>NC_068338.1:45362852-45700977 GCF_014633365.1 Diospyros lotus | reverse complement strand
ACTGGTCCTTGGGCCCACATAAGACACACGGCACCCAAGTCCCATACCAACCTACCGCTGTCCTGAAAGGCAACATGAATCTCCAACAAACCTACGCACGCTGTCCCGGGTCGATGCTCCCGTCACCCGTGTGTCCGTGTCGGTACTCCCGACACCCAAGCCATAGGCTCCATTGGAACGGTCCTCCCGTCTGAGAACTAATAACTACCAATAACCATGCAATGCATATAAAAATGCAATGGCGTAGTGAGTATCAATGTGATACACTGGTGCCTATACATCCAGGCATCAGGCCATGCTCCGCCCACATAGTAAACCACACACGATGCATATGCCCGTGCTGGATGCAACCTAACTAAACTAGAATGTCCGTGCCCAAGCATACTCAATAAATGAATATCCCAAGATCCAGCTCGTACCCATGTGCATATCAAATCATGAACAATAATATAATGAATTTACTCATGCAGTAAACCATATACTAGCAGAGCTAGTCAGCAATGCCCCGCACCGGTCAACGGCCAGTGACTAGAAGTGTCCACCCGACGATCCATTTTAGGGCCGTACAATAGTCTACCCCAACGTCACCAAACAGCTCTAACCGAACCATAAATAAACCCAAAAAAACTATAAATAAATCCACACAGCTAGAAACCTAGTCCCCAACCTGGGTTCAACATCATTCCCAAAAGAGTGGGGGCGGTACAAACCCCTGTAGGCACACAACGAATAAAATTCTAGAGGTATCAGATTTAATTTAAATCAAAACAAATGGATAACAACTCAATAAATAATGCTAAGCGCCGAATTAAAGTAAGGGAAATGATAGAATACGAGAAATTACGAAGTCTCTCACGGGAATTAAAGAGCAGGAGGAATGGGTTAGGGGCTTGCCTTTATACGGCCGTTTCTTGCCTTTCTTGCACTCTCGCTGCGAAGTAAAATGTTTCTCTAATAATTAATAAAATTATGGCTCACATTAATTAAATCTAACCGCATAATATAAATAATTTAACTGTCTAAAATCCCACGTAGGCGCACGGCAAATAAAATTTCAATAAATCTCATATTTATTTTAAATTAAATCATGCCAATAATACCCTTAATTCATATAATTAATAAGTAAAATCGAAACGAATTAAGGGAAGACGAGGGGTTCACAAAATGGAAAGAAATCGCAAGGGTAGATGAGAGGTTGCCTGTATCTAGTTGTTTACAACATGTTTACACTTAAATGCCACCAAAATAATACATGTTGTAAAATAGAATAACTCTCAAAATTAACAAAATTAGGCTCAAAATGAAATTTCAACCGTAGAGAATGTTTAATACTAGCTTCTCTACTTAGCTGGCTAATCAAATCGCAATTAAACTGAATTTAATCCAAAATTTTCCCCCAAATTTCTCCATTTCTTCATCACGGCAACGATGCTTCTTCTTCATTTTTTTTCCTTCTGTTTGCTTCTTTAGAAACGCCCGAAATGGGCTTTAAAATGGTGCAAAAATGGTGGCCAGAACGTGACCACGTGGCGCAACCTGTAGTCGCACAAGTTGCCACCACCATGGGCCGAAACGACGTCGTTTCGGCCCTCCCTTGGCCTAATAAAATCAACAAAATCCCTCAGCCTAGCGCGTGCCCACGCTGATTGAACCCGCAACCTGCCGCTGTAAGCACCCCCGCCCGGATATCCCCGACCACCCGAACTACCCGAACGGGAGCGCCTACGGGAGGAGAAAAGAATGAGACATGATATAAAGACCATCCTGGCATGCATACACAAAAATAAGAACAGCGGAAATGAAGCTAAACACATGCATACACTACAATTACCCCGCTATCACAGCGGTCACATGATAAATAAATAAACACAGACTCCTGTGCCGACATACACGAGACTTGAGAAAAGATCTGGCACAGTACAAAATAATAGAGTAAATCCTACTCAGACATCAGAGTTGACATAGACAAACGGGACTGCCTGTACACCGTACCAATTCTGCCGCTAGAAGTTGATTCCCTTGCCCATGGCCCACGCTGCCACTGCCTGGAATGATGGAAAACAATGTGAGTCGAAAGACTCAGCAAGCATAAGGAAAGAAAGGCTGAAGGCTACACAAAACAGAAATCTCTCCCCAAAATAAACCCCCAGGTACACACAAGTCATGAGACGCTATAACACAATAATATAGCATAATAAAAGCACATACCAGTTCTTGGGGCCCACATAAGACACTTGGCACCCAAGTCCCATACCAACTTGCTGCTGCTCTGAGAGGCAACATGTATCTCCAACAAACCTGCATGCGCTGTCCCGGGTCGGTACTCCCGTTACCCGACCATGTCGGTACTCCCGACACCCGAGCCACAAGCTCCCTCGAAACGGTACTTTCGTCCGAGAACTAGTTACTACCAGTAACCATGCAATGCACATAACAATGCAATGGCATAGTGAGCATCAACGTGATACATTGGCGCCCATACATCCAGGCATCAGGTCATGCTCCACCCACATAGTAAACCACACGCGATGCATATGTCCATGCTGAATGCAACCTAACCAAGCTAGAATGTTTGTGTCCAAGCATACTCAATAAATGAATATCCCAACATGCATCCCGTACCCATGTGCATATCAAATCATGAACAGTAATACAATGTAACTAGCCATGCAGTAAATCACATACTGGCAGAGCTAGTCAGCAGTGCCCGACACCGGTCAACGGCCAGTGACTAGGAGTGTCCACCCGACGGTCAACTTCAGGGCTGTACAATAGTCTACCCCAACGTCACCAACAACCGACCCCTGCCCCACTGCTCGATAGCTCTAACCGAACCATAAATAAATTCGAGAAAAACCGTAAATAAACTCGCACGTCTAGGAACCTAGTCCCCAAGCTGGGTTCAACATCATTCCCAAAAGGAGTGGGGGCAATACAAACCCCCATAGGCTCACAACGAATAGAATTCTAGAAGTCTCGGATTTAATTTAAATTAAAACAAATGAATAATAATTCAACAAATAAGGCTAGGCGCCGAATTAAAGTAAGGGAGATGATAAAATACGAGAAATCACGGGGTCTTTCACGGGAATTGAAGAACACGAGGAGAGGGTTAGGAGCTTGCCTTTACACGGCCGTTTCTTACATTTCTTACACTCCCACTGCGAAATAAAACGTTTAATAGCAATTAATAAAACCCTAGCTCGCATTAATTAAATCTAACCGTGTAATATAAATAATTGAACCGCCTAAAATTCCACATAGGCGCACCACAATTAAAATCCCAATAAATCTCATATTTATTTTAAATTAAATAACGCCAATAACATCCTCAATTTATATATATAATTAATACGCGATACCAAAACGAGTTAAGGGAAGACAAGGGGTTCATAAAATAAAAGGAGATCGCAAAGGTAAAGGAAGCTTGCCTTGTTTAAGCTAATTACAGCGTTCTCACGCTTGAACACTACCAAATTAATACACGCTGTAAATTAATATACACTCCAAAAATTAATAAAATTGGACCCAAAACAAAATTTTAACCGTACAGAATATTTATTACATATTTATTTACTTACCAGAATAATTAAATCGCAATTAAACTTCATTTAATCTCAGATTTTCTCCCAAAATTTCCTTCTTTGTGCTCACTGTGCGCGTTTTTTCTCCTTCCAATTTTCCTTTCTGTTTGTTGGTTCAAAGTTGGGACGAAACTTCGCTGAAATTGGCTTTTAAAAAGCCAAAGAATTGGGCCACTAGAAGCTGCCGCGTGGCAGCCAGCTGGTGCCACCGCCTAGCCCCAAAATGACGTCGTTTTGGGGCTGGGCTGCTGATTAAAATCATCATTTTTTTCCCAGCCGCGAGCCTACTTTTCCCATGTCTCGAACCCGCACCAGCCACCTGCACACGCGCACGCGTAGCCGCTCGCGCCCGCACTCACCTTCAACCATAATATGCCTCCAATTAAATTTAAAGTGACTTCCAGTCACTTTCCGAATTTTGTACCAACACCACTGAACTTCTGAAAATCTCACTTACACCCCACATTTAATTACACAAACACCCCGAAACTTATGAGAATCCCACTTTTATCCAAATTTTCAGAAATCCAATAAATTAATTTATTCTACTATTTTCATAAATACTCCCCAATAAATAATTATTTTCTTTAAACAATAAACACTCAATAATCACCAAAAATACAAATTAAATCATTATTTCCTCATTTCCATAAATACTCCCAATTAAATTAATTAAATACCTAAATTTCTTATTTTCCTCAAACCCACATAAATAAATACTTTCTCTTAAATTCTCAAATATTCAATAATGTCCTCAAACACCAAATTAATATTCAGTATTTATTTCTCAATTTTCGGGATATTACAGCTGCACACCGCCCCCGCGCGCGACCGCTCGCGCCCGCGCTCACCTTCAACCATAATATGCTTTCCATTAAATTTAAAGTGACTTTCAGTCACTTTCGTAAATCACACTTCAGCACCCACTATTTTCATTAATTACACACATACCCCAGACCCCAATTTTCTTGTTATTACACTTACACCCCGACTTTCTAGAAATTCACCCAAATAATTTTTATTTTATTATTTTCCTAAATACTCCCCGATAAATAATTATTTTCTCAAAATAACATAAATAAATACTTTTCTTAAATCTCCAAATACCCAAATAAATTAATATTTCCTTTTAACCCACAAATATTCAATAATCACCACAAATACACTAATTAATAATTATTAACCATTCCCAAATAATTTAATTAATTACATTTAATTCCTTATTTTCCTCAAAACCACATAATTAAATAATTCCTCTTAAATTCCCAAATATTCAACAATGTCCTCAAACACCGATTTGAATAATTATTATTTATTTTTAAATTTTAGGATATTACAAGAGCGCTTACGAAAAGAAAAAGAATGAAACACAAGACGGGAAATTACCCTAGCATACATACACAAGAAATAAAACAACGAAAACAAAACTATATACATGCACGCATACGAGTACTCCGCTGGAACAACGGTTACATAGCAATAAATACATACAAACACCTGTGCCAACAAATAGTTATACAAGGAACGACCCGACACAGTCAAAAATAAAGGGATCAAAATCCCATCAAAACATTAGAGACAGCGGGAGAAATCTGATTGTACACTATACCGACACGGCTGCTAAGTACTGTAATCCTCTCCCTCGACTTTATCTTTGTCCTTATCTAGAATGATGAAAAACAAGGTAAGTCGCAAGACTCAGCAAATTTATAAGAAAGGAAAAGCTATAAGTTAAATAGAAGAAACAAACTCCCCAAACATAGTTTTACACATACACACAAGCCATGAGATGCTACAACACAATAGTATAGCATAATGAAATCACATATCGATCCTTGGGGCCCACACAAGACACCCGGCACCCAAGTCCCATACCAACCTGCCGCTGCCCTAAAAGGCAACCTAAGCTTCAACAAATCTATGCGCACTCCCTGGGGTCGGTGCTCCCGACACCTGAGCCTCTGAACAACCGAGCCCTAGGCTCCCTCAGAACGATACTCCCATTCGAGACCACTGAACATATAACAACTATGCAATGCGCATATAAAATGCGAGGCATAGTAAACATTAACTAGATACATTAGCGCCCATACATCCAAGGTGTTTTCTAACGATTGCTTGTCGTACTCGTACGACCGCTATGAGTTCGTTGCCATGCCATTTGGGCTGACCGACGCCTTCACAGTATTTATGGTTTGATCAAGACTGGCGACAGAGATATAGGTTTGGAGCTCCTTTGATCTCGCCAGGCGTTGTCAATGCCTTATAAAAGACTTGTGTCAATTTCATGAGAGATGAGGTCGTGGTAGAATGTGAGCTAGAGGTCTATGATTGGATTTTGCCAAGAGAGATACGGAAAGGTCCCACGTGGTGGGAATGTGCTATAAGAGTCTGATAGTAGATGGTAGATCCGTAGGTACCGAGATGTGTGCCTGGTTTAAATGTATTTATGATAAGTTTGGGGTCGAGCTTATCCCAAGAGAGATTATTGAGAGATTATTACGGCATTGTGGACTTGGAGCTTATAGCGGTTATGTTGCTTGGAGATTTGGCATCATTACCTCAATTGGGTATAGGTGTTTAGTTCTCACAAGTGGAGCAGAGTACAGGAGACGCCACAGTTGGCATGATGAAGGACTAAGGCGGTGAGATTCTGTAATAAATAGGGTAAAGCAAATGTGGTAGTAGATGTTTTGGGGTCGCCGTAGAACATCGATGATAAAGTGAATTAGAAATTAGAAAATCCCTCTAAGATTGTTGTAGGTACTCGGGTGTATAGGCAGGATTGAAGTTGGTGGTATGTCTAAGTAACTGTTGGGTTCTGCTGTAAGGGTAGTGGTTGCTATGAGTATGTTCGGTACTAATTACGGACCATTCGCCTTAGGATTGGTTATTGACCGGTTGAGGGGATGAAACTCCTTTGGGTGCTGGTCAAGTGGTACATTGATAGAAACATGAGATGGTCTGTTATGCCAACCAGAAAAATGCTTAACCCACTTCAGTTACTTTTCGTTGTTGGGGAGACCTATGAGATGCCTTGTGGAATATAATAGTTACTGATACAGTGAGGTGCTTTAAGTCGCACAGGCTACAAAGCAGATAACATTGGTTTTAAAGATCGTGTTCCAGTTAATTCATAGAGTCTTTGAAGAGGTCAGGGTTAGTATTTAGCGATCGAGAGAAGGTATGGCCAATTAGCTGTTTGGAGTTAAGATTGGCAATAGGACAAGACTGAGGGTTGTGGTCACCAAATAAGTCGTAGTAGGAACTAGCAATTGGGTATGTTAATTCCTTTAAGGAGAGGAGATCATCTGGTGACATTTAGATCTCGAGATGTATTAAGTGGAGAACGTTTATTTCTTGATAGTCCTGATTAAACGACTACTTATATTTATTGACGGGACCCTAAGCATACGCGACAAATTGTGGGAGAAAGTACTGCCGAGAAAATGCTGTGTACCTAGTTAAGAATCAGTTGAAAAAAGTCAGACTAAAGGATATTGTTGTTGAATTCGTGATTGAGTATGTCATATCGCTTTCATGTTCCTATGCTTCATGAGTGCGTGGCAGGTATCGATTACGTTGCTGAGTATTAGCCTCTTGTCATGCAAGACGATGGTTCCACTCTTGTCTCTACCGGTTGTATATTGAAGTTAGCTACATTTGCATTAAGCTTGGTGTTGTGAATCAATTTATCATCGGAATTGAATATCTCTGAATTTTGAGTTCGCCCTTAGGTTGATATGTAGTCGTGATAGTATCAAAAGGAAGTGCGATGGGAATGCGAGATAGCTTTGGAGAGCAGTTGGATTATGATGTTGTAATAGGAGAACCTTGTTGTTGTAGGTAATATGATTGATGAAGTCCCTTAAGTTGGTTAAGGTATTGGTGGTCATAACGTGGTCCAAGTGAGGTGATGAATTGGGGAGATGTGCTAGTGTATTAAGTCAAATATGATACTTAGTAGATTTTGACTTGTGGGGATACTGGAAAATGATGATATGGAATATCCCAGAGGTGATGTTGAGTAATATCATGAGAATTGCAAGCATGTCTTGAGGAGATGGATTGAGCACGAATTTCGAGGGCGAAATTCTAATAAAGAGGGGAGAATTGTAATATCCTGGAATTGAGAAATAAATATTGATTTAATTTTCATTTCGGTGATTATTGAGTAACTATTGTTTAAAGAAAATAATTATTTGTCTTGGAGTTTAAATGAAATATTAAATTATTTGGAGAGTTAAGGAAAGATAATAATTTATGTTGTTTTGAGGAAATAGGAAATTAAGGGTAATTAATTAAATTAATTAGGAATATTTATGGAAATGAAAGAAATAATTAGGTGAAGTTTTAGGGAAAGTTCGGGGTGTTAGTGTAATTAAATGTGGGGTGCAAGTGAAGTTTTCCAAAGTGTTGAGGCGTTGATGCAAATCTCGAAAGTTGGTTGAGAATCCCTTAAATTTAATTAAGAACGCTTAATGGATGAAGGAAGCAGCCAACCCAGCTGGTCGCGTGCGCGAGGGACCAGCCAGGCGGTTGCGGGTTCGAGGCTAGGGGGCAGCGTGCGCTAGGAAGGAAAAGTTACTGATTTTTCAGCAAACCCAGCCCCAAAATGACGTCGTTTTGGGGCTAGGCGGTGGCACCAGCTGGCTGCCACGCGGCAGCTTCTGGTGGCCCAATTCTTTGGCTTTTTAAAAGCCAATTTCAGCGAAGTTTCGCCCGAAATTTAGCAGCGAACAGAGAGGAAGATAGGAAGAAGAAGAACAGTGCGCGCAGGGGCTATTTTTGAGCAGAAATCCAATATTAAACTTGGTTTAAATGGGTTTTAATTAGCCAGGTGAGTAAATAAATATGTATTAAACATTTTGTATGGTTGAAATTTCATTTTGGGCCTAATTTTGTTAATTTTGGGAGTTACTCTATTTTACGGCGTGTATTAATTTGGTGGTGTTTAAGCGGGGAAACGTTGTAATCAGCTTAAACGAGACAAGCTCTCTTCTACCCTTGTGATTTCTTTTCATTTTGTGAACCCCTCGCCTTCCCTTAACTCGTTTCGGTGTCGCGTAGTAATTATATATATAAATTGAGGATGATATTGTTATGATTTAATTTAAAATAAATATGAGATTTATTGGGGTTTTATGTGCGGTGCGCCTAGGTGGGATTTTAGACAGTTAAATTATTTATATTATACAGTTAGATTTAATTATTGTGAGCCACGATTTTATTAATCGCTATTAAACGTTTTACTTCGCAGCGGGAGTGCAAGAAAGGCAGGAAATGGCCGTGTAAAGACAACGCCTGACCCTCTCTTTCTGTTCTTTAATTCCCATGAGAGACCCCATGATTTTTCGTATTTTATTCTCTCCCTTACTCTAATTCGGCACCTAGAATTAATTATTGAATTATTATTCATTTGTTTTAATTCAAATTAAATTCGAGACTTCTCGAGTTTTATTTATCGTGTGCCTACGGGGGTTTGTACTGCCCCCATTCCTTTCGAAATGATGACGAACCCAGTTTGGGGACTAGGTTCCTAGACGTGCGGGTTTCTTTACAATTTTTCTCGGATTTATTTATGGTTCGGTTAGGGTTATCGAGCAGTGGGTCAGGGGTCGGTTGTTGGTGATGTTGGGGTAGACTATTGTACGGCCCTGATGTGGACCATCGGGTGGACACTCCTAGTCACTCGCTGTTGACTGGTGCCGGGCACTGCTGACTAGCTCTACCAGTATGTGATTTACTGTACGTTTAGATTCATTATATTATTGTTCATGATTTGATATGTACATGGGTACGGGATGCATGTTGGGATATTCATTTATTGAGTATGCTTGGACACAGACATTCTAGTTTGGTTAGGTTGCATCCAACACGGGTGTATGCATCGCCTGTGGTTTATTATGTGGGTGGAGCATGGCCTGATGCCTGGATGTATGGGCACTAGTGTATCACGTTGATGCTCACTACGCCATTTCATTTTATGTGCATTGCATGGCTACTGGTAGTATATAGTTCTCGGACGGGAGTATCGTTTCGAGGGAGCCTATGGCTCGGGTGTCGGGAGTACCGACATGGACGGGTGACGGGAGTACCAACCCAGGACAGGGCGCGCAGGTTTGTTGGAGATTTATGTTGCCTTTCAGGGCAACGACAGGTTGGTATGGGACTTGGGTGCCTTGTGTCTTATGTGGGCTCCAAGGACCGGTATGTGTTTTTATTATGCTATGCTATTGTGTTGTAGCGTCTCATGACTTGTGTATACTTGGAGGTTTATTATGGGGAGAGTTTTCAGGATATGTTCAGCCTTTCTTTCCTTATGCTTGCTGAGTCTCTCGACTTACTTTGCTTTCCATCATTCCAAGTAATAGCAGCTTGGGCCATGGCAAGGAAGTCAGCTTTTAGCGGCAGAGTCGGTATGGTGTACAGGCAGTCCCGTCAATCCATGTCAACTCTGATGGTTGAGAAGGATTTACTCTATTATTTTTACTATGCCGGGTCTTTCCTCGTGTCTTATATATGTCGGCACAAAAGTCTGAATTCATTTATTTATCTTGTGACTGCTGTGCTAGCGGTGTTTTTGTAGTGCATGCATGTATATAGCTTTCGCTTCCGTTGTTTTAATTCTTGTATATGCATGCCAAGATGGTTCTTATCTCGTGTTTCATTCATTTTCTCCTTCCGTAAGTGTTCCCGTTCGGGTGGTTAGGAATATCCGGGCGAGGGTGCTTACAGCACCAGTCGACGATCAGTGACTAAGAGTGTCCGACCGACGGCCTAAAAAAGATCGTACTATAGTCACTCCAATGTTATCAAACAGCCGACCCTTACCCCACTACTCAACAACTCTAGCCTATTCACAGTCAAAGAATCCATAATTGTATTCGGACATCTAAGAACCTAATCCCCAAATGAGTTCGGCATCATTCCCAAAAGTGTGGGGTGGCACAAACCCCCGTAGCCACCAACAAATAAAATTATCGAAACTAGCTTATTAAATTTAATTTATACCAAACGGCTCATAATTCCATAATTAATAAACGGGTCGAAACGAACGAAGGAATGGTAAATAAATTCACCATAGAAGGAACTTCATAGAGGGGTCGGAAACTTGCCTCGTAGAAAAGATCCTTGGGCTTTTTCTAACCAAACGCAGTAAAAATTATACAAACTGCAACATTGCATAATTTGTCAAAATTAATAAAATTGGGTTTTAAATAAAATTTCAACCGCACAAAATTTATTATTGAGCTTCTCAAATTACCTAGTATCCTCAATATGTGATTAAAGGTGAAATTTACCAAAAAAAAATCCCAACTTTCTCTCTATTTTCTGTTGTCGTGCGCACGTTTTGCCACCCAATTTCTTCTTCTTGGCTGCCGATTTATTGCTCCAATAGGCTGCTTAATGGGTTGATTAGTGGCTTTAATTTAAAAGGAGAAAGGCTTGGTGGAGAGGCAGCCACGTTGCTGCTGCCATCTTCCTCCATACGGCGTCATTGGCGCCTTCAGTTGCTGAAAAAATGATTTTCCAGCCAAAAAAATCAGCAAACAACAAGCAGCCCCTCTCCCCCCAAGCTCGATCCTACGTCGTCCAGCTCACTTTGCGCGCGCCTGCCATCTCAGCCAGCTTCTCCTTCAATTAAACATGAGCATCTCTTTAATTTTAAATGGTAGCTTAGGCTGCTCCTAGGCAATTTAACATGTATAGCACTCACGCAACTTCACCCCTCCAATGCCTTTAGCTTTAATATAATTTATTATTATTATTATGTTTGTTAATATCATGATTCTTATACTTATTATTATTATTATTATTAATTAATATCCTTTTTAAATTAAATTATAATTTATTGAACGTTACAAGCCCAATTATGAACAATATCACCAGTACGCTAGCGCTGATTGACACGACGTAGCGAGAGCCCTTAGGAAGCCTTGTAAGTAGTAATTAGTGAGCCTTTATTAACATTGTTGTTAAAATCGTGATCTTAACAACAACATTGTGTTTTTGAGTTGATTTGCCTTAAAAACACATTGTGTAATTACTAATTAGTAATTAGTGAGCGTGTAATTAGTAATCGTGTTGCAACATTGTGTAATTAGTAATTAGTGAGCCTATAATTAGTTTTGGGAAGCCCTGTAATTAGTAATTAATGAATCATAGATCGACTCGATTCACCTTTTGCCATCGTCGATTGATTCTATTCACTTTCAGTTGCTCTCGATTAACTTGATTCACACACAAATCAACATTGTGTCACTATGAGTATGAGACGTTGTGTCATTATCGGTGCTCAGTGTTTTCGTTCCCCTTCATGCAACATTGTTAGTGCCTCTCGTTCCCCTTAGTGCAACACCATTGGTGCTCAGTGTTGTCATTATTGTATCTCTAATTACTCGGTGTCGCAGGTGCTGCTATGAAAATTAATAATAAGGAATATTAAAAACTAATAAGGTTGCAATAATAAGGTTATTATATGATATTAATATTTTTAAAAAAATTATATCATTATAAATATATATTTATATAAATTAAATAATATTTTTAATTATTTTTAAAATCTTATAATTTTACGATTCAATTTTATGAATCCTTTTTTGATTTTATTTAAAATCTCAATTTTAACAATCTTATTTTTTAGAATTGATGAGTGATGGCAAATCAAAATTAAAAGAGACTTTTAAATTATTAATATAAAAAGTCACCTTAGATGATTATATACTTATTGATTCTTTTCCTTGGTCATGGTTAACTTTCTATTTGATTTGTTTTAAGTTGGATTCATTGGCTCAAAGGTTATTGTCTCGAGGCTTTTCCATCTAAAGTAAAAATCTTGCGCTTTAGATTGAATGAAGCTCTATAGTAATTACATTCTCATAATTATAAAAAAAATTTATTTCTAAAATATAATTGTACTTTTATATATTTTAAAAAATACATCTCTATTACTAATGATATTAATGATTGATGATATTATATTCTATTACTAATGTTTCTCTATATACGTGTTGAATGACTATTGTTTATCGATAATTTATCACATCAAGAATAAACTAAATATAAAGACTATGTAAAACTAAAATATGAGATCATTTAATCAAACTCAAAATCATGACAACGAAAGAATCTCCTCAATGTCTAAATTATCCACCCCTATATCCATTGGAAAATTGGCACAAATGAACGATGAGACATGTTATATTAAGACTAAATTTAGGTTGGACCCATTAAATATTTTAATCGAATCGAAATGAATTCTTATTCTTCGTTATAAGGAGATTGATTTGATATATTCACATATCCAAAATGAAAAATGTGTGAATGAGAAATTAATACTTAAAATATATTCATTAAGTTGAAAAAATATTAAGGAAATGCTCTTATCCCACATTAGAAGAGCAATATAACCTCTTAGCGTGTGTTTGATAGTATGAAAAATACATAAAAAATGTCATATCTAAGAAATTGAATTTTATTTTTGATGTTTGACACACTATATTTTTTATAAAATTTAATTTCATGGTACAACCACTAAAATATATTTTTGACTATTTTTCATGAAAAATTTTATTTAGGGGAGATGATTTTTATTTTCTATACAAATAAAAAATATTTTCTTTTTTAACTAAATATTATGAAACATACCCTTAATATTTATATAAATTTACACATAAAATAATGAGTAAGCTTGTTCGATGGTTCGATGAGAGGCTTTCTTTTGCGTAAGTCCCTGAATGTATTTAGTTGGTCCGATTCGATATTCTATTCTACAGCTATTAT
The DNA here is from genome assembly GCF_014633365.1 of Diospyros lotus. Taxonomy (NCBI): domain Eukaryota; kingdom Viridiplantae; phylum Streptophyta; class Magnoliopsida; order Ericales; family Ebenaceae; genus Diospyros; species Diospyros lotus. The sequence goes on along the minus strand of NC_068338.1, from coordinate 45,687,607 downwards.
TCCTTCATGCTTTATTGTATTTTCTCTTGTTCTATTATTTATTTTGTTATATTGTTATCTTAATTTGCACATCACTGTATTTTGTTTATTTCTAGCAATATCTACTGCCATACGTAAACCTTCTCGAAAAACGGGCCCAGGCCATAATGCAAATAACATAATCCATCAAATGTGCTGAAGCAACAACCATAATGGTCATATATCACTCCACACGCGCTAGATTGAAGTGCCCCCATCCAAGTCTAGTTTAAAATAAGACCATGGAAACGGAGGTTGTCATTGTAGCACGTAAAACATCACTTCCTTAGTGATTAGCGAGGAAAACAAATCACTTTAAGAAACGTATATGTATGAAAAAAATTATTTTATTTAAAAATAAATAAAAACTAAACTACAATTAACAATGATAACTCAATGAATATTATTTAGATTTTTTATTTTTTATTTACACCGACTACCTCTTTAATTTATAATATAAAATTCACTTAAATTTTATAAATTTGTGTTTGGAATGCATTTGAAATTAAACCTTCATTTGGAAAAGAAAAAGTTAGTGAGGGATAGTTTTATCTATAAAATTTGCTTGCTTGTTTAAGTTTTGTGAAATTTATTTAAAAATTCCATCAATTTTGATCTAATTTGATTTAATTATATTCGATTCCATATAATTGAATTCGTGGAATTGAAAGGAACAATTTTCCTTTTTTCATTCCCAACATGAAATGTTTGAAATTAAAATTAATTCCACAAAACTTTTTAGAATCTATTCATTTTAAATAGGCTGTTGGTTTGTGGTTTGTTCATGCTACTTAAATAATTCAAATGAAAAGTAAATTTTATTTTAATCGTACTATATATATATATCTATTAAAGATTCATATACACACTAAAAAAATAATTAAATATTATAATTTATTATTAATATTATTATTTAATTATAATAACTAATTTAAATAAATTTAAATGAAAAGTAATTTTTATTTTAATCGTACTATATATATATATCCATTAAAGATTCATATACACACTAAAAAAATAATTTAATTATAATATCATATTAACACGAAAACCTAATAAAAGAGACTAACATAATTGATTGTTTAGGTCAGGATGTGATCCTTTTTGTGGGATTCAACATGCGTTGTATTTGTATCTAAAAATTTTGAGTAAAGTGCCAATTAGGATTAAATTAATTATTATATATTTTTTTAAAAAATTATTATAATTTTAGGCTCAAGATCACGTTAATGGTTATGATATATGCTGTATTGATATTGTTAGAACTCAGACAATTGTTTAATTTTATTAGAGGGAAGTGCCAAAATTGTTCATTGTACTTCAATCTAAGGAGTAAACCAACCCTATTCTAAACGGTTAGAATCTAAGGAATCTCTCTTTCTGCGCTCAGATTCCGTATTCTTGGAGTACTTCTCACTAGATATAACTTTGCCGCTACCGCCGGCGACCTGACTCGAAAGCTCTAGCCGCCGGATGCCCAACCTTTTCCGGCGAGCCTGCGCTCGTCTCACGCTGTACCGACATATCACGCCGGAACGAGACAGCGCTATTCCACGCAAAGCGCCGACAGCCGCGGACGGCGGCTCACGCCTCAGGCCGGTCGTCGTGAGATAGAAAAGTGGAAGAAGCGCAATACCAATACATATGATGATCTGGGGAATGCGATGAGCGATGATGATTCAAATAAAATTGCAGAAGAAGGGAGGGACGGCATGAAAATGGAAAAGGCATTTAAGGTGGGCCGGATCCAGTGGATGTATGCCACGTGGGAGGGGCGCACGGGAAACCGCATCGTGAGATGGATCTTCGCCGGGAGACGTGTGCGGCTGGAATTGGTGGGGCGGAAACGTGGCGCTCGGATCTTGGGTTAAGTGATTTGGTTTGGCGGGAAAGTGGGCCCCGGTGCACCTAGAAGCGGTTACGTGGCTGCTTGACATTGAGAGAGGGGATCTTTTGCTTTTGGCGTACCAAAATGTTTGACCCGTCCGGTGAAGCGTGGGGGACCCGGAAGACACCTGTCGGGTTTAACAGTTGGGAGAATTGGGTCGAGGCCCAAGTCAGCGGAGAGAAATTCACTGTTTAATAATTAATAGCAGCATTGAGGTTCAATTGAATTTTTTTTTAATAAAGTAGAATAAAATTATTTAATATAAAATTTTTAAAAATAAAATTTATTACATAATAATTAATATATTTAAAAGTGCATAAGTAATATTAATTATTTTACACTTAAAATAATTTTATAATAATATTAATATAAACTTATGAAGAGAGTAGAGTAAAATACATGATTAAATATTTAAATTAAGAATGAAAAACAAAAAGTTAATAATATAAATTAACTCATTTTAAATGTTTCAAATTATTATTATATTTTTAATACATAAAATAAAAGATAAAATTAAAATTAAAATTAAAAAATTTTGATCTACTCAAGAAACTCGGATCGATTCATTAGTTTAAACATGATTCTCGTAAAAAATTAATCAATTTTTTACTAAATGATTTTTTGCCATAAATTAAACCAATTTCTTGGCCGGTTCTTAATTCAACTGGTCTGATCTATCAATTTTATTCGATTCTCAAAATGCTATTGAATATTATTGAACTTTAATTTACTTGGTTTTTCAATATCTTTACACTGTGTTTGGAATAAATGAGAATGAATTTGAATTGTGACATGTATTCATAAAATAATTTTATATAAAATTCTTTTAAATGAATTTTTATATTTAGTATTATATAATCTATTTTATTAAGTAGGTAAGCATTAGATTTAGAATGGAAAATATTAGATATCGAAAACATTCTGAATATTTGTCCTTTTTAATAAATTTGTTAAATTTATTTGATCTTTTTTGAAAAAATCCTCATATAACTTCTTATCTGACTTTTTACAGATAAATTTATTTGACATTTTATAAATAAACCTAAATTATCCATAGGTCTTTTGTAAGATAATTAATGTCATTTGATATATTTTTAAAATTTAAATTTATTAAATCTTATTTTTACAATAAAGTTGGTTTTAAAAGAACTTATTTATTTAAATCTTATAATTAATGTCATTTAATACATTTTTAAATTGTCATATGTTTTGATATTTTTAAAAGTTAAATGACATTATTCCTTTCACCAATTTTTAAAATTTAAATTTCTCTCCATATATATATTTTATTATCTAATATAAATTTCTTTCACTGATTTTTTAAATTATTTTATTTAATTTTATATTTTATTATCTATTATGAAAATATGTTTTGGTAATTTTTAATTATTTATGTGGAATTATTGTAATTCCACTAATAATTATTTCTAATCTTTTTATAATCTATTTTTGAACATGAATTTAGAAAATAAGACACTATTTTTAATTTTTAACAATTCACATTAATCATAAAACATTATTTTGATAATTGTTATGCCCACTAAAATAATAAAAAATAAATAAAAGATCAAAAAACAGAAATGCCATGTGGCAGGCCACCGCGTGGGAGGCCTGGCTGCTTCATGCAGCTAAAAGGGGGGACCCCATGCCTGGTTGCTTTGTGCAGCCAAGAAGGGAGGGCCCTAGGCTGCATGAAGCAGCCACACAATGGCCACATGGCTGCTTCCCCCCTTCTACTGCCACGCAGCAGCGTGGCCCCAAAGAAAAAGGGCGTCTCCACCCTCGAGAGATGTCTCTCGGGGGTACTTTCACACCCCTGAGAGACCTTTCTCGACAGTATTGCACACCCCCGAGAGAAGTCTCTAGGGGAGCCTAATGCACGCTTTCGCGCTCGCGCTTGCGTGCTTGCACCTTTGCGCCGATAACCTCGCAAGACTCAGTCAAAATTACATTCGGAATGCTTGCTGAAAAAATTAGGTCACTTGACACATGAATACCCCTCCCATCACTATAAATAGGGGATCTTTTTCCCTCATTCGGTATGCAATCTCTCACACTCATATATCTCTCTCTTGCATTCGACTATTTTACATTTTCGAGAAACTAACTTAAGTATTGGAAGGTCTGCACAGGGATCCTCACCTGTGTCCCTATTCGATCTTTTTTTTTGAATATGTCATCCATCGCTCTCAACCTAGTCAAATGACTCATCCATCGCTGTTGTTACTCCTGAGAGACTCATTCATTGCTGTTACTACCTTCAAGAAACTCATCCATCGTTGTCGCTCCACCCAAGAAAACTCACTCATTTCTCTCGATAATTACTCATCGTTTGGATAATCCACATGTTGCCCATCGTCTGAAAAAGTCATCCATCTCCCAAATGAGTCATCCATCGCTTGAATACCCCACATGAGAGTCATCCATCGACAGTTTCCATTCTACAAATTTATTGTTGTAATCGAGCAACAACAATAATAAATTTGTTATTAATGTTAACATATAATTTTGAATGAATTTGGTAAGAGGGATATTTTGATAAAAAAAACTCTTATCTTGATACTTATCATACGTATTTAACAAACATATAAAAAAAAATATAATTTTCAATGAATTCTAAAAAATTTAACAAACAATGTGATATAAATCTTGAAATGTTTCTTAATTTTATCTTAATAATTTCATATTTTGATCTAAAAAATATTTTAATTTTATCTTGATACTCTTTTATCTTGTTCATTTTAATAAATGTTATTTAAGTGAAAAGCCAAAATTTAGAATTGTTGTTGTTGTTTGTTTGATAGCCAAAAGCAATTGAAAAACTTGAAAATAGCATACTTTTTTGCTGGGATCTGATCTCTCAATCGAAATCACGTCACTCTAATTGATGCAGAATGAAATCGGTCTCTCTCCAATGCCTCGTTATCTTACTTTGTATTTTTCTTGGTCTCTCCCACAAGTTTCAAACATAGTCTAAAATCATAGTCAAAAGGTGGAACATATTGTGCACAACCAATTATGTATTTTTTAAACTTATTGCCCTTGTGGGAAACTTATATCAGCCAAAATGAATGAGAGTGCCCTTGTGCGAAACTTACTCTATGGAAACTAGGATCTAATTTCTTTTTTTCTTCTCTTTTTTATTTATTCCTTTTAAGTGATGATAAATAACGATATTTTTAAATATGATGAGAGTGCCACAAAGATTTCACTTATTTAAGAGATTTCAATTTTTGCAAGCACAATTTCATCTTGTTTTCAGAGACTTTTTCAATAAATTACTCCAAACAAAATAAATAAAAACTATAACAATACCATACCAAGTGTTTGTTCTATTAGGCTGAGTTAGCTATATAAATTTTAACTTTTATTTTATTTTTATCTATTGCCTTGGCTCACATACTTAATAACAAACCTACGTGGCTCCTGCCAAGCTAGAATAAGAAAAAAACCCAAAGCCTCATCCGTAGTGTAAGATAATTACAGCCCAAAGTCAATAAAAAATTAAAAATTTACCTTGTGATTATTAGACAATGACATGGCGGCACCTTCGCGGGCTGCAATTGGCAACCGCCACCACCACTTCCTCTCCAACCACCAACGTCGTACCTGTCGTTGGATCTGGTTTTATTTTTGAGTTTAGCTTACAGGTCTTCATGCGAGCAGCAGAAGGAAACGCCCGGTTGGCTCAGGCTTACCAATAAAACATCTAGGACTGCAAAACCTGCCATTTTCATTGCTTCAAACTAATAAATAAATCATCACCAATAATCATTGCAAGAGCAGGCCCCATCTTTGAAATGGTGAAAACGGTTAGAATCCCTCAATACAATTTCTCTCCCTCTTGCCATCGATATGTACTTCATAGCATTGTGGCAGTCTCCGCAGACTCGGAGATTCTTAAATACTCTAATAGGTTTTGGTATTGATGTGCTTATAAGACCAAATGCCACAGCAATTTTCTCACTGTGTTGAAACAAATATTTCTCCTTTTGTTCCTCCTCAATATCATGAAGAACAAAGTTTGTATTAGGGACATAACCCATCTTCTTTATCTTGATGGCCAACTGATAAGAGTTCTTCGTAGATTTCCCGTGCTCGAGGATGAGAAGTATCCCCGACATGAAATGCATGCACCATATTTTCTGCCTCTATCCAGCTGCAGCCTGCTTCCTTAACCAGATTTCTTTCTTTCATGTTTTTTCTAATTTTTACTACATCATCCCATTGACCTGCTGAAGCATATAAATTTGATAGTAAAATATGTGCAGCTGGATCATTTGGTTCCTGCCGAATAATCATCTCAGCAGCATGTTTTCCAAGCTCAGTAGCTCCATCAACATGACAAGCAGAAAGCAACGTTCGCCAAACTAAAGTATCGGCTGTGCATGGCATTGAGTTAATGAACTTAATGGCTTCTTCTAGGTAGCCTGATCTTCCTAACAAATCAGCCATACAAGCATAGTGTTCCATTCTTGGGCTTATCCTGTGTTTTTTGTACATTGAGTGGAAGTGCATCCACCCCTCATTGATCATACCCACATGGCTACAAGCTGATAGAACAGCAACATAGGTGACCTCGTTTGGTTTTATACCCGCTACAAGCATTTCTTGGAAATTTTCAATCCCAGTGCCGCAAAACCATGTTATGCTCAACTTGTAATGATAGATGTCCATGATATCACATTCCGATCTTCCATTTTGGCAAAAACTTGAGATGCAGCTTCTGTAACATCCCGCTCGAGCGATAGGAAGATCCGGAACAACTTATCCTGATGGGCCTACACGAACTTCCCAGGGGGGTCACCCATCCCTGGATTACCCCAGGTCAAGCACGCTTAACTTGGGAGTTCTTTACCAACATTCAGCCCAAAAGGTATCCAGCTGGTGTTGTTTCCTTTCTTACACTATCCTCGATATATTCTAACTTCTCTGGGCTCTCGGGGTATGACATTCTCCACCCCTTAAGCACATGAGGTCCTCGTCATGTGACCTTACAACTGGTCCCAGATCTCTCCCCCCTTGCATGGCCGATGTGGGATTCGCCTAAGGTGCCTACACGCACCCCCCATAGGGGCCTCACGCCCCCCTCGGGGGTCGGCTCTGATACCATTTGTAACATCCCGCTCGAGCGATAGAAAGATCCGGAACAACTTACCCTGATGGGCCTACGCGAACTTCCCAGGGGGGTCACCCATCCCTGGATTACCCCAGGTCAAGCACGCTTAACTTGGGAGTTCTTTGCCAACATTCAGCCCAAAAGGTATCCAGCTGGTGTTGTTTCCTTTCTTACACTATCCTCGATATATTCTAACTTCTCTGGGCTCTCGGGGTATGACAGCTTCAATGTTTCCAATCTAGAATACATAGATATCAAAGCATTAGATATGCATTGGTTTGACCCCAACCCCATTTTTAGTAACCGAGCATGGATTTGTTCACCCTTTTCTGCTGCACCTATGCTTGCAGCTCCACTCAAGAGACTAGCAAACGTGAAAGCATCAGCTCCAACACCAATATCCTCAACTCGATTAAAGAGTTCCAAGGCTTCATTAGAATCCAGACCCTTGGCATACTCATTGAAAATTGTGTTGTAAGAAACCAAATTCTTATCTATTAGAATATCAAAAGCTTTCCGGGCATCCTCCATCCTACCAGTACGAGAATACAGGCTAATAAGAGAATTTCCCACACAATTAACTGATGCAAGACCAAGTTTCACGGCATGGGCATAAATCTGTTCACCTGCAGCTGGGTCAGAGAGATTAGCACATGCCTTGAGAAGGCTGGAAAATGTGAAATGATTGGGTAAAACTTGATCCTCAACCATCCCACAATAAAGGTCAATGGCTTCCTTATCATTCCATCCACTCTGCACGTACCCTGTAATGAATGCAGTCCAAGACATAACATTACGTTTTGGCAACAAATCAAAAACCTTCCTCGAGTGAACCATGGACCCGTCTGCAGCACACTTTGCATACATGTCCACCAAACTACAGCCAACACAAACATCCAAAGCCAGTCCGTACTTGACAACTTGAGAATGCAGTTGCTGCCCAAACGAGAGCAGCTCTAACTCCGCACAAGTAGAAACGACACTGCTAAAAGTAAACCGGTCAGGCACATAGCCACTCGCTACCATGTCCACAAACAACTCAATTGCATCTCTCGGTCGACCCAGCTGAGAATATCTAGTTATCATCAAAGTCCAAGCAACTGAGTTTTTCTCAGGCATTCTATCAAACACTTCCCTTGCACAGTTTAGTTTACCGCTACCCTTCGCAAACAAATCTATCAAAGCACAACCAACGCACACATCAGACTCAAAGTAACCGCTCTTTATCACAAACCCAAACATCACCTTCCCAATCCAAGCATTTTCGGCGTTCGAACACGCCTGAATCACGGCAGAGAAGCAAAATTGATTTGGGTACTCCCTACATTCAACCATATCCCAGAATGCAGCTACTGCTCGCATTTCCATACCATTATGCGCAAAGCACGAAATGATCGCGCTCCAGGAAACCAAGTCTCTATGGTCACCCATGCCTTGGAAGATGGCGCTGGCCATGACCCAATCACCGCATTTGGAATACAAGGTGATGAGCGAGTTGAGCACGACCCAGTCGAGGACAAGCCCCGAGGCGGAAAGCTTGGCGTGGAGCTTCTTACCCAGATCAAATTGACGAGTTCTGATGCAGGATTTGAGGAGGACGGAGTAGCGAGGATGTCAGGGGCGAGGCCTCGCTGGGCCATGAGATCAATGGTCGACATTGCCTGGTGGAGGCGGCCCACATTGGCCAAACGGATCAGACGGTCCTTGAAGGGTTCGAAGTCGGCAATTTTCAAGCTTTGGTTGGAGGACGAAGAGGTGCTTCGACGGGGAGATTGGAAGGAAGGTGGAACCACTTTGGCGGGTGATGGAAGAGAGAGATTGATCATTGCAAATCTCTCCCTCGCTGTCGGACGGTCCTCTCTGCAAAATTGCAAAGCATTCCAAGCTATGTTATGATATTTTTTTTATAATATTTATGTATTAATACGTTATATATATTATAAAAAATAATGACAGTAATGTACTGTTAGTGGTTGGATTGGAAATTTGAGATTAAATTAGGACTAATTGGTATGTATTTTTACAAAACAAAATAAACACATTAATTAAAATTATGATATAAATTTTTTTAAAATTTATATTTATCATATAACATTTAATTATCCTATTATTAAAAAACTTTTACAATAATATTAAGAAAAATGTATGATAAAAGTAAAATAAAATTCATGATCAAATATTTAAATTATAAATAAAAAAATTAGACAAAACAAATATTATCAAAATGATATATAGATGATATATATAATAATTTATTATTATATTTTTTAATATTTAAAAAAATATATATAAAACATAAAAATAAAAAATCTAATCAATGTATTCCATAAATCGAATCAATTTTTTGACAAATTTCCAGTTCAGCTGGTCTGACCATTCAATTTTCAAAATACTCTTGCTATGAAAATTTAGAAATAAATAGGTTTAATCTTTTTTTTTAAAAAAAAGGATAGACTTGTTGTCCAGAAAAATATCAAGAGGGGTGAATTGAGTTTTTTAAAAAAATTAATAATTTTAACTCTTTTAAAAATTTTTAAATTTATGATCTTAATATGTGGTAATTGCATTATGATTGATACAATAAAATCACACAATCATAAATAACAAGAGAAATTTATAAAGGTTCGGCTCTAAAAAGGCTAATCCTCTCTCTCAAGAGTTAGCTTAAGGCTCTCAAAACTTAGTTTGAGTTTCTATTAAGGAGAATTAACACTATCTTTTAATTAGAATTAGAACCAACATATAATCCCTTGTTTAAGCAAGAACTACTAGCAAATATAATCTCCTCACACAACAAACGAGTAAAAATAACAAACTTACAACTAAAGATAATTACAAACAAGTCACCAACGGTTGAGAATTCCACCAGTCAGCACACTTCCAATACTTCAAATCTTCTCTCTTGTTTGAATGCTCCATCAAGTTTGTTCTACTTGAATCTCCATACTTACCCTATGTAATACCCGATAAATTCTAAAGAACTCAAGGATAATTTATCTTGGGGCAAAAATAGAATTTAAGGATAAATTGAGGATATAATGGTAATTTATTATCGTATAGATGACTGAATCGACTGCCGAGAATGCCCTAGAGCCAAGATACCAAAGGAAAATGATGTGACATTAAAGAGCACCCCGAGATATGATTTATAGCATCGAAAGAAATCGGATTGGGAATAGTTTTCGGTACAGCAAAAATGCAGCTGCTAATTAGGCTGCAATACCGAATTATAATAGACGACTTCCCGGAAGTCAACGGAAGCTTGAGGGGGTTTCGATTTTTCATAAGGAACAACCCTTCAGTGGTTTCAGAAAGAAACAAAGAGGTTTAGGGCCAAAACGAAGATTTAAGCCTAAGTGTAATTTTTTGAAATTGCTAGAGGGAGGCCAAAACGATGATTTTTTGGAATCTTCGGGGGGTCAAAATGATGTTTTAGGACTTGAGGGTCTTAAATGCAATTATGAAAAGTCAAACGGCTAAGTGGAAAGGACCAAAATGAGAAAGACCAAAAGTTGAGGGGCTAAAGTGTAATTTTTCAAAGTTGGCCAATGACCAGCACATGGCTGGTCGGCCATGGCCGATTGTGGCCACAAGGATGGCACGAGGCCTGGTCGGGGATGCTTTGTTGTAAAGGGATGGAGTGACAAAGACCACGGGAGTGGTCGGAAATCGAAGAAATCTGACCAAGAATTTGGTCGAAATGACAAAAGCCTGCAAATCCATTTTGTGGTCGGCTAAAGCTCGCTCGAGGTCGATCCAGGGGAGGTCGAGCCTCCTAAGGTGATGGGTAAGGCGGCCAAGAGTGTTTGAAGGTTGGGAAATGCCTATAAATAGGTGTTAGTAAAGGCCGAAAATGAGAGAGCTTTAAGCTTCAAATCGACTGCGATTTCAAATAAATTGAGAGTCAAAACCATGGGGCTTTTGTTTCCCATAGTGAGAGGATCGTTTCTGGAAACTTTGAGGCATTTTGGAGCAAATTTCATGGCCGTTTGAGGCCTCGCCGGAAAATGAGGGGGACGGCCAAGCCAAAGCTTTGGCCGTCCGGTTGAGGGTCTTCGTGAGCTCTTTTCAAGCTCCAAAAAGGCCTATGAGGATCGATTGGAAGAGGAGTATGCGATGGTGGAGTCAGCCAGAATCTCTGGTGTGCTGTGGCCGAGGAAGATGACCGGCGAGTGGCCAGCATGCGCTGCCCTTCACGCGCGGCCACTCACCCTAGCTTGTTGGGGCGTGTTCAGGCGCGTGGACTTCTGAAAAATTCTAAAAAAAATCCTAAAAATTTGGGAAAATTATTTTACGGAGGTCCGTGCAAAAAGTTTTGAAGTTGGGATTTCTGATGTCTCGGTTTTAGCACAAAAGAACCTCATTTTGCGTGAAAATGCAACACCCGGGTAAGTCCAATATTTTTCTTTTGAAGTTCATAGCCTATGATGAATTGTTGTGAAATTAGATTTGAGAAAATAGTCCCGAGGCATTTAATGGGATTTTTGGAAAGAAAAAATGAGAGAAAATGAAGGAAAAATGAAATAAATAGAGTATTGAGGATATTTAGTGATTAAATATCATTTTATGATTGTGGTGATCGAGATGATGTGATTGGTACAAGTTTTGAGAGTTTGCACGAAAATCAAGTGGGGCACACATATCGAGGTAATGCACGCTTTTCGAGAAAATACAAGTTTATCTCAAAAGGTGAGTTTTCCTATCCTACATGATATGATTGTTTATTATACATGATATTTATGAAAGATATGATTTCTTATATATGCATAATATTTACGAAAGATATGATTCATTTTGTCATATTGCGTGGAAAGTCGTAATAATTGCATGGCACGATATTATTGTCACGTTGATATTTGTGCATGGGAATGGGATGTCGCCCCCAGAGTATAGCTGTAATTTCCCTAGGGCAATGACGGAATAACGTTAGGCTTATCCTACAGAGGTTCGGGATTTGCTTAGGATTCCGTGTCGGGCTGGTGGGCCTGGGAAGTTACATTAAGGGCAAATGTTGTTCATGTTATTGCATCATGCATTCATATATATATATATATATATATGTTTTGAACGTTCACTAGAAGTTTCATCTTCTAATGAGTTATGCCCTTAGAACATTCCACGTTCTAGTTTAGACTTGCAGCTTAGGCAAGGAGCAGGTTGAGATGAGACGGCACGTGATGGCGTGGTCGATGGATTCAGTGAGCTGACTCAGATATGTTTTAGCTGATGTTTTATTGATGATTAGCCTTGTTAGAATATTTTGGAATCTCCATGTATTTATGTATTTTAATATTGAGGATATGATATTAACTATGGTACGGATTCTTATGTTATAAATAAAGTGATTTGATTATGTACCATATCCGGTTTCGATTATCGCTTCCGCATTTTTAATGATTTGCTAGGGATTTTGTTTGAAACTCGGTACTTAAGGTTTAAGTTATGTACCGAGAAACAAAGAAAAAAATAATTTATGCATATTTGGGTCCCAACATAGTGATACGCTCGATAAGAGAAAAGTGGGGTGTTACACCCTATATATATATTTTTCAAATATACTAGCCATTAAAAAAAGGGTTAATATGAAGTTTGAAATTCAAAAATGTTTAGTCTTTCTCAAACAATAAGAAAATATGTCTTACCTTTAATTTAAAATAAATTTACTTTTTGCATGAGAAATCAATATTTGAAAATTTAATTATAAGCTTTTGAGATATAAATGATTAAAATAAAAAAATATGTCTAAAAATAATCCCTTTTAATTTAAAATAAATTTACTTTTTACATGAGTGAGAGAAAATATGTCTAAAATATTTCTTTTTAATTCAAAATAAATTTACTTTTTGCATGAGAAAGAGAATACATTTATATCATAAAAATATTTTTGTTAATTATCAAAACTTAATTAATATGAGCAAGTTGGCTGAACAAGACTTATAATACAACTCTTAATTTTTGAGTATTTGATGTAAACATTTTTATCAAGTAGATCTCTAAATTTTCTCAAATTAGTTCTGAAACATCTATACTATTAACGACAATAAATATATTGATCGAATATTCTTAATCTTTAGATTTCTACCTTAAATATTTCCTAAAGTTTTGAAACTTTGATTGGAAGTCTAATTATCATTATTTTTTTTTTTGTCAAATTGGTCTTTGAACTTTTTCAAAATAACCAAGATACTTCAATCAAAAGAAACAACCTTAATTAAACTAAATTAAATGAAAATAACGAATAATTTTAACATAATTTAATTAGTTTGATTAACATCCTTTTTTGTGAAAGGATGTATTGGAAATTTTGAAAAAAATTTAAGAATCATTTGGTAAAAAAATAAAGTTCAATGGCTATTCAAGCTAAAATGCCAAAATCTAGAGAGTGTGTACTGAGTTAATTTAATACTATTAGTAACAGACTGACAGAGAGGTGTTGTAAGTTTTTTAAAGAAATTTAAAGAGCTATTCAATAAAATACAAAAAAAAAATTTACCTTTCAAAATTTGTTTACGAAACTAATTGACACGAAGAAACAATAATTAGAATGTGTAATTGTGCTCTTTGGTTTGGAAACTAATCTAGTTTGCAATAGAGAATCCTTGAAATTAGTTGTGTTTTTTTGCAAAGAAGAAGAAACAAATAAATTGCTTAATCTGTTTAGATTATTCATTGAAGACAAGTCCATATATTCTACCATGTGTGAAATTAATTGTGTGGATATCATCAAGTAACTTTTTTATGAGTACGCTTCCGACAATAAGGATTTGGGTGGTAGAAAAATATAGTTTTATTATGATTAATTTATTTGGTACATGAATGGCACTATAATTTGCTCTAATTTTAGTAAAAAAAAAATTATAACTTACAAATGTTTATACTTGGAAGATGGCGTGCTCCAATAAACCAAGTCTCTAAGCTCACCCATGCCTTGGAAGATGGCGGGCATTGGCATACATGAATTCAAATGTTTATAGTGATGAACATCAACTATTTATTCAATAACAAGTGCTTACCCTTTAAGTGTTGTGTTGATTCCGTGATATTAATTTGACATTTCTTGTGGGCAAAGAGAGGGCTTGGGAGGCATAGGTATGAGTTCAGCACTCCCTTCAAGCATCTCTACAACCTTACTCATCGACGGACGATCAATGGGCTTCATTTGAATGCACCACAAAGCCACCAACATCATCTTGTTCACTAACACCTTTTCCTCTTCGCTGGCATCCCCCATTTCTATCCCTTTCCCTTTGTTGAACTGGACATAAACCCATGAAGGGAAGTAAATTTGGCTTGTGTGATCTGCATAGGCATTTAGGTTCCTTCTTCTACCTGCCATTTCCATCAACAATATCCCAAAACTATAAACATCGGCTTTGTGTGAAACTCCTCCAATGTTGTTGTACAACAACTCTGGAGCCATGTAGCCAAATGTCCCTCTAGCTGCAGTCAAAGAGACAATGCTATAATCAGTTGGGTACAATTTTGCCAACCCAAAATCTGAAATTTTAGGAACGAAATTCTCGTCAAGAAGAATGTTGTGAGGTTTGATATCAAAATGCAAGATCTTCATGTCACAACCATCATGCAAGTATTCAATCCCGCGAGCCACGCCAAGTGAAATATCAAACATTTGCTTGTAAGTCAAGGAGAAAGCTCCTTCCTCAGAAAATATGTACTTTTCAAGTGAACCATTAGGCATGAAATCATATATAAGAGCGCGTTTAGATCTCCCAGCATGAAATCCAACAAGACGAACCACGTTGAGATGATAAATCCTACCAATGGTGGCAACTTCATTGATGAATTCTCGAGCAATAGCTGTGGACATCTTCAACACTTTTACAGCCACAATTCTACCACTTTTAAGCTTTCCTTTATACACAAGGCCAAAGCCTCCTTCGCCCACCTTGTGGTTGAAGCTGCTAGTCATTTTACTAATCTTAGAGTAAGAGTAGCTAATGGGCATGAGATTGTCTTGACTTAGAAGGAAATTTTCAATGTCGTTGTTCATCCATACATGCCTTCTCCTGAATTTGTACACCAAAAATGCTAAATAGAGTGATAGCCCAATTAAAGCTCTTGCAACTAGGAAATATCCTGTTAACAAATTTCAAAATTAAAAACCAAATTAACGAGAAAAATTTCATATTATTTGGTTGTATTTGTAAGAAATAATGAATGCTTTAAAGTTCCTCTGAATTTTTAATAGATTTAATGAAAAATTGTTTACATTTCAAGAGGAAAACAAAGATGCTTTAATTGCAAGAGATAAAACACCTTATTAATTTGTTTATGTCTAAAAAGCATGATAGGAACATGGTGTGCGAAACATAAATGGAGATGACAATGTGTCTTTTAATGGGTTTTAATTATTTATTTAAAATTAATGTAAATATACAAATTAAAATATGTAAATGATTAAATATGTGATTCATTATTTTTCTTATACTTCATATTATGAAGAGGTAAATTGCATTCGCAATTTTTGTGTTTTCAAAAATAGCACCAATGATTTTTTAGGTTAATTACTATGCAACAAATACCAACGTGCCATTTATTAACAGGGATCAATTTTATAAAAATCTCCCAAATATGCTTTTATTTCTTTACTTTCTTCTAAAATCATAGGGAAATAAAAAAAATGCACAATATTGATAATCATCCATCATTGACGAGATTTATTGACCACCTACGAGAGAGAATTTAGGTTGAATTGGTTGAATTGAGATTGATGGTGTAGCATTCCAAAAATTTAGAGACAAGTAAAAATAATTAATTTGGGTGTTTGAGGATATTTTAGAATATTTGAAGATTTTTGAGAAAATACTTATTTATGATATTTTGAAGAAATAGGAAATTAAGGTGATTAATTAAATTAATTGAAAGTATTTATGAAAATAATAAAATAAAATATAGTAATAATAATAATAATAATAGTAATAATAAGAAAGTAAATTAAATTAAATTAATTACTTAATATATATATATTTATATGTATGTATGCCTGGCGTGGCCTTGTCTTGGCCATGTCTTTTTATGGCTTTAATGCCATTGAGTTGTGTGCAAATGGAATAAGCTTGGGTAGCAAGTTGGGAGGAAATCAGTGAGTGAGCAGGGAGCATCTGGAAGAAGAAAATGGCGCGTTGAGGCTGGAAAGGGCAAGGAAAATTGGGAGAAGTTGAAAATTAAGTCAAGTTTAATTGTGATTTAATTACTCTGGTAAGTAGATAAATATGTATTATTAATTTGTATGATTAGAATTTAATTATAAGTTTAATTTTATTAAGTTTGGGTGATTAAGTTTGGTGTGTAAGTATATAAATACACTGGCGCTGTGTGCGTGAGAGTGTATAATATTTTGTCTGTGAGCATGGGTGTAAGTATATGTATATATGTGGAGGGTGAGTTTTGGTGACCATTTAATCGTGGAAAGTGAGCAGTAATTGAGTTGGGCTTGATGTGGTGATAAGCAAAGGAATATTATATATGTAGATAAATATGTTATGGTTGAGTTAGCAGTGAATTGTGGGTGGTTGTGAATATAGGAGAATGGTTTTAATAATATATATAAGTGGAGTATATGTTTGTTGATAATACATAATTGGAATTTATGATTTCATTAATTATCAGGAAACGCTACTTCGCAGTGGAAGGACAAGAAAGGCAAGAAATAACTGCATAAAGACAAGCTCCTAACCTTCTCCTCTCGTTATTTATTTCCTGCGAAAGTCTTCGAGGTTTCTTATACTCTAAACCCTCCCTCACCATGACTCGGTTCTACGCATAAATAATAATAATCCGCGTAGTAACCATTTTATGACTTTTATTTTATTTATGAGTTTATTGTTAATGGGATAAGCTAAGTAAGGATGTTATGACGTCTTTTTTTTCGACCGTCACGGAGCTTCGTATCGCTCCGTTTTCCTTGGGAATGATGCCGAACCCACGAGGGCTAGGTTCTTAGAAAAGTTGTTTATGGTTTAATGGGGTTTTATTAATAATTTATTATGTATGTTGAGATGGCTTTATGTGAATTAAAAGGAATGAGAATGGTATTGTGATGATATGTGGATATGTACATAAAGGGTTATGAGTTATGGAGAAATGTTATGTAAAGTTAAACTGGAAAGATATAAAGTTAATAGGGTCGGTAAGTGTGTTTAAGGGTATGGGTACAAAGTCACTGACTGTCGACCGTGGGTCGTGGCAGTTGATGGTTGGATGTATGGGCGCCAGTCATCGGCTGTTACGATAAACGCTAGACGGCCAGAAGAGCTGGTACTCCAGATTCTCGCCTTGGTTTGTGCATTTCATGATGTGTGTGCCACAAGGGGCTGGGTTGCATTCACGTGGGAACATCCTTTGTGTGTGATGGGATGTGTGAGCATTTACATGACCCGGTTGGTCTAAGAGCCAATTTGGGTACCCTAGGTGAGCATATGCATTTAGAGGCATCTCGCATGTGTGAATTCTTATGTGGGCGTTAGCATGGCCTGATGCTTGGTTTATGGGGGCCTTGTCATCACATTTATGCTACAAAAGCCGTTGCATTTCTTATTTGTTGCATGGTGAGAATGTGCATTTTAGGTGATAAGTATGGGTGGTAGGCGTGGTCACGGTAAGACCTTGGGGTGAGACCCACGGCGGCGTGGTCCACGATAAGATCTTGGGGTGAGACCCACGGCAACATAAAGACCTTGGGATGAGACCCATGGCAACAGTAAGACCTTGGGGTGAGACCCACGGCAACAGATTATGATGTGGGCGACAAAAATGAGCATGTAAGGGAAATAGAATGGTAACCTATAAAAGGCTGTCAACATGTATGTATGCGGGACTCGGGTGCCAATGTGTGACTTATGTGGGCCCCTGGTTCCTTATGTGCAGTTAACTTTATGTTATGCATGTAGAAATAAGGTACATATGGATCATGGCATGGTGTGGTTGCATTGACATGAGTTGCATGGGGTGTCATGGGAAGAGTCATATCCTAAACCTGTAACCTTTCTTTCTAGAGCTTGCTGAGTCTCGCGACTCATGTTGTTTTACATCATTCCAAGTACGTTCCGCGGGTTTGGGTCTAGGCCGTCGAGTCATGGTAGCAAGTGCAGAACTCTCCCAAAACTAGATCCTGGGTGTCATCGTGTTTTTGATAAGGTTAATGTTTATGTTTTCGGAGTTTGTTGTATGTTATGTAAGCTTAGGTGGGCTAAAGTGACGAAAGGTTGGTAAAGACGATATGAGATGTATAATTAAAGAAAAATTATGATTTCTAAAAGGGTTGTGAGTGCGGTGTAGTTGTGTTATTGTTCGATATTATTTAAATAATGACCCTCTCATGGATCCTCTATGCTAGCGGGGGCTCTGGGAGGCGGGCCGTTACATATGGGTTCAAAAAGACAGGCCTATATCGATCTGGGATTAGGTTTGGACAAGAGAAAGATGTAATAATTTATATATAAGGGTAAAATAGTCAATTTACTTAATATGTTAACCTCGAGACGTATGTGTTAATTTCAAAAATACAAAAATAGATTATATACTTAGTCAAATCTCAAGGATGATATGAGAATTTTACTCATTATAATATGATATAGATATAAACTATATATAAAATGACAATTCTCATAAAGAAATGCAACTAACTTGCTAAGGAAGGCTATCCATTCAACTCCTACCTAATATGTTTAAATTTATATTTTTAATATCTTTGTAATTTACTTCCATTATTTTTTCTTTTCTGTTCGAAGTTCTATTTAATTTAAGCAATTGACACATATATCCTAATTCGTATCTATTTAACGTGCTTTGAGTTTTATTTATTGCAATTCCAAGAGGCTGGATTTATAGAGCTCTATTTTCAATTTGGTTCTTTATTCTTAATGTTGTTGGGTGATGGTTGGCACTGAGATATATAAAAAGTGAATGGCTTCATTTTTTACTCCTGGTGTTAGGTTTTTTTTTTTTTTGTCTTTGTTTAAGGCTTAAGGTGTCAGTATTTTGTTTTTTTGTCTTTGTTTAAGGTTTAAGGTATTATGGTGTTGGTATTTTGTTTCACTTTGGTGTCCTTTGACTTTTGATTATTTTCATCATATTTAGCTTTAATTAATTTTAGAACGGTAGACTCTAAATTTAATGTATCTTAATTAGTCGATACCATTTAAAATAAAACTGTTACATTTCTATCAAATCAATATAAATGCATATTCTAATCAATAATAGATATGACATTATCCTTTTAAGTCGCCATTAGTTTTACAAATATTGAAAAATAAGGATACCTGCATATAATAGTGGTTCGCAAACATTTTGTATAATTTAAAATTTTACCATCCAAGTACAGTATCAATGCAATAGAAATCTGTTTTTTTAAATATTAGTATGATTGCTAATAATTATAGAATAGAGAGACAAGAGTGATATATTCTTCATACCTATTGATATTGAGAGTAAGATACATCCGATAATACCTGTAACATGATAAATGAATTATCAATCATACAACTAAGGTCATTAATTATTCAATCTCATGATTAATATATTGCAAGGTTAGATACCTAGCAAAAACTGTTACAAGTATATAATAAAAAAATACATTTTTATATTTTGAAACAACGATAATGAATTTTTTTAAAGAATGAGTTTTTCCATGCATTGTTAGATGAATTGTCATCCAATTGTAATTCAATACTTCAAAAAATTAAGAGACTTTATTTTTTTTTCATGTAGAGTTTTAAGTTCAATTTTAACGTGACTCTATTTTCTTTTATTATTTATCACGATACTTTATAATTAATATAAAATTTAAAATTTATACATAAAATTAATAATTTTTAAGATTTGGTGAAAAATTAATATAATATGATCACCTTCTAAGAATATTTAATAATTGATCTTATTATTTTTTTTGTTTTTTGTTGACTTTAAAATTCATAATAGATATGCAAATGGAAACCTGATATTTACTGACTGAGAAAAAAAATAAAATACTTACTGAAGCCAATGATTCTGGGATAGAGTCCTACAATTTAAAACAAAAAACATAAATTAACAAACTAAATATATTACTCTTCCCCACATTTGCTTTTACAAATGAATTATTTATAAAAGATGATAAAAAAAATGTTATCGTATCATTTGAATATTTTATATATTGAATGAAAACAAATACTCACTTCCCCCGTTGGCTGGCATTGGGAGATTGATATCTACAATTTAAAATAAACAAATAAGAAAGTGAATGAAAGGCATTATGTATTATTTATATCACAATGCCATAATGAAATGAAAGAGTATTTCAAATATTTCCAATAAATACTACAAATAGAATTAAAACTTATGAAGATAATAATGGGTTTGATTATATACGACCATGTCAACAGCATGCAAAGTTTACTCTTTTTCATCCTTTTATTAATAGTAGCATTTCATAAATAAGTGAACGAAAATAATACTTACAGATTCCGAAACCGAGGAAATTAGCATCTGCAATTGAAAATTGAAAGATGAGTTAGGACAACGAAGACACTATTTGGCGCCACTTCATGTTCACAAGCTCTCTTCCAAAACTCAGAGAGGCACGTGGCGCATGAATAACCCAACAATTTTAGATATTTATTTTTTTAAAATATTAACTGTGCACATGAACTGTTATTTTCGCATGCTATAATGTTTTCATAAGATTGAATGATTTCCTTTATCTAGGGTGAGTATTTGATCGATTAGATTTCTAAATTTGATTAAAATTTAAAATTTGAACAAATCAAACATGATTTATTAATTGGATTAAATCGTTCGAAGTTTTGTGTCTATCAAACAAATTAAACTGCTTGAAGAAAACTTTGGTTTGATCGATTGATTAATTAAAAAAATTAAAATTTAAAAAGAATGTGTATTTTTATTTTTAAACTTAATCGAGTTAAAAAAAAATTGAGATGTTTAGTCAATAATAATTCAAACATCAACAATTTTCAGTAAAAAAAGAAAGAAATACCAAACCGAGTTATATTACAATATCCACTACAAAATTCAGAAAATTTCAAACTAAGTTATATTATTTCGGTTGATTTAATTAGTTCAATTATTTTATTAAAGCTAACCAAACTAACCAAAATTTTCAAAGAAAATAATCGAACCGAACCATAATAAAAAACTAATTGAACCGAAATGAACAAACTTTGGTTCAATTATTTCGATTAATCAAAAATTTCGCTCACCCATACCTTTATAGCTACATGCATGCCCAAGTAAGACCCATTCTGATTTCTGGTATGAAAATGTTATACACACAGACAACTCTCATAAATTGACTAGTACATACAAAATTCATGATAATTATATTTAAATTAACAATAATTCATAATGGAGAGTAGATTTATTTTTAATTTTGAATGAAATTATTATAAATATTATGTATGTGTTGTGTGAATTTGTGAGAGTTATTTGTTTGTGTAGCATTTCTGCTAATGTACAAGTATTACATCACATCATTTGTTTTTGCTGGACTCACATTTTATATGTTTGTATATTAAGATTAATTGACAAAAATACATATTTTAATTTCTGCACATTTTTTTTTTCATTTGGACATTTCATTTTTTTACGTTTCAATTAAACGCTTGAACTTACAATTTCGAATTAATTGCATTTTTAAAAATTTTGTTGTTTTAATTATACCCCTGAATTCATTGATCTCAACAAATTTGTTGAGATATGTGATTGACTCAAAAATACATAGTTCAAGAGTGTAATTAAAATAACAAAAAATTTAAGGGTATAATTGACTCAAAATTATATAGTTCAGAGATGTAATTGAAATAATGAAAAAATTTAAATATTTAAATAAAAAAACATAAAAGTATAAAAGCCAAAATATATATTTAACAAAGATTAATTAGCTAAAATAGCAGGAAGTCTTTGAATTTTGGTGCACTTTGTATTATGTTGTCAGAGTGATTATAATCTTTATAATATGGGTAATTGTGCGACCCTCTAATTAAGAAACTCTATATCATGTAATAGTCATGGTATCACCTATAGTTAAAATGCTCTATATTATAAGAATGATTATGTTAAATACCACACATAATCACGATACTATTTATCAAGTTAAGTTGCCTGGTTAGATTTCATTAGATTAGTCGTTAGTACACATGGGTGTAGTTTTCAATTGGTGCTTCCAAGACTTCCAAGGAGGCGTCCTTGAACCATCAATGATGGTCCAGTCACTTGTCGGGTTATGGGCAACGGCAGCTAAGTTTCAAAAATAATGCTCGCTTTGGAGACACGGGGACACATCTTGACATGCTTCTAAACTTTCAAAACACTACCTCAAATCTGATTCTTAATTCTCTTCCAAAATTTTAAATCCTAATCTCTACATATATGTATATATATATATATATATATCTATGTGGTTGTATTTGGAATGACTATGGTGTTGACTATCTAAGAGCAAACAAAATAAAAAGAGATGGGCACGATTATCTAATTAGGTGACACAAGATATAATATTGAAGATGAAAAATATAATTTTTTGTTATCTAATATCACAAATTTGATAAAAAGAGTATTTTCAAGTCTAAACAAGGGACAAAAACTATTTTAATTAAAAATAAATTATATGAAACGTTTGGACAAAAAAAATGAAGCTCTTGCCTTTTATAAAATTATATAAAGTATCTGTAAATTGTCCATATCACACTAGGCCTAAATCAATTTATCCATAATTTTTTAAGTATATGGGATCGAAAACAAATACTCACCAACAACGAAGCCTGTAGAATAATAGCCTGCAATTTAATAAAATCAATATACGAGTGAGAAAACAAAGACATTATATTTTTCTTATAATAAGTTATTATTTATATATTTAAAAATTGTACTGAAAAACTGTACAATAAGTTTCTATTACCAAACTGTAACAATAACATCAAAAGTTCGTTTCTGCAACTTAACTAATTTAGAAG
This sequence comes from Diospyros lotus, assembly GCF_014633365.1. Lineage (NCBI taxonomy): Eukaryota > Viridiplantae > Streptophyta > Magnoliopsida > Ericales > Ebenaceae > Diospyros > Diospyros lotus. The sequence goes on along the minus strand of NC_068338.1, from coordinate 45,664,614 downwards.
ACAATCGTGATGTTGTTGCATTATTTTAATATTTTGTTTAATTTGTTTTTTATAAATAAAAAATTACAAAAAATTATCGTGTTACTAAGTGTAAGAAAGTTTGAATTTATAATCTTATATTTATCATGAGATCTGAGTTATAACATTAAAAAATTAACTTGTATATTAAATAAAAACAAATACTTATCATTGAAGCCAAGTTCATCAGCAATCGAGATTGATATGCCATGATATGTATGATTGGCAGATTATTATTAAATGTAATTGGTAAATTTATAGCAAATACTTATTCGCATATAAAAAACCGACGACTGCAAGTTAAAACAAAATAAATAAGTAAATAAGGGGGCGAAACTAATTAGTGCACATATAATATACTTTAATGCTATTTATTTATAAACTAATTTTTTATATTTAATTTTGATATTCATGAAATTATAAGTAATATTTTAAAAAATTATAAGAAGTGGTGTTAATTCTTTGAAAATAATTTATGAATGTTAAAATTAAAATAAGAAATTAATTCAAACAAAAATACCACATAATTTTATGGTTGTGTTACCATATCATCTGGCAAGAAAAGAGATAATAAATCAAATCAACATTTTTAAGAACTACTACAAACAGAATTACAAAATTTATAACAATAATAATCTTTTTCATCATATATGGCTTCTTTCCCTAATTATTACCCAAATATTTATAATAGTTTATAGACTATTATATGGCTCCGAAATTTGCCTTGATTCTTGTTCCTGGGCTTAGGGAGATTTGATATGATGCTTTTGGCAGTTTGTGTTTCATGGAGCTACTATATAGAATGTTCCTCTTGATTTTTGTACATTATTGTATGTAGTTTATTTTTTTATTTTGTCTAGAGAATTTTTTTTGTTAGTTTTCTCTATGGAGCATTTTTTTTTTTTCTTGGTGATGCTAGGGGTAGGGATGGCAATTATAACTGAAATTGTGGAGAACCGAACCAAAACCAAACCGGTCAACGCGGTTAAAAATCGTTTGACTGGGTAATGGTTTGGTTTGAGAAAAAACCGAACACTGTTTCAATGGGTATGGTTTGGTTATGGTTTTCACTAAAATCAAACTAAAACTCGAACCAAAATCGAACCGAATTGTGGGTAACCGAACCAAACCGAATCAAACCGAACCAAATATATTATATATATAATATAATATGTATATATAATATATATTATATACAAATACAACCCAACCCACTTGCTTTGCCTACAAACCTTTCTCCCATTCTCTTCTCCTTTTTTCTTCTTATTCCTTTCTCGATCTGGCTCTCGCTCTCTCTCTCACCCTCGCTGCCTCTCGCTATTTGCCTCATTTCTCTTGCTCATGCGCTCGCCTCTCCCTCGCTTTCTGCATATCTCTTGCTCTTGCTCTCCCTTACTGGATCTCTCTTGCTCTCGTTGGGGCTCGGCTCGGCCCCTCTTGCTCTCGCTCGCCCTCGACCTCTCTCACTCTCGCTGCCTCCTTTCTCTTGCTTGTCCGCACGCGCTTGCCCTCGTTCTCTGCCTCATCTCTCTTTCTCGTATGCTAGCGTTCGCCCTCGTTCTTTGCCTCTCTATTTCTCTCGCTTGCCATCGCTGGCATTCTCTTGCTCTCGGCCCATCTTGCCCTCGCTCACCATCGTTTTCTACCTTTCTCTTGCTTTTGTTTGCCCTCGCTAGCCCTTTGTCTTTCTTGCTCTCGCTTGCCCTCGTTTGCCTTCCGGCCTCTCACTCTCGCTCGCCCTCTACCTTTCAATTCTCGCCCTCACTCGCCCTCTACCTCTCGGTTCTTGCCTTCTCTCACCCTCTGCCTCTCAGCTCTCGCCTTCTCTCCCACGCTAGCTCGAGGGCTCAGCCAATCAGCCTCGCCCGCCCTTGCTTGTTGCCTCTATTTTAGGTATTTTTACTTGGTATGGTTTATCTTTTTTAGTTCTTTAATTCTCTCGATTGATAGCTAAATTTAGGTAGTTTTTCTATTTTTTGGCCATATTTTTTTTACTTATTTATGCTTGATTTTAGGTAGTTTTTCTTTTATACTCGTTTTTACTTCTTAACAATTGTAGGTTTGGAGATGTGATTTTATATCCAAGAAGTTTTGTAACTTTATGCAAGATTAAGGTAATTTTATTAGAATTTATCTTTGTTTGTTGTGAAATTATCAAACAATTTTATGAATGCTATTTGTCTTTGTTTGTTGGTATGGTTTAAACTAAAAAAATCATGGTTAAACCGAAATCGAATCGAAATCTAATGGTTTGGTTATGGTTTTAAATTTTTAAAACCAAATGGGTAATGGTTTGGTTTTGGTTTTAGGAGTTTAAGTTTGGTTTGGTTATGGTTTTGACAAAAATCGAAACCAAACCGAACCATTGCCAACCCTAGCTAGGGGTATACCCTAACCGATAATTGTACGTAGTCCTCTTGCGATCATTTAATGAAAATTTTATTTTAAAAAATCAACTAAAATTTAAAAAATACATATTTCAAAGATATTTGATCTCAGATAGGCAACACATATATATGGTGATTAGGAGCACCATGCAAGTTTTTCCACTAAATGGCAACATATGCAAGTTTTTTCTTGTTTTTCTACTTTCAACTTTTTTTAGTGCTTTTTTAACGTATGCAAGTTTACCCCTTAATTTGTGGTTTCTTTTTAGTCAAATAAGTTCTTGTAATTTATTTAAATTGTTGAAATATCCATTGTGTTATAGACCCTACCGATTAAGAACTAATTAAACCACATTTATCCTTAATCTCAAACTAATTAAAAAATAAAAAACTAAAAATCATTAAAAAATTAAAAAACAAAAGCTTGGTTGGTACCGATTTGGTTCTAGCACCAAAGGAGATGGGCTCCAACCAACCATCACTAGAACTCATTATTGACTTCCAACAATGATTATTGGAACTTAATAAAAACAAAGCACTCACCGTAGTTGTGGAGGTGCCAATTGAAGTTGAAGAGGTCCCCATTGAAGGAGAATTCTGTCACCAGAAACAAGAAGATAATAAGTTATAGCATGTTATTTGAGACAAGCAAAGCAAAGATTCGTAGTTTTTATTGGCAACTCTCTCTAATGAAAGGCATTTTGCTAATCTTTTTTTAACGATGTAAAGGTGCGGATGGTGAAAGTGTGGCGGGAAGCATAAAAAAAAAAAAAATAAATAATGTGTACACACTTTTTTATTTTTAAAATTTGATTTTTTAAATCTTTATATAAAACAAAGTAATTAAACATTAATAAAACTAAAAAAGAAAAGCTCTATCTGACCCTTTCCAAACTAATGACTTTGTTCTTATCAGATCTAACGTTATTTTGTTGTCAAAGTGAATCAAATATAAGATGAGTATCATAAAATAAAATTCTGATTTTAAATTTCATCAGTTTACAATCAAATGTAAGGTGTATTATATTTTTATAGTAATGGTTGCACTACTTTATTATTTTTGTCACAAAAAGGAATATTTTTTATTGTGATAAATACCACATTACAATACCTATTATATGTATATTGAGAAAGATATCATCATCTAACTATAAAAATGAGGTTTAAAAATATTATTTTTGACTTATTTAATGTACTTTTAAGTTTTTTTTATATTTTTTTCCAACTTATATATGCAATGGAAAATAACACTCACCAATATACTTTCCCTCATTGAGGCCTGCAATTCATAACAAAATAAAAATAAATAAATAAGTCAAGTTATGTTTTAGGTATATAGAAGAGATGTTTAAAGAAATGCGTACAAAACATAGACTTGTAAAAAAAACAATATCTACTTGCTCCCTTTCAGAGTTGAACCTGTCCTATATATATGTTGAAATAGATAAAAGAATCAAGTTAGAAAAAAACGTTGTTCAATGGTTTACATTGTATAAAATGGCTATTATAATTAATATTTATACATAACAATATAAATAGATTTAGAAATCTATTAATGTAATAATATATATTTTATTAATATTTATCAGCATAACAAACAATTATAATTTTTTAATAGATAATATATCCAGACAAGAATTTATTTTTAAGACGAAAGTTAATAATTATAAAATATTACTATCACTATCACTTTTTTTATATAAAAACTTTAGTTAAATATTATTTTCCTTTAGTGCCATAAATGACTTAAGAGTCCATGATCCCATCCGTACATTTGTATATATAGCAAATTAACATGCATTTTTATATAGTATAAATAATCTATTAATAATATATATTAGAAACGAACAATAATAATATGATTTCAGAAATATATTTCTGTCGACGTCTTGACAAGTATTTTGTCAGGACACCTAGAAAAATTATTTAAATGCATATCTGTTTTGTGTATTTTATATGTTTATTTATATATATGTAATGAGGGATATTTAAATAATTTCACTACATGCCCGACAAAAAATATACGCCTGAAAACAATATCCCCATTTGATTTATTGATGTTTTAATGAAAATTATAAAATATCGTTTTTCTCAAAAGTAATCTGGCAATAATATACTAAGGAAATTTCAAGCGATAAAATATGATCAGAAAATAAGTCTTACGCACAATGGAAGTAGGACCTCTCTGCGAGGCACAGCTCGTACTTGTAATATCTAAGCTCAAATCCATTGGCCATGGCGCTGTGAATAATGTCCAAGAGGGAAACGTTCCGGTCATTGAGGAACGGCTCAGCCGCAACGGGAACCACCCCCTCCACCGTGCAAAACTCCGCTAAATCGGACATTTCCACGTAACCTACGAGCATATACCAATGATTTCGTCTTAAAGAAGAGTAATTGTTGAAACCATTAGAATTAGACCCAACAGCAAGATCTATGTAGTAATTCATCGTCTTTTGTTCTGCATATTTTATCGGCCTCTCACAGTTCACCAACAGCACTACAGTCGGAAGATAGTCGACAGTAGTAGAAGGATTGAAGACATATGTAGAAGATCTATATATCTGGAAGCAGGTTAGCCAGACTCAATGAAGGAAGAAGAAGAGAGGAGCAATTGCGCTGGTCGATGCGCACATCCACTACCCGAATGGTGGCAAACGTGTAGTTGATGTCTAGGACGTAGTACTTCTCGACTGACAAGTACAATATCGTGCGATTGTTTTCGCAGGCCAATTCAAATTGTTTTAGGCCGCAGCTTTTAGGGTTGTCTTTGAGGCGGAAAGGGTGGCTAATATTGGGAAGGCTTCCGCAGGAAGAATAGAAGTTTGGGTGACATTTGGATGATGATGAAGATGAGGACTTAGCATCGCTATATGCATAACCAGACCAATATAGGAGGAGAAGGAAAAGAAAGGTTGGATGCTCTGCTGCAATGACAAGGCTTCCAGCGGACATTTTCAGAGAGAGAGAGAGAGAGAGAGAAGAGTAAGAGCTCCTAAAAAAATCATTCATTTGGAAGTTAGAATGGTTTTAGGTTTTTATCATATTAATATAAGTATATAAATAATAGAAATTAAATATTTGAATAGTATTATTGTTATACATGTTTTGTAGACTCACCTCATATCTGTTCAAAATTAATGGACAAAATGATGTGCCCATTTCTCATGGCGGGTCCATTTATTTTGACTTGACATGTAATGATTGATTTTGTCTCACTATTGCATTATTGAGTGGTAGATTCAATCTTGACTGCTATATAAGTAGTACACGGAATCAGAAAAAATGAATAGAAAAGTCAAAAGCAGCCCCCAGCGCATTGATCAATTAGTAAAAGATGAATCATTAGAGTATTGTTGTATGTGTCTCAAGTTTCGTGATCCTGAAAATAGTTTAACAGATAAAGAGTAAACTTAAAATTAAAAAATATTTGTCATCTTACGTTTGTTATTACGCTGAGAGTTAAAATTTGTCTGTTAAATTTTTGAATTTACCTTTTCTATTGAATTTATAGGGCGAATAGTGGAAGCACTTGTGATGGTATGTTGACAAAAAAAAAATTAAAAGTATCAAAAAAATAATAAACAATATAATAACTAATAAAATATAAATAATTATTTAAAATATTAAATTTATTTTATTTAAATTGTATGGTACTGTCGTAGAAAAATAAAATTATTTGTGATTGAAATTATGGGATAAGACTCATAATTGAAGTAAAAAAAAAAAGAGGAGAATGATTTTATTCATGGTTAAAGAAAATTTCATGCATTAATATTTTATTATTATTATTGAAGTTGATTTGGTACCACCAATTGAATAAACTGTTTATGGTACTTTGAACTTATTTAAATAGGTAATATTACCAAGTGTTCAGTGATTTCTTATTAATAATAAAATAATTAATATAGCTATAAAAATAAAGGTACAAGAAGCACACTGCTTCCTTTCACCAATTTAGGTGGGGGGGGGGGGGGGGTGTCTCCATTCTTATTCTTGTAACTACTATAATTAGGTTGTTTTTTTTAATATATTAACTTAACAAAAAATAAAATAAAATGATCACATCTGTATTTGCCGTGTGATTTCTGCTCCCCTTTGTCACTCATGAGTTTTCTTGACAATTGAATGGTAGAATTATGTTTGGATTGTCATTTCATTTTCTCTTTATTGCTCAAATAAATGCTCATTTTGAAAATTCAAAGTTCACGGATAAGTCTACCCAATACTTCCAAAAGCTTTTGAATCCCTCATTTTTAAGTTCTTGTCAGGTGATTTTTTTTATTTTCATTAAGATTAGGAGTTTTTTTTATAAATGATTTTTTTATTAAACAACAACAAAAAAAAAAAATCAATCCCAATTTAAACTCAACATACGATGAGCCTAACAACCAAAACGCTTGTCATTCTCATTATTGTTAAAATTTTATTTTTACACGTATGATTTTACGTTTCGAAAACCTCAAACAATTTAAATCACTTTTAAAATTTAATTTATGATAAAATCTTATAAAATTCTAATTTTGCTTGTATGATTTTATGTTTCAGAGATTTTCAAACAATTCAAATCTTATATAAAATTAAATTTGGAATTGGGTTGTCCATTAATTAATTAATTATTTATCTTAATTTATTTATGCAATTAATATTAAATTAAATAAAAATTACAACTTAAATATGATTGAAGATGTTAGAAGCATCCCTCAAAAAATTTTAAACTATATTTTATCTCTAAATTGTCTATATTTTACCTCTAAAGAATTTTGAGTTATATTCTAAAATGAGTTATAATAAAGAATAATTAACTTATTAAATGATATTATAAACATATATTTATAAAAATTAAAAAATATTTTTAATTATTTCTAAAATCTTACAATTTTAAGATTCGATTTTATAGACCCTTTTTCGATTCCACTTAAAATCTCGATTTTAACTACCTTAGTTTTTCTTTTAAATTATATTGATTACTCTTATATTTTTAAAATTTACTTCTTATTAATAAACAATTGTTATTCTTTTTTAAATCCCAAAATGATCACTTCTCCTCTTTCAATTTAATTAAAAAATATATATATAAAAAATTAAAGCTAGTGGTGCCCGATCGGCGCCACCGCCATCACTTTGGGTCCGATTCAAACCTAAGTTTTTAAATTACGATTCGAACCCCAAAACTCCACAACTCCAAGCAATTGCAGAAACCCAAACTCGCCTTTGCCTCCCTCATGCCATCGCCGAGACAAGACAAATAGGACTCTATCTACAGAGGAAATGGCCGTCTTCCTACTAAATCTTATAACATTCCTCTTTCTACCACAACTCCAGGCAATTGCAGCAGCAGCACAAGCTCCAGGCAAGTGCAGTGGCTGCTGCGGCGACGGTCTGGTGATCCGGCCGCCGTTCCGTCTTAAACCCCGTCGTGATGATCATCAGGCTGCTGCAGCAGGAGGCGATGACTGTGCCTTGCCCCGTTACTACCTTTCTGAAACTGCTAGAGCTCTCCCCCTCTCTGAAACTGCCAGTCAAGTATATCGACTATGCATCACACGTTATCCACACTTCTTATCCTGATCTTGACTGCTTTGCCAAACACTTTCCAGACACCATCAATCCGTCTTCTTGTGACCTTGTCCCTTCGGATTCGCAGAAGATTACCGTTTAAGTGACTTCAGCATCTTCAACTGGTCATCCACAATGCCGGACAGCTACTCGTCTGGCTACCTTAGCGACCCCATTCGCAATGTTTATGCTATACCTTCGGACGCCTCCTTCGCGTCTTATCCCATGTTTTCCTCCAAAAAGATGTGCGAAATTTATTCATTTCCAGATATTTCCGATTCATCTCATCGTGAGCTTAGATTCAAATGGTCCCAAGTCGCTTGTCAACCTCGAATGTGTCCCCCAGAAATCAGCCCTAGCCAACGCAAAACTGCAAGTAATTAATTTCCATGTTCACAATTAAATTAGTCTATTGCGAACCATTTCGGTTTAATTTGTAATTACAATGATTAATTAATTTACCAATTGCTTAAATTATTATTCTATATAGCATTTTTATTTTTGGTTTGACTGATTTATTTTTTCTCATTAATTTTATTTAATTGATTCAAATTGCAGATTTGCTCTGAGGCTTATTTCTTCTTCCCGTAACAATTCTAGCATTGTACTGTTTCTTGAGCAGGATTAAAATAAAAAAAGATGATCAAGCAATTTTTGGAACACTATAGAAGTCGCAAGCCTGCAAGATATATTAGAGTATTTTAGTTGTTTAGTTTTGTTGTAATTTTGTACTGTTATTTTTCATTCCTGATGTTGAACACACAATGGCAGTTATGTCATTTTAATGTATTAGTTCTAGGAATATTTAATAGAGGGTTGAAACCCAGATGGGTTAATGAGACATTTTATATTTCTCTTTCTCTCTCTCACTCAAATAAGGTTTCGAACATGGTATCAGAGCGATTTTGAAGACCTAAGGTTTTCGTCAGTGATTTCCGCCTTCCGTTGTTTTTCCTCGCCGTCGATCCATCACAGCGAGTGAGTCTTCTTTCTTTGCTTCATTTGATTGTCTTGTTTTCTTTAGTTTTCTTCAACTCACGACCTCGATTCTTCTATGCGTGAGTCTTGCGTGATCCATTTGTTCAGATTTCGTGTGCGCAATCTTTCTTGTCGTTTCAGGATTTCTTTTGTTCAGAGATCCACCGTCAGTCTTTCTATATTCCGACAAACGTATTTCCAGATCTGTTATTTTCTTCAGATCTATTCTTTTTTTTTTTTTTTTTTCAGATCTGATATCTTCATTAGATCTGTTCGATTCCTTTCCTTGACGATCCACTCTAGATCTGTTATTGCGTTATATTTGATGGCAACATATCCAGATTTGTCTTCCTTATCTATGAATATTCTTGTCATCGACGATGGATCCAGTCCTTACTACCTTCACCATTCAGATGGTCTTGGTCTTCTCCTGGTGTCTCAACCACTGATGGGGGAGAACTATGTGTCGTGGAGTCGGGGGATGCTCATTGCCCTAACGGTAAAGAATAAAGTTGGTTTTGTTAATGACACTATCTCAAGACCATCAAGTGATGATCCTATCCTACTTAATGCATGGATTCGGAACAATAGTATTGTGATATCATGGTTGTTGAATTCTGTTTCCAAAGACATATCTGCTAGTGTGATTTTTTCTGATTCTGCACATGAGATCTGGTTAAACCTTAAGGAACGATTTCAACAAAGTAATGGTCCTCGTGTTTTCGAATTGAAACGTGAATTAATGAACTTAACTCAAGGACAATTGTCGGTTAGTGCATACTATACTAAGTTGAAATCAGTTTGGGAGGAGCTTAGTATTTATAGGTCGGGCTGTTCTTGTTCATGTGGTGGTATTAAAATTCTTCAGAATTATTACCAGACAGAATATGTCATATCGTTCTTAATGGGGCTAAGTGAATCCTATGCTTAGGTTAGGGGCCAGATATTACTTATGGATCCGATTCCCCCAATTAATAAGGTCTTTTCCCTGATCACTCAAGAAAAGAAACAAAGGAATATAGTTAATCACAATGCTGTGAATGATTCTGTTTCATTCAATGTAAATCATGAAGTGCATAAAAATAGTTAAGGTTGATTTGGGAAGAAGGACAGATTATGTACCCACTGTGGCCTTCATGGTCATACCATTGACAAGTGTTACAAATTACATGGTTATCCCCCTGGATATAAGTATAAACAAAAGAGTCCAAACCAAATGAATTATAATCAAGCGAAACCTATTGTTGGACAAGTATGTGATTCTCATCCTCAAGATCTGTCTAATAGTCCTCAGGTTATGGGAGACCCTATGCAGACATTGAGCCCTAAACAGTTTTAGCAATTGTTGAACATATTAACTCCTCATTTGAATATGGCTAAGACACAAGCAGAACCTGATGCTTCCCAAGATCAAGCATCAGGTTTTTGTCTCTCTATTTTTGTAAACCCGATTCTTAATAATCCTAAGTCTTAGATAGTGGACTCTGGGGCCACTAGTTATATCTTCTTTGATAATTCATATTTTCTATCATTGAGGCCAATTCAAAACACATACATTACCCTGCCAGACCACTCTCGGATTTCTGTATTATATGCTGGAAATGTTCAATTTGGACAATTCATGATTCTTAATGATGTCCTTTTTGTGCTGTAGTTTCAATTTAATTTTCTTTCTGTAAGTGCATTGACAAAGGACACGTGTATGAGTCTTAGTTTCTCTTCTCATACATGTATTCTCCAAGATGTCAAACATTCGAAGGTGATTGGCAGGGGTGATCTTCATGGAGGTTTATATGTTTTTGATACTGTTGATTTTAATTCTCAGCCAGTAGGTAGAACAGGTTGTTTTGATGATGTTTCTACTCATATGGCACATGTTGTAAGCAAACACACTTGGCATAATAGACTTGGACATATTTCTTTTCCTAAGCTTGAAACAATGAAACATTTGTTGAGTTACAAAAATAATGGGGATGTTTCTTGTTCAATATGTCCATTAGCTAAATAAAGAAGATTATCTTTTGTATCTAATAACCATCTATCTTCGCATGCGTTTGATCTTGTAAGCACCCCCGCTCGGATATCCCCAACCACCCGGACTACCCGAACGGGAGCGCCTACGGGAGGAGAAAAGTAATAAACACCAGACAAAGACCACCCCGACATGCATACACGAAAATAAGAACAGCGGAAGCAAAGCTCAAGACATGCATGCACTGTGGGTACCCCGCTAACATAGCGGTCACAAGATAAATAAATAAACACAAACTTCTGTGCTGACATACCCAAGACTCGAGAAAACACCTGGCACAATACGAAATAATAGAATAAATTCTACTTAGACATCAGAGTGGATAGGGATTGACGAGACTGCCTGTACACCACACCGACTCTGCCGTTAAAGCTGACTTCCTTGCCATGGCCCACGCCGCCACTACCTGGAATGATGGAAAGTAAGGTGAGTCGAGAGACTCAGCAAGCATAAGGAAGAAAAGGCTGAAGGCTACACAAAAACCAGAAATCTCACCCCAGAATAAACCCCCAAGTACACACAAGCCATGAGACGCTACAACACAACAGCTCAATAGCATAACAAAATAAAAGCACATACCGGTCCTTGGGGCCCACATAAGACACTTGGCACCCAAGTTCCATACCAACCTGCCACTGCCCTGAAAGGCAACAAATATCTCCACAAACCTGCGCGCGCAATCCCGGGTCGGTACTCCCATCACCCGTATCCGTCGGTACTCCCAACAACCGAGCCATAGGCTCCCTCGGAACGGTACTCCTGTCCGAGAACTAAATACTACCAGTATCCATGCAATGCACATAGAAATGCAATGGTGTAGTGAGCATCAACGTGATATAAGGCGCCCATACATCCAGGCATCAGGCCATGCTCCGCCCACATAGTAAACCACACGCCATGCATATGCCGCGCTGGATGCAACCTAACCAAGCTAGAATGTCCATGTCCAAGCATACTCAGTAAGTGAATATCCCAACATGCATCTCGTACCCATGTGCATATCAAATCATGAACAGTAATACAAGGTATCTAATCATGCAGTAAATCTCATACCGGCAGAGCTAGTCAGTAGTGCGTGGCACTGGTCAATGACTAGTGACTAGGAGTGTCTACCCGACGGTCCACATCAGGGCCGTACAATAGTCTACCCCAGCGTCACCAACAACCGACCCTTGCCCTACTGCTCGATAGCTCTAACCGAACCATAAATAAATCCGAGAAAAACTGTAAATAAGCCCGATAAAATCATAAATAAACTCGCCCGTTTAGGAACCTAGTTCCCAAGCTGGGCCTGACATCATTCCCAAAAGGAGTGGGGGCGGTACAAACCCCCGTAAGCTCACAACAAATAAAACTCTAGATGTTTCGGATTTAATTTAACTTAAAACACTGAATAATAACTCAACAAATAAGGCTGAGTGCCGAATTAAAGTAAGGGAGAAGATAAAATACAGGAAATCAAGGGGTCTTTCACGGGAATTGAAGAACACGAGGAGAAGGTGAGGAACTTGCCTTTACACGGCCGTTTCCTGCCTTTCTTGCACTCCCGTTGCGAAGTAAAGCATTTGCTGGCAATTAAATTGTAGCTTTAATTAAATAAATTTACCGTCTAAAATCTTACATAGGTGCACCTCAAATAAAATCCCAATAAATCTCATATTTATTTTAAATTAAATAACGACAATAATATCCTCCATTTATATATATACATATAACTATATCACTTCAATTTCTCCCCTCATGAACACACCTAATGTGCACACCTATTAATTATCTTAAGCTTCCCCAATGAACACACACACACGTACACACAGTGAACTCACTTAGCTCAAAATTATATATATATATATATCACTACACGCCATGGCAGCCACTTAAACCTATCAAAACTTCCATTCCCAACCTTTAAACACCTCAGTACGCCTCACGATCACATGTAGGAAAGCTGTAAAAATCAGATATGCATACAGATATGGCCACCGAAACCCATTGCCACTTCATATATATATATCTCCGTTACATATATAAACACACAGTAACCCACTTGGCTTGCTCAAGGCACACACACGTATAATTATATATATATATCGGCACCCACGAACACACAGATATGCACTTATCTGGCTATTTAAATCACACAAATTTCTCCTAATTTCCAGCCTCAAAGCGCCTTCTTCTTCTTCCGAAAGCCCTCTGCTTGCTCTCTGGTTTAACCCCAATTTAATCTCAATTTTAGCTTCAATTGAAGCAATTTAAAGCAGCAAAATTTCGGCAGAAAACATGGCCAATTTGGCCTTAAAATTAGCAAAAACAGAGGCACGTGGAAGCTGAAGTAGGGGCGCATCAGCGCGTGCCACGTGGCAGCCAAGGGCTGTCCACCGCCTTACATGAAACGGCGCCATTTTGGGCGCCTGAAGCTTAATAAAAATCAGCAACCCCCCCCCCCACTGTTTCCTTTAATCACACACACACCCCACGTTTCTTTTATTCTTTATTTCACTTATACCCCCAGATTTCCAACAATTAATTTCCCACTTCTCAAATACAAATAATTTAATAATCACCCTAATTACAATAATTAATAATTATTAATCATTCCCAAATAATTTAATTAATTACCTTTAATTCCTTATTTTCCTCAAAACCATATAAATAAATATTTCCACTTAAATTCCTAATATCCTCAAACACCGATATTTATAATCATTATTTATTTTCAAATTTCGGGATATTACAATTCTCCCCTTCTTATTAGAATTTCGTCCTCGAAATTCGCACTCAATCCATTTCCTCACGATACACTTACATCGCTCGTGATATTACCCAACATCATATCCAGGACATTCCATATCATCATTTTCCAGTTCCCACAAGTCCAAGTCTACTACACATCCGATTTTACTTAATATACTAGCATATCTTCCCAATTGGAACACGATATGACCATTAATACCTTAACCCGCTTAAGGAACTTCATCAATCATATATTACATACAACCACAATGTTCTCCTATTACCACATCATAACTCAACCGTTCCCCAAAGCTATCTTGACCACATATCAACCTAAAGACAACTCAAAATTCAGCGACATTCAATCCTAATGATAAACTGACTTGCAGCACCAGCCTCAATGCGAACGCAGCTAATTTCGGATACAACCGGTAGTGATAGGAGTAAAGCCACCTCCTTGTATGTCCAGAAGCTAATACTCGATAACGTGACCAGAACCTGCCACGTACTTACGATCCATGGGAACATGGAAACGATACGATATACTCAATCAAGAATTCAACAGCAATATCCTTTAGTCTGACTTTTTCAACTGATTCTTAACCAGATACACAACATTTTCTCGGCAGTACTTTCTTCCACAATTTGCCGCGTACGTTCGGGGTCCTGTTAATAAACATGAGTAGCCATTTAATCAGAACTATCAAAGGTTACACGTTCTCCCCTCAATACACCTCGAGATCTTAAATGTCGCCAGATCTCCCCTCCTTAAAGGAATCAACACACCCAATTTTGACTTATTCAGTGACTACCAACCCTCAACCTGGTCTTGCTGCTGATTTTAACTCCCAATAGCTAATTGGGCACACCTCATCTCGATTGCTAAGTACATACCTTGACCTCCTCAAGGCTTTATACGGTAGCTGGGACTCGATCTTTAGAACCGGTGTTATCTGCTCTGAAGTCTGCTCGACTAAAAGCAACTCACTGTACCAGTAGCTATATAGTCCACAAGGTATCTCATAGGTCTCCCTAACAACCAAAAGTAATTGAAGTGGGTTAAGCATTCTTCTGATTGGCATAACAAGCTATCTTATGTTTTTGCCGATGTACCACTTGACCAGCATCCAGAGGAGTCTTATCCCCTCAATCGGTCAATAATCGACCCTAGGGCATGTGGTCCGTGATCAGTACCACGCGTACTCATAGCAACCACTACCCTTACAGCAAAACCCATCAGTTACCTAGACATACAACTAACTCCGGTCCTGGCTATATACCCAGGTATCTCTCACAACAACAATCTTAAAGGGGTTTTCTTATTTCTAATTCACTTATCACGGATGCTCCACGGTAGCCCAAAACGTCTACTACCACTTTTGCTTTACCATATGTATTACAGAATCTCACAGCCTTAGTCTTTCGACACGCCAATCGCGGCGTCACCTGAACTCCGCTTCACCTGTGAGAACAAAAGACCTATACCCTATTTAGGTCGTGATGCTAAATCTCCAAACAACATAACCACTGTAAACTCCAAGTTCATAATTCCATAATAGTCCTCCAGTGAATTCCCATAACAGATCTCTCTTGGGATAAGATCGACCCTAGGCTTATCGTAAATACATTCACACTAGGCACACATCTCGGTGCCTACGGATCTACTGCTTACCATCGGACTCCTATAGCATATTTTCACATGTTGGGACCTTCCCGTACCACTCCTGGCAAAATTCAATCATGAACCTCCAGGTCACATTCTACCACGACCTCATCTCTCATGAGATTAACACAGGCCTTAATAGGGCGTCGACAACACCTGGCGAGACCAAGGAAACTTCAGACCCCATCTCTGTCACCAGTCCCGACCAATCTATAAATACTGTAAAGGCGTCGGTCAGCCCCGAATGGCATGGCCACGAACTCACAGCAGCCGTACGAGTACGACAAGCAGTCGTTAGAAAACACTTCTGGGTTAGTCTGGAAAATCGTCTGTTCGGGAAAAAGGACATCTATGCCTCAAGGCTGCCCGGTTCAATTGCAAGATCAATCCCTTACTAAGGCAACATTTTTGGTAAATCTCCAAGAAAATCAAGGGTATCCCACGCTCATTCACACCTGGGGAAGGAATCAAGCTATACACACCCTTATCATGAGCAACGTGCGCCTTAAATGCAGCTTTAAAATTTCTCTTAATCGCTTCCCTTACACGAGATACGTGTTATCTCTAATCTACATCACCAATAGACAATAGTTAGGGACCCAACAAGTCCACCACAAAACAAGTGTCAGATCCACTCGGCCTTAGCTGACATAGTTCACAACCAAATGTCTATCGTAGATTTGACCGGTGACTTCCTAGGTGCATACAATTTATCACATCTGGTCACTAGGACACTCCTTGCTAATATCAACGACTACTTGATTCCTAAGGATCCCAAGGTACATAAATTTACTAAATACCTCTCATCACATAATACCCTCAAATATTGCACCTGATGTTTCTCAGACCATTCCCATCCTTACAAAACTCATAATTTACAACCACACATTTACTTTACAGCCCTTTAATAAACATACTAACTAAAACTCCCCTCATCACCCCTGGCAACCGAGGTAACTTCATCTGCCAGGTAAGCTAAGTTCTCAATGCTAGCTACGCTGGAGCTGGGTCCAACAGGTCCCTCTAGTGGTTGTGACGGTTCATTCACGGTGGCTTGGACTGACCAGGTGTCATGTAGTGCTCCAACCTTGGGCACGTCCTGTACTGGTCCCTGGGAAAAACTCCCAAATGGCAACTTGTTACCTCACAGCCCTGGCAAAAACATCATAATGGGAATGAAGACTCACATCATTCATCATTACTTCAATCAACCGCCTCTACACGCCATTCATGTGCTCATGGGCGAACAAGACTTGTCTCTGACAGTCCCAAAAGATCTCGTGGATCGTCTCTTGAGACAACTCGTCAAGCCGATACATATAACTCACTAAGTACTTATCTTTATCTTTCCTGCCTCCCCATCTAGAAGCAAACTCCTGTTCCCACTGACACCATAAACAATGCAATTCTAGGAAGGCATCCGAATTGGGTAGGGGTACACTGAGATCTAGGCCTCCGGGTCCTATTGGGAATACTCAAAATCCACATATATCACCAAACATCAGGCAGCTATATTAAGGCGAAACCACCATCTTACCCAAACACTTAGGGCAGGCACAAGTCCTAAAGAAATCCCATTCATACCACTTCACAGTTCCATTCTAACGTGCACTTATCACCCCTGCACGAACATAAATTGGGACACAATCTCTCACACGAACCAGCAAAACTTAACTGGGACACAGCCTAACCCTATTTGATTCACCTAGACATCCCTAACTCTACCTGACAACCTTGGTGTACAGGAACTCGTCCCTCAAAACTGACTCAACTACTGTAGCATCCCAAAAATTTGGAGATAAGTAAAAATAATTAATTTGGGTGTTTGAGGATATTTTAAAATATTTGGAGATTTTAAGAAAATACTTATTTATGATATTTTGAAGAAATAGGAAATTAAGGTGATTAATTAAATTAATTGAAAGTATTAATGAGAATAATCAAATAATGTATAGTAGCAATAATAATAATAATAATAGAAATAATAATAATAGTAATAATAATAAAGTAAATCAAATTAAATTAATTACTTAATATATATATATATATATGTATATTTATATGTATGTATGTGTGTGCGTGGCCTTATGTTGGCCATTACCTTTTTGTGGCTTAGAAGCCACTTGACTTTGGTATATATATATAATGCAATCTTGGGTTGGAAGCCATTAAAGGCTTCAATTGAAGCATGCTGCGCTCGCAGAAATATGGAAGAGAAGAGGGAGCTCGAGCAGCGCGAGGAATGAAGGAAAATGGGGAAGAAATTTAAGAACCTTGAGATTATTTCATGATTAAATTAGTCAGGTAAGTGGGTAAAATTATTATAAGTATCATATGTTTAAATCACGGATTTTATACGGTTAGATTTGATTAATATAGGCCGTAAACTTATTATTTTTTTTGTTAAACGTTTTACTTCGCAGTGGGAGTATGAGAGAAGCTATGATCGGCCATCTACAGGCAAGCTCCTAACCCTCTCTTCGCGTTATTTATTTCCCTTGAAAGTCTTTGAGGTTTCTTCTACTCTAAACCCTCCCTCACCGTGACTCGGTTCTACGCATAAATAATAATAATCCGCGTAGTAACCATTTTATGACTTTTATTTTATTAATGAGATTATTGTTAATGGGATAAGCTAAGTAAGGATGTCATGGCGTCTTTTATTTCAACCGTCACGGAGCTTCGTATCGCTCCGCTTCCCTTGGGAATGATGCCGAACCCGTTGGGGTTAGGTTCTTAGAGAAATTGGTTATGGTCAGAATTAGGAAAATGTGTCAAAGAGTCTATTATGTATGTTGAGATGGTTTTCTATGAATGAGGAAGAATGAGAATGATGTCATGATGCTATGTGATTATGTACATGAAAAGTTATGGAGAAATGTTGTGTAATGTTAAGTTTAGAGAATCTAAAGTTAATAGGGTCACTAAGTGTGTCTAAGGGTATGGATACAAAGCCACTGACTGTTGACCGTGGGTCGTGGCAGTTGATGGCTGGATGTATGGGCGCCAGTCATCGGTTGTTACGATAAGCGCTAGACGGCCAGAAGAGCTGGTACTCCAGATTCCCGCCTTGGTTTGTGCATTTCATGATGTGTGTGCTACAAAGGGCTGGGTTGCATTCACGTGGGGACATGCTTTGTGTGTGATGGGATGTATGAGCATTTACATGACCCGGTTGGTCCAAGAGCCAATTTGGGTACCCTAGATGAGCATATGCATTTAGAGCATGTCGCATGTGTGAATTCTTATGTGTGGGCGTAGCAGGGCCTGATGTTTGGTTTATGGGGGCCTTGTCATCACGTTTATGCTACGGAAGCCCTTGCATTTCTTATGTGTTGCATTGCATGGTTTTAATGTTACTGTTATTCTGGACGGGAGTACCGTGCCAGGTGTCGGGAGTACCGACTCATGTGAGCTTCGGCTCGGCTTAGATATTAGCTCGGGGTTGGCCCGAGGGAAGACCAAGATCGCGGAAGTATATGATTATGTGATGTATGATATGATGAACACATGAGAATATGATGGGACCAGGAAAAGTATGTAACAAGTGTCAGGAAAAGACAAATGTTGAATGTCAGGAAAAGCCGACCATGTCAGGAAAAGGCTGGTCTAAGAGAATGATGATATGGTAGCCTATGTTAGGCTACAACAGGTTTGTATGTGGGACCCGGGTGCCAATGTTTGACTTATGTGGGCCCCTGGTTCCTTATGTGCAGTTTATTTTATGTTATGCATGTAGAAGTAAGGTACGTATAGCTCATGACATGGCGTGATTTCATTGACATGAATTGCATGGGGTGTCATGGGAAGAGTCATATCCTAAACCCGTAACCTTTCTTTTTAGAGCTTGCTGAGTCTCGCGACTCATGTTTGTTTTACATCATTCCAGGTCAGCATATCCTGAGATCGCAGGTGTGTTCATCGGGGTTTGGGTCCAAACCGTCAAGTCATGGTAGCCAGTGCAGAGCTCTCCCAAAACTAGATCCTGGGTGTCATCGTGTCTTAATAAGGTTAATGTTTATGTTTTCAGAGTTTGTCGTATGTTATGTAAGCCCAAGTGGGGCCCAAGTGATGAATGGTTGTAAAGATTATGATGAGATGTTATAATAAAGAAAAATTATGAATTCAAAAAGGGTTATGTGTGTGTTGTAGGTGCGTCATTGTTCGATATCATTTTTAGTAATGACCCTCTCACGGATCCTCTATGTTAGCGGGGGCTCTGGGAGGCGGGCCGTTACAGTTTGGTATCAGAGCAAGTTTAAGTTTAAAGAAGGAGACTCTGCACGCATAGGACGGTCGGGTAGAGTTAAGAGTGAGTCATTGATTATAAGGCTAGGATTGTAATCCTAATGCGAGGTGCATACAGTTAGAATCATGAATTAAAAGCCTGGTTGTGGTGTAGGAAAATGAGCGTTGAGGATGGGAATGTCCCGATGTGTGGTGGAAGGCTAACGACTCAGGTCCAGGTAAGTAGTGACCAGGATAGCAATGATAAGAAGAAAAATAAGAACAGGTCAGGGTTCTATGGGCGTTAAGGTTAGCCACGAGTAAATGGTAGGAGTAGACCTCGCTCAAGGTACGTGCTTGACGTCTAGGTTGATCAAGGTGTTTGTGTCTCTATTGGTGTTAGCTTGCGACCCCGATGGAAGATAGAATATAGGTGAAAGAGGCTAGGTGCATGATAAATGGTTATAGATTGTTAAGGATGTGCTTGGGTGGTTTCATGGTAGCAAAAGTGATTGCCAGTAGAAAGCTATAATAGGAAGTGTTATGTGAGCCAATAAGCAAAAGTTGGATATTAGAACCCACCTAAGGGAATTTGCGGTCAATAAGGACTCCCAAATGGGAATTCGGTGGGCAAGGTGTATAATGGTGCTAGCCAAATTAGGGTCAACCTTATAGTTGAAGTGAGTAATAAGACGATTTGGAAGTCATTAGTGCTATAAGAAAATTGAGGTTGATAGTTGACTCAGTACAAAAAAAAGAAGCGAGACCTTGAGGATGATTTAGTGACGCAAGATGCCCAATGAGATACTGGAAAATGATGATATGGAATGTCCCAGAAGTAATGTTGAGTAATCTCATGAGAGTTGCGAGCGTGTCTTAAGGAGATGGATCGAGCGCGAATTTCGAGGACGAAATTCCAATAAGGAGGGGAGAAATGTAGCATCCCAAAAATTTGGAGATAAGTAAAAATAATTAATTTGGGTGTTTGAGGATATTTTAAAATATTTGGAGATTTTAAGAAAATACTTATTTATGATATTTTGAAGAAATAGGAAATTAAGGTGATTAATTAAATTAATTGAAAGTATTAATGAGAATAATCAAATAATGTATAGTAGCAATAATAATAATAATAATAGAAATAATAATAATAGTAATAATAATAAAGTAAATCAAATTAAATTAATTACTTAATATATATATATATGTATATTTATATGTATGTATGTGTGTGCGTGGCCTTATGTTGGCCATTACCTTTTTGTGGCTTAGAAGCCACTTGACTTTGGTATATATATATAATGCAATCTTGGGTTGGAAGCCATTAAAGGCTTCAATTGAAGCATGCTGCGCTCGCAGAAATATGGAAGAGAAGAGGGAGCTCGAGCAGCGCGAGGAATGAAGGAAAATGGGGAAGAAATTTAAGAATCTTGAGATTATTTCATGATTAAATTAGTCAGGTAAGTGGGTAAAATTATTATAAGTATCATATGTTTAAATCACGGATTTTATACGGTTAGATTTGATTAATATAGGCCGTAAACTTATTATTTTTTTTGTTAAACGTTTTACTTCGCAGTGGGAGTATGAGAGAAGCTATGATCGGCCATCTACAGGCAAGCTCCTAACCCTCTCTTCGCGTTATTTATTTCCCTTGAAAGTCTTTGAGGTTTCTTCTACTCTAAACCCTCCCTCACCGTGACTCGGTTCTACGCATAAATAATAATAATCCGCGTAGTAACCATTTTATGACTTTTATTTTATTAATGAGATTATTGTTAATGGGATAAGCTAAGTAAGGATGTCATGGCGTCTTTTATTTCAACCGTCACGGAGCTTCGTATCGCTCCGCTTCCCTTGGGAATGATGCCGAACCCGTTGGGGTTAGGTTCTTAGAGAAATTGGTTATGGTCAGAATTAGGAAAATGTGTCAAAGAGTCTATTATGTATGTTGAGATGGTTTTCTATGAATGAGAATGATGTCATGATGCTATGTGATTATGTACATGAAAAGTTATGGAGAAATGTTGTGTAATGTTAAGTTTAGAGAATCTAAAGTTAATAGGGTCACTAAGTGTGTCTAAGGGTATGGATACAAAGCCACTGACTGTTGACCGTGGGTCGTGGCAGTTGATGGCTGGATGTATGGGCGCCAGTCATCGGTTGTTACGATAAGCGCTAGACGGCCAGAAGAGCTGGTACTCCAGATTCCCGCCTTGGTTTGTGCATTTCATGATGTGTGTGCTACAAAGGGCTGGGTTGCATTCACGTGGGGACATGCTTTGTGTGTGATGGGATGTATGAGCATTTACATGACCCGGTTGGTCCAAGAGCCAATTTGGGTACCCTAGATGAGCATATGCATTTAGAGCATGTCGCATGTGTGAATTCTTATGTGTGGGCGTAGCAGGGCCTGATGTTTGGTTTATGGGGGCCTTGTCATCACGTTTATGCTACGGAAGCCCTTGCATTTCTTATGTGTTGCATTGCATGGTTTTAATGTTACTGTTATTCTGGACGGGAGTACCGTGCCAGGTGTCGGGAGTACCGACTCATGTGAGCTTCGGCTCGGCTTAGATATTAGCTCGGGGTTGGCCCGAGGGAAGACCAAGATCGCGGAAGTATATGATTATGTGATGTATGATATGATGAACACATGAGAATATGATGGGACCAGGAAAAGTATGTAACAAGTGTCAGGAAAAGACAAATGTTGAATGTCAGGAAAAGCCGACCATGTCAGGAAAAGGCTGGTCTAAGAGAATGATGATATGGTAGCCTATGTTAGGCTACAACAGGTTTGTATGTGGGACCCGGGTGCCAATGTTTGACTTATGTGGGCCCCTGGTTCCTTATGTGCAGTTTATTTTATGTTATGCATGTAGAAGTAAGGTACGTATAGCTCATGACATGGCGTGATTTCATTGACATGAATTGCATGGGGTGTCATGGGAAGAGTCATATCCTAAACCCGTAACCTTTCTTTTTAGAGCTTGCTGAGTCTCGCGACTCATGTTTGTTTTACATCATTCCAGGTCAGCATATCCTGAGATCGCAGGTGTGTTCATCGGGGTTTGGGTCCAAACCGTCAAGTCATGGTAGCCAGTGCAGAGCTCTCCCAAAACTAGATCCTGGGTGTCATCGTGTCTTAATAAGGTTAATGTTTATGTTTTCAGAGTTTGTCGTATGTTATGTAAGCCCAAGTGGGGCCCAAGTGATGAATGGTTGTAAAGATTATGATGAGATGTTATAATAAAGAAAAATTATGAATTCAAAAAGGGTTATGTGTGTGTTGTAGGTGCGTCATTGTTCGATATCATTTTTAGTAATGACCCTCTCACGGATCCTCTATGTTAGCGGGGGCTCTGGGAGGCGGGCCGTTACAGTTTGGTATCAGAGCAAGTTTAAGTTTAAAGAAGGAGACTCTGCACGCATAGGACGGTCGGGTAGAGTTAAGAGTGAGTCATTGATTATAAGGCTAGGATTGTAATCCTAATGCGAGGTGCATACAGTTAGAATCATGAATTAAAAGCCTGGTTGTGGTGTAGGAAAATGAGCGTTGAGGATGGGAATGTCCCGATGTGTGGTGGAAGGCTAACGACTCAGGTCCAGGTAAGTAGTGACCAGGATAGCAATGATAAGAAGAAAAATAAGAACAGGTCAGGGTTCTATGGGCGTTAAGGTTAGCCACGAGTAAATGGTAGGAGTAGACCTCGCTCAAGGTACGTGCTTGACGTCTAGGTTGATCAAGGTGTTTGTGTCTCTATTGGTGTTAGCTTGCGACCCCGATGGAAGATAGAATATAGGTGAAAGAGGCTAGGTGCATGATAAATGGTTATAGATTGTTAAGGATGTGCTTGGGTGGTTTCATGGTAGCAAAAGTGATTGCCAGTAGAAAGCTATAATAGGAAGTGTTATGTGAGCCAATAAGCAAAAGTTGGATATTAGAACCCACCTAAGGGAATTTGCGGTCAATAAGGACTCCCAAATGGGAATTCGGTGGGCAAGGTGTATAATGGTGCTAGCCAAATTAGGGTCAACCTTATAGTTGAAGTGAGTAATAAGACGATTTGGAAGTCATTAGTGCTATAAGAAAATTGAGGTTGATAGTTGACTCAGTACAAAAAAAAGAAGCGAGACCTTGAGGATGATTTAGTGACGCAAGATGCCCAATGAGATACTGGAAAATGATGATATGGAATGTCCCAGAAGTAATGTTGAGTAATCTCATGAGAGTTGCGAGCGTGTCTTAAGGAGATGGATCGAGCGCGAATTTCGAGGACGAAATTCCAATAAGGAGGGGAGAAATGTAGCATCCCAAAAATTTGGAGATAAGTAAAAATAATTAATTTGGGTGTTTGAGGATATTTTAAAATATTTGGAGATTTTAAGAAAATACTTATTTATGATATTTTGAAGAAATAGGAAATTAAGGTGATTAATTAAATTAATTGAAAGTATTAATGAGAATAATCAAATAATGTATAGTAGCAATAATAATAATAATAATAGAAATAATAATAATAGTAATAATAATAAAGTAAATCAAATTAAATTAATTACTTAATATATATATATATATGTATATTTATATGTATGTATGTGTGTGCGTGGCCTTATGTTGGCCATTACCTTTTTGTGGCTTAGAAGCCACTTGACTTTGGTATATATATATAATGCAATCTTGGGTTGGAAGCCATTAAAGGCTTCAATTGAAGCATGCTGCGCTCGCAGAAATATGGAAGAGAAGAGGGAGCTCGAGCAGCGCGAGGAATGAAGGAAAATGGGGAAGAAATTTAAGAATCTTGAGATTATTTCATGATTAAATTAGTCAGGTAAGTGGGTAAAATTATTATAAGTATCATATGTTTAAATCACGGATTTTATACGGTTAGATTTGATTAATATAGGCCGTAAACTTATTATTTTTTTTGTTAAACGTTTTACTTCGCAGTGGGAGTATGAGAGAAGCTATGATCGGCCATCTACAGGCAAGCTCCTAACCCTCTCTTCGCGTTATTTATTTCCCTTGAAAGTCTTTGAGGTTTCTTCTACTCTAAACCCTCCCTCACCGTGACTCGGTTCTACGCATAAATAATAATAATCCGCGTAGTAACCATTTTATGACTTTTATTTTATTAATGAGATTATTGTTAATGGGATAAGCTAAGTAAGGATGTCATGGCGTCTTTTATTTCAACCGTCACGGAGCTTCGTATCGCTCCGCTTCCCTTGGGAATGATGCCGAACCCGTTGGGGTTAGGTTCTTAGAGAAATTGGTTATGGTCAGAATTAGGAAAATGTGTCAAAGAGTCTATTATGTATGTTGAGATGGTTTTCTATGAATGAGAATGATGTCATGATGCTATGTGATTATGTACATGAAAAGTTATGGAGAAATGTTGTGTAATGTTAAGTTTAGAGAATCTAAAGTTAATAGGGTCACTAAGTGTGTCTAAGGGTATGGATACAAAGCCACTGACTGTTGACCGTGGGTCGTGGCAGTTGATGGCTGGATGTATGGGCGCCAGTCATCGGTTGTTACGATAAGCGCTAGACGGCCAGAAGAGCTGGTACTCCAGATTCCCGCCTTGGTTTGTGCATTTCATGATGTGTGTGCTACAAAGGGCTGGGTTGCATTCACGTGGGGACATGCTTTGTGTGTGATGGGATGTATGAGCATTTACATGACCCGGTTGGTCCAAGAGCCAATTTGGGTACCCTAGATGAGCATATGCATTTAGAGCATGTCGCATGTGTGAATTCTTATGTGTGGGCGTAGCAGGGCCTGATGTTTGGTTTATGGGGGCCTTGTCATCACGTTTATGCTACGGAAGCCCTTGCATTTCTTATGTGTTGCATTGCATGGTTTTAATGTTACTGTTATTCTGGACGGGAGTACCGTGCCAGGTGTCGGGAGTACCGACTCATGTGAGCTTCGGCTCGGCTTAGATATTAGCTCGGGGTTGGCCCGAGGGAAGACCAAGATCGCGGAAGTATATGATTATGTGATGTATGATATGATGAACACATGAGAATATGATGGGACCAGGAAAAGTATGTAACAAGTGTCAGGAAAAGACAAATGTTGAATGTCAGGAAAAGCCGACCATGTCAGGAAAAGGCTGGTCTAAGAGAATGATGATATGGTAGCCTATGTTAGGCTACAACAGGTTTGTATGTGGGACCCGGGTGCCAATGTTTGACTTATGTGGGCCCCTGGTTCCTTATGTGCAGTTTATTTTATGTTATGCATGTAGAAGTAAGGTACGTATAGCTCATGACATGGCGTGATTTCATTGACATGAATTGCATGGGGTGTCATGGGAAGAGTCATATCCTAAACCCGTAACCTTTCTTTTTAGAGCTTGCTGAGTCTCGCGACTCATGTTTGTTTTACATCATTCCAGGTCAGCATATCCTGAGATCGCAGGTGTGTTCATCGGGGTTTGGGTCCAAACCGTCAAGTCATGGTAGCCAGTGCAGAGCTCTCCCAAAACTAGATCCTGGGTGTCATCGTGTCTTAATAAGGTTAATGTTTATGTTTTCAGAGTTTGTCGTATGTTATGTAAGCCCAAGTGGGGCCCAAGTGATGAATGGTTGTAAAGATTATGATGAGATGTTATAATAAAGAAAAATTATGAATTCAAAAAGGGTTATGTGTGTGTTGTAGGTGCGTCATTGTTCGATATCATTTTTAGTAATGACCCTCTCACGGATCCTCTATGTTAGCGGGGGCTCTGGGAGGCGGGCCGTTACAACTACGCTCTGATACCAACATTGTAAGCACCCCCGCCCAGATATCCCCAACCACTTGGACTACCCGAACGGGAGCGCCTACGGGAGGAGAAAAGTAATAAACACCAGACAAAGACCACCCCGGCATGCATACACGAAAATAAGAACAGCGGAAGCAAAGCTCAAGACATGCATGCACTATGGGTACCTCGCTAACACAGCGGTCACAAGATAAATAAATAAACACAAACTCCTGTGCCGACATACCCAAGACTCGAGAAAACACCTGGCACAGTACGAAATAATAGAGTAAATTCTACTTAGACATCAGAGTGGATAGGGATTGACGAGACTGCCTGTACAGCACACCGACTTTGCCGTTAAAGCTGACTTCCTTGCCATGGCCCACGCCGCCACTACCTGGAATGATGGAAAGTAAGGTGAGTCGAGAGACTCAGCAAGCATAAGGAAGAAAAGGCTGAAGGCTACATAAAAACCAAAAATCTCACCCCAGAATAAACCCCCAAGTACACACAAGCCATGAGACGCTACAACACAACAGCTCAATAGCATAACAAAATAAAAGCACATACCAGTCCTTGGGGCCCACATAAGACACTTGGCACCCAAGTCCCATACCAACCTGCCGCTGCCCTGAAAGGCAACAAATATCTCCACAAACCTGCGCGCGCAATCCCGGGTCGATACTCCCGTCACCCGTATCCGTTGGTACTCCCGACAACCGAGCCATAGGCTCCCTCGGAACAATACTCCCATCCGAGAACTAAATACTACCAGTATCCATGCAATGCACATAGAAATGCAATGGCGTAGTGAGCATCAACGTGATATAAGGCGCCCATACATCCAGGCATCAGGCCATGCTCCGCCCACATAGTAAACCACACGCCATGCATATGCCGCGCTGGATGCAACCTAACCAAGCTAGAATGTCCGTGTCCAAGCATACTGAGTAAATGAATATCCCAACATGCATCTCGTACCCATGTGCATATCAAATCATGAACAGTAATACAAGGTATCTAATCATGCAGTAAATCACATACCGGCAGAGCTAGTCAGCAGTGCGTGGCACTGGTCAACGACTAGTGACTAGGAGTGTCCACCCGACGGTCCACATCAGGGCTGTACAATAGTCTACCCCAGCGTCACCAACAACCGACCCCTGCCCTACTGCTCGATAGCTCTAACCGAACCATAAATAAATCCGAGAAAAACTGTAAATAAGCCCGATAAAATCATAAATAAACTCGCCCGTCTAGGAACCTAGTTCCCAAGCTGGGTCTGGCATCATTCCCAAAAGGAGTGGGGGCGGTACAAATCCCCGTAAGCTCACAACAAATAAAACTCTAGATGTTTCGTATTTAATTTAACTTAAAACACTGAATAATAACTCAACAAATAAGGCTGGGTGCCGAATTAAAGTAAGGGAGAAGATAAAATACAGGAAATTAAGGGGTCTTTCACGGGAATTAAAGAACACGAGGAGAAGGTGAGGAACTTGCCTTTACACGGCCGTTTCCTGCATTTCTTGCACTCCCGTTGCGAAGTAAAGCATTTGTTGGCAATTAAATTATAGCTTTAATTAAATAAATTTACCGTCTAAAATCTTACATAGGTACACCTCAAATAAAATCACATTAAATCTCATATTTATTTTAAATTAAATAACGACAATAATATCCTTCATTTATATATATACATATAACTATATCACTTCAATTTCTCCCCTCATGAACACACCTAATGAGCACACCTATTAATTATCTTAAGCTTCCCCAGTGAACACACACACGTACACACAGTGAACTCACTTAGCTCAAAATTATATATATATATATATCACTACACGCCATGACAGCCACTTGAACCTATCAAAACTTCCATTCCCAACCTTTAAAAACTCAGTACCCCTCACGATCACATGTAGGAAAGTTGTAAAAATCAGATATGCATACAGATATGGCCACCGAAACCCATTGCCACTTCATATATATATATATATATATATCTCCGTTACATATATAAACACACAGTAACCTACTTGGCCTGCTCAAGGCACACACACGTATAATCTCCGTTACATATATAAACACACAGTAACCTACTTGGCCTGCTCAAGGCACACACACGTATAATTATATATATATATATATCGGCACCCACGGACACACACATATGCACTTACCTGGCTATTTAAACCACAAAAATTTCTCCTAATTTCCAGCCTCAAAGCGCCTTCTTCTTCTTCCGGAAGCCCTCTGCTTGCTCTCTGGTTTAACCCCATTTTAATCTCAATTTTAGCTTCAATTGAAGCAATTTAAAGCAGCAAAATTTCGGCAGAAAGCATGGCCAATTTGGCCTTAAAATTAGCAAAAACAGAGGCACGTGGAAGCTGCGGCAGGGGCGCATCAGCGCGCGCCACGTGGCAGCCAAGGGTTGCCCACCGCCTTACATGAAACGGCGCCGTTTTGGGCGCCTGAAGCTTAATAAAAATCAGCAAACCCCCCCCCCCCCACTGTTTCCTTTAATCACACACACACCCGACGTTTCTTTTATTCTTTATTTCACTTATACCCCCAGATTTTCAATAATTAATTTCCCACTTCTCAAATACAAATAATTTAATAATCACCTTAATTACAATAATTAATAATTATTAATCATTCCCAAATAATTTAATTAATTACCTTTAATTCCTTATTTTCCTCAAAACCATATAAATAAATATTTCCACTTAAATTCCTAATATCCTCAAACACCGATATTTATAATCATTATTTATTTTCAAATTTTGGGATATTACAGATCTCATTCATTGCGATATATGGGGACCATATTCTATTCCAACGTATGCTGATTATAGATATTGTCTCACTATTGTGGATGACTGCACACGATACACTTGGGTTTTCTTGATGAGACAAAAGTCTGATGCTAGGGCTATTATTCCCAAGTTCTTTTCTATGGTAGAGACCCAGTTTAACACAACGATAAAGAAATTTAGGTCTGATAATGCTCCTGAGCTTATTTTTCATGATTATTTTGCTAAAAAATAGGTGATACACCAATTTTCTTGTGTGGAAAGGACTGAACAAAATTCTATAGTGGAGTGTAAGCATCAACATCTTCTTAATGTTGCTAGAGCACTGTTGTTTCAATCTAAAGTCCCAATTTCATTCTAGGGTGACTGCATTTTAACTGTTACTTTCTTAATCAATAGAATTCCTACTCCTATTTTGAAAAATCAGTCTCCTTATCAACTCTTATACAAGAAACCTGTCAACTATTCTTTCTTTCTCACTTTTGGTAGCCTCTGCTTTGCTTCTACATTGGCTGCCCATAGAACAAAATTTCATTCTCATGCTACTGCATGTGTGTTTCTTGGTTATCCTGCTGGTATGAAGGGTTACAAACTTTATGACATTACTACCAAAAATGTGTTTGTATCCCGTGATGTGGTTTTTCATGAAACCATCTTTCCTTTTCATTCAATCAGCTCAAATAATGATGTCATAGATCCATTTCCTGATTTAGTTTTGCCTCACTCAAGTCTTGATTATCTTTCATTCGAACATGTTTCAAATAATGATAGTCCTTCAACTTTGCTAGAACCTGAATTTTCCAGCTCTTCTTCTTTTTATGATGTTCCAGTTCGTAGGTCTTCTCGAATAAGTAGGCATCCTTCTTATCTACAGGACTATCATTGCAATTTGTTGACTAACACCCCTGTTCCTGATTCTAAATCTTCCTATCCTATACACTATTATCTTTCTTATTCATCTTTGTCTGCCCCTCATAGATCCTTTCTTCTCAATGTTTCTTCTAATTTTGAGCCTCAATTTTATCATCAAGCAGTGTTTTATCCTCATTGGAAAGATGCTATAAAGGTTGAATTGGATGCCATGCATATGACTAATACTTGGTCTGTTGTTCCATTGCCTCATGATAAGCATACAATCGGTTGTAAGTGGGTTTACAAGATAAAATATAAATCTGATGGTACAGTTGAAAGGCACAAAGCTCGTTTAGTTGCTAAGGGATATACCCAACAAGAGGGATTAGACTTCTTTGATACTTTCTCTCTTGTTGTAAAATTGGTAACTGTTAAGGTCCTTCTTGCTTTAGCTGCTATCAATAAATGGTCTCTTGTTCAATTAGATGTCAACAATGCATTTCTTAATGGTGATCTTTTTGAAGAAGTTTACATGGACCTCCCTCTCGGGTATAAGCCTCAAGTTCTTGCTTCAAAACAGGGGGAGCGTTTGATGTGCAAACTTCATAAATCCATATACGGGTTGAAACAGGTTTCTTAGCAATGGTTTTCAAAATTTTCCACTGCCCTCATATCTCATGGTTTTCATCAATCCAAATCCGATTATTCCTTATTTACTAAGGGTTCTGGTGCATCTTTTGTTGCTCTTCTTGTCTATGTTGATGACATCGTTATTACGAGTTACGATCTTGTAGCTATAGATTCTCTTAAGACTTTTCTTCATGAGCAGTTCAAACTTAAGGATCTTGGACGCTTGAGGTATTTTCTTGGACCTGAAATTGCTCAATCTACTAAAGGTATTTTCTTCTCCCAACAGCATTACACTTTGTAATTGTTTGAGGACACTGGTTTTCTCTTAAGTAAACCCGCTACTTTACTTATGGTGCCAAACATTAAACTGAGTAATTCTGATGGTGATTTACTTGAGGATCCTTCGGTTTATAGACGTCTTATTGGTCAGTTGCGTTATTTGACTATTTCTCGACCCGATATTACATTTGTTGTCCATAAACTTAGTCAATATGTATCTCAGCCTAGAAAAACTCATCTTGATGCTGCACATCATCTATTACAGTACCTAAAGGGTACTCCCGGACAAGGATTATTGTTTTCTGCTGCTTCTTCTTTGCAACTTTGGGCTTTTTCTAATGCAGATTAGGGGTCTTGTCCGGATTCTAGGCGTTCCATTACAGGTTTTTGTGTTTTTATTGGTGATTCTTTAGTCTCATGGAAGGCTAAAAAGCATAGTATGGTTTCTAAATCATCTGCTGAAGCAGAATATCGGGCACTTGCATCTACTATTAGTGAAATATTTTGGCTTACTCAACTTCTTTCTGATTTTTAGCTTTGTCCTACAGCTCCTACTTTACTATTTTGTGACAATTAGGCTGTTGTCCACATTGCGTCCAACCCTATTTTTCATGAACGCACCAAACACATCGAGATCGATTGTCATTTTGTTCGGGACAAGCTAGCTGCTGGCTTGTTCAAACTTCTCCCTATTCGTACTCAGCATCAACTGGCTGATGTATTCACAAAACCTTTACATGCTGCTCAGTTGTTTAGTTTGCTTTCCAAGATGACTATTATCAATGTTTATAGTCCATCTTGAGGGGGAGTATTAGAGTATTTTAGTTGTTTAGTTTTGTTGTAATTTTGTACTGTTATTTTTCATTCCTGATGCTGAACACACAATGGCAGTTATGTCATTTTGATGTATTAGTTCTAGGAATATTTAATAGTGGGCTGAAACCCCAAATGGGTTAATGAGGCATTTTATATCTCTCTCTCTCTCACACTCAAATTAGGTCTCGAACAAGATATTCCTATGCCGACATCAAGAAAATCACCAACAAATTCAAGCACAAAATAGGCCAAGGAGGCTATGGAACAGTGTACAAAGGAAAGCTCTCTAATGACGTCCATGTTGCAGTCAAGATCCACCACGATGTCAAGGGAAATGGAGAAAAGTTCATCAATGAAGTGGGAACCATAGGAAGAATTCACCACATAAACATTGTCCGTTTAGTTGGTTTCTGTGTTGATGGCTTTTGAAGGGCTCTTATTTACGTGTTCTTGCTCAATTACTCACTGAAAAAGTTCTTTTCATCCGATAAGGGGAGACTCTCTTTAGAGTGGGAAAAGCTACAAGACATTGCTCTAGGCGTAGTCAGAGGAGTTGAATATCTCCACCAAGTTTGTGATCAACAAATACTTCATTTCGATATTAAACCTAACAAAGTCCTGCTAGATCATAGATTCAACCCAATGATAATTGATTTCAGCTTGCAGGCGAAACTGTGTTCCAAAGAACAAAGTGTGGTTTCAATGACTGATGCTAGAGGCACCGTAGGCTATATTGCACCAGAAGTATTTTCTAAAAACTTTGAAAATGTATCGTTCAAATCAGACGTATATAATTTTGGAATGCTCCTACTAAAAATGGTTGAAGTGAGGCAAAATAGTGTTGCAAAACAAGACAGCTCAAAAAGTGAAGTTTACTTCCCTAAATGGATTTATAGACATTTGAATTAGGGGGTAGAGGCAGTGCCAAGCATCCACGTGGAACAAGAAGAAGATGCAAGGATTACTAGGAAGCTAATTATTGTGGGGCTTTGGTGCACGCAATGGTACCCAATGCACAGGCCATCAATGAAAGATGTGGTGCGGATGCTAGAAGGTGATGATGAAGGCACATTGAGGGTGCCCCCAATTCCACATGTTGCTACTAACCCCTTCATGACCAGAGAAAAAATTAGTAAAACGGTGACATCTACTAGTTATTTAGAAATCATTTCCGAATCGGAGTGAAAATAAACGTGTATTAATTGTATCATAGCCTTGTGCCCAATAAGGCTGTCTATCAGCTATTTATGTAACAAATTACTACCGAATTGGATTGAAGAATAATTATGTGATATGTAGTAGCATTTATACTAAAGCGTTGTAAATAATTTATCTCTCCTGTTTTGTGATGGCAGTAGAGAAGCTCTTCCTTTATCTCTCTTAAAGCCATTTTTTATTGTAAAACCTTCAGAAGAGAAGATAACAAAATTTCAAAAACAAAAATAAATAATAAATAACATATTGAATTAGAAAAAAATAGAGATTGAATTTGAAAATTACTAGTAATAAGAATGCAACGGATCACATGATAAAACAAAGAAAAATCTCTTGATAGTTTTCTTTCATGTTTATAAATAACTTTCTTCACTTGACAATCATAGAATCCTGCATTTCATAAACTAAATAAAGATATGATTAATTTGTATCATAAACTCTAATAATGTCATAAATAAGTGCAGTGAAAAAAAAGAATATAATCAACTTTCTCCCATCAATTGGTGAACAAATCTAATTTTCCCTTGGTCATTATCTTAGTTTTATGTCCATCGGTCACTAATAAACATTGCTCAAGTGAGTGTCTAATAAGCTTAAACCTTTTTAAGTATAACAATAATGGATTGAAGCAAACTGAGTATCAGCAACTCTGCAAGCAACTTCAAATAACTAAATCAATTGAACATGGCCAACCTTATTGAATAATTTATCATTAAATGCTTGATAAGCAAAGTATCTCCATTCCCTGCAAAGATCCAACGACACTCATCATATCTCTTGATTACTTTCTACATTCTTATTTGCATATATATTTTTTAAAGCAAGATTGAGTGCATAAACAACACAAATAAGTCAAATAAATATATGCAAATATACAATCAATGATTTTCTTAGTTCCTTTACAATTAGTAGCATTATCGTAATAATTTGTACAACTTTTTGATGGTCAATTTCATTTATTTCATCTTTTATCAAATTAACAATAAATTGTTTATCTTTTCACATCACCAACAATTCAAAATTTTAACAAACATAGGACTATTTTTAGAAACAACTATAAAATTAATCAAGAATACTATCACTATTTTCCAACCAAGTGTCTTTAATAAGTTTCAACAATTTTTCAACATTTGTCATTTCTTGCTAAAATAATGAAGTTATCAATTTATTGTAACCTAAAGGCCAATAACCACCCAATAGATGAGTAGCATCAAATGAATAAAGATTAAAAGTCAAACCTATAGTATAAAATAGTCTAGTAATCTCATTATCTTATCGTGTTTTAGTTTTAAAGTCAAAAACTCTAACCATAGGTGAATCATTGATTTTTCTCCTTTTTAAATTTTCTAAATCATTTGGTTTAAAGACAAAAAAAGTCCCAAATAAGTACAATTTTTTGGCAAAGAAATTTGTTTAGCTTGTAAATTTTAAACATTTTGGGCAACTTCTTCAGCTTTTTTTTTTTTAATTTTAAAAATAATTTGAACTCTCACTTTTTTAGAAGTAACAATCTTTTTCTCATTAATTTTTAACAGATGAACCCTAATTACTGTGTATAACTTGTATTTTTCTAAATCACAAAAATTGCATGACCACTTCCAATTACTCCTTTTTCTTTCCTCATTTTTTTTATTCTAGTGAAATATTTTCACAAAGAACTATTTCCTTCATCCCTAATTTTTGATAAGATAATGTTGCTAGAGTCCAAACTTGAAGTTGAATGAACCACGACAACATATAACCTATATAAGGCAAAAAAAATAAAAATAAAAACAACATCCACCCTTAGCTTTTAATCCCAAAAATACAAAACTATTCCATCAACACATCAACCAAGACCAAAACTTATTTAATCAAAAGTCAACTATTAATAGTGCCCAGGATATAGGTCGAACGACTAGATAAGCAATATGCTAGTGTCAATTTAATAAGTTGCGAGTTCGATCCTTGCGTAGCCCAACCTACGATTTATCTTCACTAACATAATCGAGAACACGAACACCAAAAATTACATAAAAGCAATCATCTCAAGAGTCAACTTTCAATACATCAATCACATCCAATATCATTTAATCCACACATCAATTCCATCTCACAGTAAAGTTTATCAACTTGAGGATATATGAACTCTCTATATATATTTTTTAATAACAACAATTGAATCTCAAAACATACACAAAAATCAATCACACTTATCATGCCAAAAGCAAAAAAAAAAATTATTTAGATCCCAATAATGCAACAAGAGAGAAGCACCCAACAAATTACTCATATACATACATTCTTAAATATACTCACACAATTATATATAAATATACATTTACAATTATATATATACATATGTTGGCAAAATACATATTTTAACTTCTATATTTGCATGTTTTTTTCATTTAGACACTTGAATTTTTTTTTTGTTTCAAAGACACCCATGAACTTATAATTTTGAGTTAATTGTATCTCTGAACTTTTTTGTTATTTTAATTACACATTTAAATTCATTGTTTTCAATGAATTTGTCAAGTATGTAATTGACTTGAAATTGAATAGTTTAGAGACGTAATTAAAACAACAAAAAGTTTAAAAGTACAATTGACTTAAAATTACAAATTCAAAAGTGCCTTTAAAATAACAAAAAACTCAAATGTTTAAATAGAAAAACATGCAAGTACAAAAATTAAAATATGTATTTGATCTACTTACATTTATAACTATATATATATATATATGCATACATTGGCAATTAGAGACTCACATAAATTGATAGCTCTACATATACATACATTCAGAATCACAGACTCACAATTATCAGGGCTGGACCTTCCATGAGGCCCATGAGGCGGCTGCCTCAAGGCCCATGCAAATTTCACTAGTTAGGGGCCCATAAATTGAAAACATCCCTATTTGTAAGGGCCCATTGCCTAGGCCCAGGCACCTACCTGGCCTCTTTCCTGTCTATAAAGTTCGCGACCCTTCTCTCTCCTTCTTTTTCGCTCGCTGCCTTAGCCCTACCTCTCTCGCTCCATTGCGCCTCGCCCTTGCCTCTTCGCTGATGCTTCGTTGCCAATCGTCCTCACCCTCACCCTTTCGCCCTCGCTCTCTTGCCTCTCGTTGCTCGGTAAGGGGTCGCTTGTCCTCACCACCTCACATCGCCTCGCCCTCGTGGCTAGTGGCTCGCTGCTCTGCTCTGTGGCTCGCCCTTGTGGGTTGTGGCTGGTGTCTCATTGCCTTTTGCTCTGTCGCTCGTTGTTGCTAGTGGTTCGTTGCCTCTCGATTGTCGATTGGCTCATCAGATTCAGTCTTTCAGAACTATTTCTCAAAAGCTCTAACTCTAGATCTGCTTCAACTTTCAACGGTTACATTTCAGGAGCCCATTTTTACATTTCGCCTCAAGGCCCCAAAAACTCAGATATGACACTGACAATTATATACATATATTCATAGTTGTATATATACATAAATTCAGAGTCACAAACTCATAGCTATATATACACATTCACAACTATATGTATATATATTCACAACTACATATGTACTTGTAAATGGCTATTCTTATGGTTACTGGTTATCGATCGATTAAGAAAATATGGACATAATTGCAGTCACTGATCGAAGAGCTTGAAGATGATGGTTGTTACGGTTGCAGGTCACTGACAAGCAGACAATAGGATGGCAACAACGACGATGAAATAATAAAAAGACAAAAGGGCGAAGGTGGTGATAAAGAGAAGCAGCTAAGACTAAAATATTTTTAAAATAAAAAAAGAAGAAGATTTAGTTTTAAACTTGAATCTTAGAGGCAAAATCTAGCATGTTTGTCATGTTAGGAAATGTGTTTTTAAAATTTTTAAAATTATAAAAATAGTTTTAAAAGATTTTTAACTTTACGAAAATGACTCAAAATCTTTTTTTGGTGTTTTTTTCTGAAACAAAGCACCCAGACTAATTTTATACTCCCTGTAGATAGTAATCCTTCATAGGGATCCATTTTTAGACCCAAACCCCCAACCCGTTTACAAAGAAGAAATTTGTCTTCATGTAAAAGAGATCCCAACCCAACTTCTGATGAAAGGAATCTTCTTTTCGATCTCTCAATCATGCCAATGGCTCTTTTAGGCATAAACGCTTTCATATATACATTTATGTTATCTTCGTATTTATAATTTTGTATATTATTCAAAAATATTATTTTTTAAATTATGAATTAAAAAACTAATAAATTAGTCCAATTTGACTAGTCACCTAACTCACATAGCAACCCAAAATAGCTCGAGTATGGTTTATATTGTGCCAACCCCTCCTTAGAATGATAGGTACAACACGTCACTTTCTTACAAAGGATATGGTGTCACTTTCTAACGAAATATGTTAGCCTGTTTTACAGCTCTGTTCAAGGAACATAAATATTATATTTACCTCAAATCTAACAAAATTAAATTAGAAAATTCTCAATATTTGTCTTGAACAATGTCAAGTGTCAACAATCTTAAAATTCACGTTGAATCCCACTCAAATTGTCATCTTTCTTGCAAATGAGTTAAGCAAGTCAATGAACCAAATAGAAAAAAAATCAAAATGCGCCTTGTACAAAGCAATTATATTAGAACATAAATAAAGATACATTAATTTAATAACATCTTATTAGTAAATATGGTATACAAAGTTGAAGCATTGTTGCCTAATTATATATGTTGGAATAAGATTGACATGCTATGCATGGTTGCATGCTCCCTCTAGCTACGCACATTATTTTTGACATGAAATATTAAGTTTTTACTTTCACTTATGTTCAAAGTAAATGAAAATATACACCAATGTTTGCCCCTGCAAGATTTGTGTTGATTTCAATCTATTCATCTCACATTTCTTGTGGACAAACAGAGGGCTTGGGAGGCATAAGCAAGAGTGCAACACTCCCTTGGAGCGAAGCCTCCTTCACCTACCTTGTGGTTGAAGCCAGTAGTCATCTTATTAATCATGGAGTAAGAGTAGCTAATGGGCACAAGATCGTCTTGACTTTGAAGGAAATTCTCAATTTCTTCGTTCATTCATACATGACTTCTTCTGAATTTGTACACCAAAAGTGTCAAATAGAGTGGTAGCCCAATTAAAGCTCTTACAAGGAGATATCCTATAAACAAATTTCAAAGTTAAAAACCAGACCAAGAAGAAAAATCTCATGTTGTTTGGCTGTATTTGTAAGAAATAATGAATGGAAAAATTGTTTACATTTGAAGATGGAAAAAAACAAGCTTTAATCACAAGAGGACAAGTAATATATATGATTGAAACACCTTTTGTTAATAATTTGTTTATGTATAAAGAGCACCTGTACAATTTAATAAAATGAACAAACATGTGAGAAAACAAAAGACATTATCCCTTTATCTCTAAATTTGTAATTTAATCTCAAATTAATCATTGAAAATCATGGTTGACTTCATCATATCTCTCAACGACAGATGATAGAAAACAGAAATAATATATATGTATGTATGCGTTTGTGAAAAAAATAGAAAAAGATGATGATGAAAAGAAAAACGAAAGTGACAAAAAGGCCTTCTCCGTTATCGTGTTTGATAATAAGAGAATCCTCTCTATCAACAAAGAAAGGGTTTTAAGAAAAGAATCTTCACGAGGTTTTGGCAATCATTTAGTTTAGGCCAAAGTCTTTGCTTTTTTAATTATTTTAATGTTTTTTAGTTTTTTTCTTAATTAGTTTGAGATTAAGAGTAAATTTAGTTTAATAAGTACTTAATCGATATTGTTTATAACAAAAGTGATATTTCAACCAATTTAAGCAAATTACAAAAACTTATTTATCTAAAAAAAAATTGCAATGTATGAGAATAATTTATCTAATAATTTAATAAATCAATGATAACAAACACTCACCGCACCAGAGGAGGAACTCAGATCTAAAGAAATCTATCGTTGCTGCTAACAAGAAGAAAAGAAGTCATTGGCAACTCCCCTGAGCGAAACACATTTCGCTAAAAAAAAATTAACAATGTAAAGTGGTGGATAGTGAAAGTGTTGGAAGCAATAAAAAAATTAAGAAAACAATAATGTGAACAAACTTTTTTATTTTTGAAATTATAAAATATTTATATAAAAAAATAATTAAACATTAATAAAAAAAAAGCTCCATCAACCCTATCAGACCAAAACTTTTTCTTTTTTTTTAATTAACACACTATCACGAGCGTCTCTTATTGCTCGACTCCACAATTTCAGCAAAAGATGTAAAGGAAAATTCTATCCGCAGCCCATAAAATTGTTTTTCACATCCCACACCCCGCCAAATTCTTCACTAATTTTAAAATTCATATTTTACCCCCACAACCCACGACCACCTTAGATCGCCGCCTCACCTCTCTCTTTCTCTTTCGCACCATATACACACAAACACATACGTATATATATATATATATACACACGGCCGGCGGCCATGGTTGCCGACCCACCGCCATTAGCCGACCCACACACACACACACTATATTTCTCTCTATGCAATGGTTGCGAGGTGGGTCTACACCACCATTGCCAAGGTAGGTCAGCAATGGCCGACCCACCTAAGGGGGGGACTACCAATCTGTGGGGTTCGGGGGTTTCCCTGAACCGCAGCATTTGAGGGTTCGAGGGATCTCCGAACCCCACGATGTTGGTATGGTTCGGGGACCTCCCAAATCGCAAGGTTAATTCGGGGGTTCGAGACACCCCCGCGGTTTAGCAGTTCCCCCCCCCCAATGGGTCAGCCATTGCTGACTGTTATGCAATGCAGGGTAATTGCAGTTCTCACTATTTTTATTAGTAATTAGATGACTTGGTCAATAACTGAAGTGCATGAGTAGCGGCTTCTAGTTAGTGGGTTCCTATTTTATTCCTATTTTATTGCTTGTTAAGGCTGGTGTA
This sequence comes from Diospyros lotus, assembly GCF_014633365.1. Classification (NCBI taxonomy): domain Eukaryota; kingdom Viridiplantae; phylum Streptophyta; class Magnoliopsida; order Ericales; family Ebenaceae; genus Diospyros; species Diospyros lotus. Next base: position 45,624,730 of record NC_068338.1, on the reverse strand, counting down.
ACAGCTACATTTTATCTTTCCTATTTGTATGGGAGATGCTCCCTCATTGTATGGGAGATATTTCCTCAGTATAGTCTGTTATCAGAAGAGACTATATTAACAAGTTTGTTGGATAAATAAAGTAGGATTTAACCCAAAAATTTCCAATCTCCTTCTTCTCTTCTTCCAATTACTTCCTTCTCATTCTTGACTCCAACATTGGTATCAGAGACAGGTTCGGCTCGTCATGGCAACTCGGAATCAAACCAACGCCGAGTTTCAAAACGAGGTACAAGAGATATTGGGACGAGATGAATCCAGCCTTGATGAGAGGCACTCAACACTACAAACCATCTTGGCCAAACTCCAGAATTTAGAAACAGTCCAAGAAACTCACATAACCAATCCCAATGTCAACCCTTTTGCTCAAACTGAGACCTCTCATCCATTAAACCACGCCTCCTCTGGCCACCCACAACCTTCCGCTCATCCAAATAACCACCATTTGAAACTTAACTTCCCGAAATTTGATGGAGAAGACCCTATGGGTTGGATCTACAAATCGGAATAGTATTTTGAGTTTAAGGAAGTTGCCCAGGAGCATCGAGTTCAGCTCGCCTCTTTCCACTTAGAAAGCATAGCCCTCCAATGGCATCAGTGGCTTGCTAAGTTCAAAGGGCCGGTGACATGGGCAGAATTCGCTAAAGCTTTATTGCTCCGTTTTGGTCCTACTGATTACGAAGACCCTTCTGAAGTCCTTACCCGACTTAAACAAAATACTACAGTTGCTACCTATCAGGACGAGTTCAAAAAATTATCTCATCGAGTAGACGATTTACTTGAAAAATTCCTTATCGGTTGCTTTGTTGCAGGTTTGAAAGATGATGTTAGATTAGATGTAAAAATCAAACAACCCATGACATTAGCTAATGCAATAGGAATAGCCAGATTGGTGGAAGAACGTAATCGGTTGCAGAAAAAAGGATTCAGTACCTTTAGAACCCCTGCTCTTGGCACTCCTCAAAAAATTGAAAACAACAATTCTGCAGGCATTCTTGGACCCCCACCACCACCGAAACTAAGCAATAATAACAGTCCTGCTCCAATCCGGAGAATCACAGGCCAGGAGGCTAGAGAACGATGTGAACGAGGCCTTTGTTACTACTGCAATGATAAGTTTGTACTCGGGCATAAATGCCAGCGACCTCAATTGTTCATGATTGAAGATTGCTCACCAGAACCTGAGGCAGAAGGTGTCGAGCATGCATTGGAGGATGAAGTGAATGAACCTGTGCCCGACATATCTTTCCATGCAATGTCAGGGACGACTCATCCTCAAACTATCAAGGTAATGGGGAAGCTTAAAAATCGGGATGTGACTATTTTGATAGACGGTGGAAGCACATATAATTTTGGGGGTTTCGTTGGTCATCCAAGGCTGTCTAATTAAAGCTGATTTTTACATCCTTCCAGTGGCCGCATGTCAAGTAGTGCTAGGGGCGCAATGGTTGGAGACGCTAGGATTGGTGGAAACCAATTACAAATAACTTACCATGACGTTTCAGCAAGGAGGGCAAAAATTTACCTTCCATGGAATGCATAAGGATGGTCTGGAGCCATTGACACCCAAGGAACTATTGCAGTTAACAGGATTGGGATATTTTTTGCAGGTACAAGCAGTAGAAAATCTTCATACAACTGCTGATCGAGGGGCGCAACCTAACGCCATCTGTGATCTCCTCCAAGAATTTTCTGCAGTGTTCGTAACACCAACAAAGTTGCCGCCTGCACGTCCTCAAGACCACCAGATACCTATCAAAGAAAATCATGAACCAGTTAGTGTCCGGCCATACAAGTATCCGCATTATTAGAAGACTGAAATAAAAAAAATGGTCAAAGAATTTTTAGAAGTTGGGGTAATCAGACCAAGCCAAAGTCCCTTCTTGTCACCCATCCTTCTAGTTAAAAAAAATGATGGCACCTGGCATTTTTGCGTGGATTATCGGGCATTGAATGCGGTTACCATCAAGGACAAGTACCCGATACCCGTAATTGATGAGTTGTTGGATAAATTGTTTGGTGCCAAGTATTTTTCAAAAATTGACTTACGAGCCGGTTACCATTAGATTCGAGTAAAAGAAAGTGACATATACAAGACTGCTTTTTGAACTCATGAAGGTCATTATGAGTTCGTGGTGATGCCTTTCGGCTTGACGAATGCCCCTTCCACTTTCCAAAGTTTAATGAATGATGTTTTCAGACTCTACTTACGTAAGTTTGTATTCGTATTTTTCGACGATATTCTGGTGTATAGCAAAACATGGACAGATCAGTTGAAACATCTCAGGTCTGTGCTTTCTATCCTTTTACAAAATAAATTGGTGGCTAAAGAATCAAAGTGCAGGTTTGGAGTTCTTCAAGTGGATTATCTGGGTCATTTAATTTCTTTCGAAGGAGTAGCTGTGGATCCTTTGAAAATTGAAGCTGTCCTTAAGTGGCCAAGGCTGACAACTGTAAAAAGGGTGAGGGGAATCCTAGTCTTGTTGGGTATTACAGGAAATTTGTGCGGAGTTTTGGGAGCATAGCAGCACCCTTTACTAAGCTCACTTCCAAGGAGGGTTTCCAGTGGTCTAATGAAGCTGAAGCTGCCTTCCAAAACTTGAAGCATGCGTTGACCTCCCCACCAATTTTACAACTACCTGACTTCACCAAACCATTTGTTGTTGAAAGTGATGCATGCAGCACTGGTATATGAGCCATACTAAGTCAACAAAATCGCCCTATTGCATACTTTAGTGAAGCTTTCAAGGGGACAGCCCTTACGCTATCGACCTACGACAAGGAAATGCTAGCCATTGTTAAGTCGTTCAAAAGTGGCGACCTTACTTGCTGGGCAGACCTTTCATCGTTCGGACTGATCAACGAAGTCTGAAATATTTACTAGAGCAACGAATAACAACCCCGACGCAAACCAAGTGGCTTCCTAAAATTTTAGACTATGATTATGTGATCGGATATAAGAAAGGAACTGAAAATCAAGGGGCTGATGCTTTGTCAAGGATGGCGGAATTCCAGTTTCAGGCTATCTCTACGCCTAAGATGGATTGGTGGGTTATCGCACAACAAGAGGTGAGAACTTATCCTTTTTTTGCAAAATTAAATTCCTCTCCAAGTACTGCCAGCAATTTAATAATGAGAGATGGAGTTTGGATACAACAAGGAAAGGTTTTATTAAGTCCAACCTCAACTCTTATTACTAGTGTCTTACATGACAACCATTCTTCCCCAATTGGTGGCCATTTTGGGTTCACAAAAACTCTGCATCGTATCTGTAACAATTTCTTTTTGGCCTGAAATGAGTGCAACAGTTAAAAAATTTATCAAGGAGTGTGTTGTGTGCCAAAGGTGTAAGTTTGAATGTGTTCGCCTAGCAGGTCTCCTATAACCCTTATCCATTCCGAATCACATTTGGACTGAGATATCGATGGATTTTATTGAAGGTTTGCCTCTTTCACATGGGTTCAATGTCATACTGGTGGTGGTGGATCGGCTAAGCAAATATGACCATTTTCTTACTCTTAAACATCCTTTTACTGCCATCTCTATAGCTAAAGTTTTTATTGAACAAGTAATGCGCCTACATGGAATGCCGATGTCAATTGTCAGTGATAGAGACAAAATATTTGTGAGTGCTTTTTGACAAAATATTTCTTTATGTATGAGTTCGAGTTATCATCCTCAATCCGACGGTCAAACGGAAGTGGTCAACCGAACTTTGGAACAATATTTGCGATGCTTCACCCATGATCATCCAAAGCAGTGGGCAGAATGGCTTTCGTGGGTTGAATACAGTTACAACACTTCCACACATTCGGTCGCAAAGCTTTCTCCTTTTGAAGCAATTTATGGGGTGCCCCCACCAAAGTTACTACCATATGTTTCAGGTACTACAAAAGTTCAAGCTGTGGATGAGAACTTACGTACAAGGGATGACATCTTGGCTGAGTTGCGTCACAATCTCGAACTGGCAAGGAATCGCATGAAGAACCAAGCAGACAAGCATTGTAGGGAGGTGGTCTTTCAGGTGGGAAACTATGTGTTCCTTCGTTTACAACCTTATCGACAACAAACTATAGCCTTTAGGCGTTCTCTCAAGTTGTCACCCAGGTTTTATGGCCCTTATAAGATTATTGAGCGCATTGGACCATTGGCGTATCGCCTTGATTTACCAACAGGGTCTCTTGTCCACAATGTCTTTCATGTTAGCCTGCTCAAGCCTTATTGTGGATAGCTTCCAGCGGATGTGTAACTCCCTCCTGTCTCTACAGACAACACTATCTTACCTGAGCCAGAATCAATTCTTGACACACATGTGGTTAAGAAGGGGCAGTATCATGCTAAAGAAGAAGTCCTTGTCAAATGGAAAGGTGCTCCAATTGAAGATGCTACTTGGGAGAACACTATGAGGCTTCGTCGTAGCTATCCTGACTTCAATCCTTAAGGACAAGGATTTTTTAAGGAGGGGGAAATGTTATGCAATGCAGGGCAATTGCAGTTCTCACTATTTTTATTAGTAATTAGATGACTTGGTCAATAACTGAAGTGCACAAGTAACAACTTCTAGTTAGTGGGTTCCTATTTTATTACTTGTTAAGGCTGGTGTAACAGCCACGTTTTATCTTTCCTATTTGTATGGGAGATGCTCCCTTATTATATGGGAGATATTTCCTCAGTATAGTCTATTATCAGAAAAGACTATATTAACAAGTTTGTTGGATAAATAAAGCAGGATTTAACCCAAAAATTTCCAATCTCCTTCTCCTCTTCTTCCAATTACTTCCTTCTCATTCTTGACTCCAACACTGACCCACCTTAGCAATGGCGGTGGGTCGGCCACCATCGCCGACTCACCTTACAGTCGTCGTAGAGAGAGAGTGTGTGTGTAATACCCCGAGAGCCCAGAGAAGTTAATATATATCGAGGATAGTGTAAGAAAAGAAACAACACCAGCTGGATACCTTTTGGGCTGAATGTTGGCAACAAACTCCCAAGTTAAGCGTGCTTAACCTGGGGTAATCCAGGGATGGGTGACCCCCCTGGGAAGTTCGTGTAGGCCCATCAGGGTAAGTTGTTCCGGTCCTTCCTATCGCTCGAACGGGATGTTACAAGTGGTATTAGAGCCGACCCCCGAGCCTCTGAGCGCGGTGGTGGGGCAAACCTCAGCGAGGAGGCTGAGTCCCGAGGGGGGCGTGAGGCCCCTATGGGGGGTGCGTGCAGGCACCTTAGGCGAATCCCACATCGGCCATGCAAGGGGGGAGAGATCTGGGACCGGTTGTAAGGTCGTATGACGGGGACGTCATGTGCTTAAGGGGGGAGAATGTAATACCCCGAGAGCCCAGAGAAGTTAATATATATCGAGGATAGTGTAAGAAAGGTAACAACATCAGCTGAATACCTTTTGGGCTGAATGTTGGCAAAGAACTCCTAAGTTAAGCTTGATTAACCTGGGGTAATTCAGGGATAGGTGACCCCCCTGGGAAGTTCGTGTAGGCCCATCAGAGTAAGTTGTTCCGGTCCTTCCTATCGCTCGAACGGGATGTTACAGTGTGTGTGAGTTGGCCAGCAATGGCGTGTATATATATATGTATGTGTTTGTGTGTGTATATAATGCGGAAAAGAAAGAGAGACGCGAGGTAGCAGCCGGCGATCAGGGGTGATTGGAGGAGAGAATGGGCTGTAAAATAGGTATTTTAAAATTATTGAAAGATTTGGTGGGGGTGTGAGCCATGAAGGACAATTTTGTGGGTTGCGGATAGAATTTTTCATATGTAAATCGGGAAACTTAATAGTTAGTTTCTATCTCTAATCTCTCTTTACTAACGTAAAGGTAGTCTGGCATTTTTTAATTTTCAAGATAACCCCTATTTAGTGAGCATTTTCCCCTGACTAGACCTTAAAAAGAGAACCTGAGAGGCCAAAGAGCAAAACCTTTATCCTTGCCAGATCTAATACTGTGTTGTAAGCGAAGTGTAGCACAAGATAAAATTCTAATTTCAAATTCCACCCGTTTACAAAAATAATATATTATATTTTAATAATAACAGGTGCAGTACCATATTATGGTTGTCAGAAAAAAAAATATTTTTTATTAAGATAAATACCACATTGCAAGAACTATTATATATATATATGTGGATCATCATATAACAACAAAAATGAGATTTAATAAAAATTATTTTTGACTTATTTAACGTACTTTAATTTTTTATATATTCTTTCAACTTATATATATAATATAAAATAATACTTACACAATCCGATTTTCTCCATGAGGCCTGCAATTGAGAACAAGACAAAAATAAATAAATAAGGAAACCAAAGCATTAAAAACAATAATCAAGTTGAAAGAAAATGTTGTTCAATAATCGACATCATATATAATGGTTATTATAATTAATATTTATAATTAATATTTATACAATGCGTACATACCGAAGCTCGAGCCGTTCAGCCGAACCAAGCTCGACAGAGCCGTGAAGGAGCCTCCGTTGATCCAGAAAACCGAAAGCCAGCTCGCAGATTACTGTTCGACGCTTGAGGGAGACGCTTCGTATGGCTGCTGGAGAGCCGACTTCGAACTTAAAGATCTTGAAAGTCTACTTGCTGGCTTGAGATTGCTCCAAAACAGGGACCATTTGTGACGATGAAATATTCATAGGAGTCAATTTTATTATACTATTCTTGGGAGATTACTATTAATCATGTGTGCCAATAAAAGTCAATATGCAATCGCCACATGTCAACTCCTAGGAGCTCCACATGTCTATATAATCTCTATTATGATTTTAAATTGGAAAGAGATAGAGAAGAAGATTCAATCAACCAATAATATTTCCAACATTTCAAGAATTATCTCTATTAGGGAATATTATCTTTTCTCTCCATGAAAAAAGGGATCAATCTCTATTTTTTAAAGATCTCTTATCTCTTAAAGGAAAGGCCAAGGGATATCTATAAATAAAGGACAATCTCTATAGTCCTCACTCTTTTTGCAGGTATTTGGTCTGGGACAGAAAAAGGTGATCGGTTCTCATTATCACAATATAAATAGAATTAGAAATCTATTAATATTATAATATGTATTTTATTAATATAATTCACAGTTATAATTCACACAAGAATTTATTTTTACGGGACAGTAGTTAATAATAATAAAATATTGCTATCACTATCACTTACTTTAGTTAAATAATATTTCACGCAAGAAATTTAAATAATTATTAAGTCAAATTACATGTATAATACAACATTAAGTCATTCATATTATATAGCAATAAAAAGATAAAATAAAGTTATATTTGGACATTTGAAGTGATTATTTTTTGCAAACAACAGAAATTAAATTTCATAAGAAAATTATATTTATAACACATTTTGTTACCAAAATAATGTGACCATATTTGTTTTTCAATTATAAATCATTTTAATGATTTTTTTTCTTTTCTTACTACATGGATATAAGTAAGGCACCTCATTAGGCAGGACAGGAGAGTTCTCTGCAAACCTCTTATTTGTAGCATGCATTTTAGTCTTCTATGCAACACTATATAAAATAAAATAAAAAAAGGATAATATATAGGAGATGAACTAGGGTTGGCAATGGTTCGATTTGATTTCGATTTTTGTCAAAACCATAACCAAGCTAAATTTAAATTACTAAAACCAAAACTAAACCATTACCCATTAGATTTTAAAAATTTAAAACCATAACCAAACCATTCGATTTCGGTTTAACTATGATTTTTTTTAGTTTAATCCATACCAATAAATAAAGACAAATAGTATTCATAAATTTTTTTGATAATTTCACAACAAACAAAGATAAATTCTAATAAAGTTACCTTATTCTTGCATAAAGTTACAAAAAATTTTGGATATAAAATCACATCTCCAAACCTACAATTGTTAAGATCAATAAATTAATATTTACATAATTAAATTGTAATTTAAGCTAAAAAAAATTAGCTACGAAAGTTAATACCTTCATTAACAACATTAATATATTCTTTGTAAATTGATGCATATCCATCTGAAATGAATGAATCAACTCCATCTAACAAAATTATAAATATAAAAAATAAATTAATATGAAGAGAGATGAGACAGAGAGCGAGAGGCAGCGAGGGTGAGAGAGATCGAGGACGAGCGAGAGCAAGAAGGGCCGAGCCCTAACGAGAGCAAGAGAGATCCAACGAGGGCGAGTGAGAGCAAGAGAGATGCAGATAACGAGGGTGACTAGCGAGCTCGAGCGGAAGAGCAAGAGAAATGATGCAAAGAGGGTGAGAGAGATTGAGGGCGAGCAAGAGCAGGGGCTGAGCCCTAGCGAGAGCAAGAGAGATCCAGCGAGGGCGAGCAAAAGCAAGAGAGATGTAGAGAGTGAGGGGCAACTGGTGAGCTCACGTGAACGAGCAAGTAAAATGAGGCAGCGAGGGTGAGAGAGATCGAGGGCAAGCGAAAGCAGGGTCGATCCCTAGCGAGAGACAAAGAGTGAGAGGCAACAAGTGTGAGAGAGAGCGAGAGCGAGGTCGAGAGAGGAATGAGAGAGAAGGGGAGAAGGGTTTGCAAGCAAGGAAATTGGGTTGGGGTGGGCTAGGCTCGAGTGGGCTGTATTGTATATAATATATTATATATATATATATATATATTAGATTCGGTTTGATTTGGTTCGGTTACTCACCATTTGGTTCAGTTTCGGTTCGAATTTTGGTTTGATTTTAGTGAGAACCATAACAAAATTATACCTATTAAAACAGTGTTCGATTTTTCCCAAACTAAAATATGATCAGAAAACAAATCTTACGCACAATAGAAGTAACGAAACTCCAGCTCCAGTAACGAAGCTCAAATCCATTAGCCACGGTGTTGTGAATGTCCAAGAGGGAAAGGTTCCGGTCACCCAGGAGCGGCCCATCCCCAACGGGAACCACCGCCTCCACCATGCACAACCCCGCTACATCCGACATTACCACGTGACCTACCAGCACATACGAATGATTTCGTCTTTGAATGAGAGTAATTGTTTGAAGCAATTAGAATTAAAACTAGCAGCAAGATTCGCGTAATAATAATTCTCAAACTTTATTGGTCTCTCACAGTTCACCAACATTACTATAGTAAAAAATTCGGGAAAATATTCAAAAGATCTATCTGAAGGCTCATAATAATAAAATTGCATCATTCTCTCTTAGAAAAATAAAATTATTATTTGTGTTTAAAATTATGGGATAAGACTCATAATTGAAGTAAAAAATTACAGAGGAGAATGTTTTTATTCATGGTTAAAGAAAATTTCATGCATTAATATTTTATTGTTATTATTAAAGTTGATTTGGTACCATGATTTGAATAAACCGTTTATGATACTCTGAACTTATTTAAATAGGTAATACTACTAAATGTTCAATGATTTCTTAATATTATTAAAATAATTAATATAGCTGTAAAAATAATAGTACCATGTACATGAAATTTCTTAAAACAAGAGGAAGGATTTACAAGAAGCACACTGCTTCCTTTACTTATTTTTGGAACTCCTCTACTTAGGTTTTTTTTTTTTTAATATATTAACTTAACAGAAAAAATAAAATAAAATAATCACATGATCTATGTTTGCCGTGTGATATCTGCCTCTCCTTCTGACTTTTCTTTTCTTGACAATTGAATGGTGGAATCATGCTTGGATTATCATTTTATTTTCTTTCTTTTTTTCTCTTTATTGCTCAAATAAATGCTCTTTTTGAAAATTCAAAGTCCACGGATAAGTCTACCAATACTTCCAAAAGCTCTTGTACCCCTCATTTTTAAGTTCTTGTCAGTACTTCATGGACCACTTTGACCTATAGGTGATTTTTTTTATTTTCATTAAGATTAGGTAAACCTCACCATCCATCTTATCAAATTCCTATAAATTGAATTGATTATTTTGATATTTTTAACTTAACATATATTTCTTTAAATTTTTTGACCTAGAATTATCATGTTGTTAAAAAATAATTGTTATTCTTTTTGAAATCTCAAAATTACCTCTTCCCCTCTTTCAATTTAATTACCAAAAAAATAAATAAAGCTGGTGGTGGTGGTCAACCACCACCACCATCTCATTCTGATTCAATTTAGAGTAGTTGAAGTTTCTAGGTTACAATTGGAACCCAAAATCTTCAATTTCTCTAAATTCAAGCAAAGCATGGTGATTAAATTTGGATTTTGAGAAATTCAAAAACTTTCTCAATACAAATTGAACTTATAAACTTTCTAAGCTCACTAAAGAGAGAAAAAAAGAAGAAGATAAAAGGTCGATTTAAGAATATTTGTAATTTTAAACAAGAGTTATTCTGGAGATCTTTTAAAAATATAAATAAATATTAAAATTTATTTTACTTACTTTTTAATATACAAAATCACTAATTAAATTTTTGTATTTAAGTTTAGAAAGCAAATCCTTTTCAATTGCCAATATAAACAAGAAGAATAAATCAGAAAACCTAAGCGTTAAATAAGTAAAAAATATATGAAGAATCTAGAGTCAAGTTCTGCAAATTAAAAAATTATCAATTTATTTTTATTTTTTTAATACCCAATTAGTGAGGATTTTCCAAATAAAATTGTCGTCGTCCAAAGAATTGTTTTATCAAATTATTCTCTTAAAATAATGTCATTCCTTGCGTTTTTTTTTTTTGTTGTTGCATTACTAATTTATATATCACTATTCATTATCTAATATTGAAAAATGATTCACAAACTTAAGGAACTGAGGGTCTCCTCATCTAAATAACTTGTCACTATTCATTATCTAACATTAAAAAATTATCAGTAGACTTGGAGTGTAATATTCTCAATTAATTAAATGAAATGAAATTAATTAAATTAATTAATTGTTTAAAATTTGAGGCGGTGCGCGTGTGTTGGAAAATAACTATCAAAATATATATTTGTCTCTCATTGAAGCTTCTAGCGAAATAGAGAAACAGAGAGTGAGAGTTGGAGAGGGAGAGCTCGAGTTGGAGAGCTTAAGGCCGAGAGCTCATGTGAAAGAGAGAGAGATAGGGAGATCGAGAGAGAGAGAGAGCTCAGCCGAGAGGGAGAGAGGGAGCGGTGGCCATGGAAGCTGGCCAAGCTTCGCTCGGCCATGGCAGTCGAGCAACCAGCAGCGACGGCTATGGCGGTTGCAGCGGGCGCGGTGGTAGCCGGTGGCCGGCCAGAAGCGAGCGGCGAGGGCGGAGCTGGCCGAGGCAGTGGCTGGGGCAGCGTCGGCCATGGCCGCAACGCGCGCAGGTGCAGGGGAGGCAGCGCGGAAGAAGAAGAAGGAAGGGAGAAGAAGAAAGGAAGAAGAGGAAGAAGAAGAAAAAGAAAAAGAAAGGAAGAAGAAGAAGGAAAGGAAAGGAGAAGAAGAAGTTGCAGGAGCAGTGGGCGTGGAGAAGAAGAAGAAGAAGAAGAAGAAGAAGAAGAAAAGAAAAAGGAAAGAAAAAGAAAGAAAAGAAAATAATGAAAATGGGGCGATTTTGGGATTTTGTCGGCATGGAAAGTGATCAGGTACGTGAGTAAAATTAATAGGAGCATGTTATGTTTTAATTATAAATTTTACGCGATTAAAATTAATTAATTTGAGTCTCGGATGTGTTATTTGCAAGGAAATGATTTAATTTGCCTCGGGAGCTTGAGAGAGGTCAAAATCAGCTAATTTCAGGTAAGTTCCAACCCCTTTCCTCGTGTTCTTTAATTCCCGTGAGAAACCCTGTGATTTCTCGTATTTTATACCCTCCCTTCGTCTGTTTTGGCTCGTTTATTAATTATGGAATTTTGAGTCGTTTGATTTAAATTTAATTTATTAAGCTGGCTTTATTAGTGTGAATTAATTTAAAATAAATATGAGACTCGTTGGGATTTTAATTGTGGTGCGCCTACGTGTGATTTTAGGCAGTTAAATTATTTATATTACGCGATTAGATTTAATTAATGCGAGCCATGGATTTATTAATCGCTATTAAACATTTTACTTCGCAGCGAGAGCGCAAGAAAGGTCAGAAACGGCCTTGTAAAGACAAGCTCTTAACCCTCTCATCGTGTTCTTCAATTCCCGTGAAAGACCCCGCTATTTTTCGTATTTTATCACCTCCCTTACTTTAATTCGGCACCTAGCCTTATTTGTTGAGTTATTATTCATTTGTTTTAGGTTAAATTAAATCCGAGACATTTAGAGTTTTATTTGTTGTGAGCTTACGGGGGTTTGTACTGCCCCCACTCCTTTTGGGAATGATGTTGAACCAGCTTGGGAACTAGGTTCCTAGACGTGCGGGTTTATTTACGATTTTATCGGGTTTATTTACAGTTTTTCTCGGATTTATTTATGGTTCGGTTAGAGCTATCGAGTAGTAGGGCAGGGGTCGGTTGTTGGTGACATTGGGGTAAACTACGGTAAGGCCCTGAAGAGGACCGTCGGGTGGACACTCCTTGTCACCGAACGTTGACCGGTGCCGGGCACTGCTGACTAGTTCTGCCAGTATGTGATTTACTGCACGTTTAGATTTATTATATTGCTGTTCATGACTTGATATGCACATGGGTACGGGTTGCATATTGGGATATTCATTTACTGAGTATGCTTGGACACGGGCATGCTATCTTGGTTAGGTTGCATCCAGCACGGGCATATGCATCGCGTGTGGTTTACTATGTGGGCGGAGCATGGCCTGATGCCTGGATGTATGGGCGCTTTGTATCACGTTGATGCTCACTACGCCATTGCATTTCTATGTGCATTGCATGGATACTGGTAGTATTTAGTTCTCGGACGGGAGTACCGTTCCGAGGGAGCCTATGGCTCGGTTGTCGGGAGTACCGACGGATACGGGTGACGGAAGTACCGACCCGGGATTGCGCGCGCAGGTTTGTGGAGATATTTGTTGCCTTTCAGGGCAGCGACAGGTTGGTATGGGACTTGGGTGCCAAGTGTCTTATGTGGGCCCCAAGGACCGGTATGTGCTTTTATTTTGTTATGTTATTGAGCTGTTATGTTGTAGCGTCTTATGGCTTGTGTGTACCTGGGGTTTTATTCTGGGCTGAGATTTCTGGTTTTGTGTAGCCTTAAGCCTTTTCTTCCTTATGCTTATTGAGTCTCTCGACTCACCTTGCTTTCCATCATTCCAGGTAGTGGCGGTATGGGCCATGGCAAGGGAGTCAGCTTTAATGGCATAGTCAGTGTGGTGTACAGACAGTCTCGTCAATCCCTATCCACTCTGATGTCTAAGTAGAATTTACTCTATTATTTCGTACTGTGCCAGGTGTTTTCTCGAGTCTTGTGTATGTCGGCACAAGAATTTGTGTTTATTTATTTATCTTGTGACCACTGTGTTAGCGGGGTACCCATAGTGCATGCATGTCTTGAGCTTTGCTTCCGCTGTTCTTATTTTCGTGTATGCATGCCGGGGTGGTCTTTGTCTCGTGTTTCATTATTTTTCTCCTCCCGTAAGCGCTCCCGTTCGGGTAGTCCGGGTGGTTGGGGATATTCGGGCGGGGGTGCTTACATTGTTGGTATCAGAGCGTCATTGAGTCAATTTGAGGGACGAGTTCCTGTACACCAAGGTTGTCGGGTAGAGTTAGGGATGTCTAGGTGAATCGAATAGGGTTAGGCTGTGTCCCAGTTAAGTTTTGCTGGTTCGTGTGAGAGATTGTGTCCCAATTTATGTTCGTGTAGGGGTGATAAGTGCACGTTAGAATGGGACTGTGAAGTGGTATGAATAGGATTTGTTTAGGACACGTGCCTGCCCCTAGGTGTTTGGGTAAGATGGTGGTTTCGCCTTAATATAGCTGCCTGATGTTTGGTGATATATGTGGATTTTGAGTTTTCCCAATGGGACCCGAAGGCCCAGATCTCGATGTACCCCTACCCAATTCGGATGCCTTCCCAGAATTGCATTGTATATGGTGTCAGTGGGAACAAGAGTTTGCTTCTGGATGGGGAGGCGGGCAAGACGAAAATGAGTACTTAGTGAGTTGTATATATCAGTTTGACGAGGTGTTTCAAGAGATCTTTTGGGAATTGTCAGAACGACAAGTCATGTTCGCCCGCGAGCACATGAAGGACATGTGGAGGCGACTGACTAAAGTAATTATGAATGATGTGAGACTTTGTTCCCATTATGATATTTTTGCCGAAGCGGTGAGGTAACAAGTTGTCATTTGGGAGCCTTACTAGGGATCGGTACAAAGTGTGCCCAGGATTGGAACACTACCTGACACCTAGTCAGTCTGAGCCACTGTGAGGGTGTCGTCATAGCCACTAGAGGGACCCGTTGGACCCAGTTCTAGCATAGCTAGCAATGAGGACTTAGCGTACCTGGCAGAGGAAGCTACCTCGGTTGCCAGGGGTGATAAGGAGAGTTCTAGTTAGTGAGATTATTAGGGGGGGCCATAATCCAAATGTGTGGTTGTAAATTACGAGTTTTGTAAGGATGGGAATGGTGTGGGAAGCACCAGGTACAATGTTTGAGGGTATCATGTAATGAGATATATTTAGTAGACTTGTGAGCCTTGGGATCCTTAGGAATCAAGTAATTATTGCTATTACTAAGAGTATCCTGGTGACTTGATGTGATGAATAGTATGGACCTAGAAAGTCACAGGCTAAACCTGCGATGGACGATTTGGTTGCGAATTGTTTTCGCTAAGATCGAGTGGACCGGACACTTAATTTGCGGTGGATTTGTTAGGTCCCTAATCATTATCTACCAGTGATGTAGATTAGGGATAGCACATACCTCATTTAAGGGAGTGATTAAGGAAACTCTTAAGTCTTCAATTAGGGTATGCGTTGTTCATGATGAGGGTGTGTATAGTTGGATTCTTTTCTCGGTTGTGAATGAGTGAGGGATACTCTAGATTTTCTTGGAGATTTACCAAGGAGGTTGCCTTAGTAAGAGATTGACCCTGCAATTGAGCCGAGCAGCTTTGAGGCATAGATGTCCTTCTTCCCGAGTAGATGATTTGTCAGGCTAACTCTAAGGTGTTTTCTAACGATTGTTTGTCATACTCGTACGGCTGCTATGAGTTCGTGGCCATGCCATTGGGGCTAACTGATGCCTTTGTAGTATTTATGGGTTGGTCGGGACAAGTGACAGAGATAGAGGTCTGAAGTTCCTTGGTCTCACCAGGTGTTGTCGACGCCCTATTAAGGCTTGTGTTAATCTCATGAGAGATGAGGTCGTGGTAGAAGGTGAATTGGAGGCTCATGCTTGGATTTTGCGAGGAATGGCACGGAAAGGTCCCACTATGTGGGAATGTGCTATCGGAGTTCGATGGTAAATAGTAGATCCGTAGGCACCGAGATGTGTGCCTGGTGTGAATGTATTTACGATAAGCCTAGGGTCAATCTTATCCCAAGAGAGATCTGTGATTGGAATTCACTGGAGGACTATTATGGAATTGTGGACTTGGAGTTTACAGCAGTTATGCTGCTTGGAGATTTGGCATCACTACCTGGCTAGGGTGTAGAGGTGTTTAGTTCTCATAAGTGGAGTGAAGTATAAGCGACGCCGCGATTGGCGTGACGAAGGACTAAAGTTGTGAGATTTTGTAATAAATAGGGTAAAGCAAAAGTGGTAGTAGACGTTTTGGGCTACCGTGGAGCATCCGTGATAAGTGAATTAGAAATAAGAAAACCCCTTTAAGATTGTTGTTGTGAGAGATACCTGGGTATATAGCCAGGACCGGAGTTAGTTGTATGTCTAGGTAACTGTTGGGTTCTGTTGCAAGGAATAGTAGTTGCTATGAGTACGTGCGGTACTGATCACGGACCACATGCCCTAGGGTCGGTTATTGACCGAGTGAGGAGATGAGACTCCTCTGGGTGCTGGTCAAGTGGTACATTGGCAAAAACATGAGATAGCTTGTTATGCCAATCAGAAGAATGCTTAACCCACTTCAATTACTTTTCGTTGTTAGGGAGACCTATGAGATACCTTGTGGACTAGATAGCTACTGGTACGGTGAGTTGCTTTTAGTCGAGCAGACTTCAGAGCAGATAACACCGGTTTTAAAGATCAAGTCCCAGCTACCGTATAAAGCCTTGAGGAGGTCAAGGTATGTACTTAGCAATCGAGATGAGGTGTGCCCAATTAGCTATTGGGAGTTAAAATCAGCAGCAAGGCCAGGTTGAGGGTTGGTGGTCACCGAATAAGTCAAAATTGGGTGTGTTGATTCCTTTAAGGAGGGGAGATCTAGTGACGTTTGGATCTCAAGATATAATGAGTGGAGAACGTTTATTCCTCAATAGTCCTGATTATATGATTAGCCATATTTATTGATGGGACCTCAAGCATATGCGGCAAATTGTGGGAGAAAATACTGCCGAGAAAATGTTATGTATCTGGTTAAGAATCAGTTGAAAAAGTCAAACTAAAGGATATTGCTGCTGAACCCTTGATTGAGTATGTCGTATCGTTTCCATGTTTCCATGGATCGTAAGTACGTGGCAGGTTCAGGTCACGTTACTGAGTATTAGCCTTTCGTCCTATTTGAGGATGGTTCCACTTCGATCACTACCGATTGCACTTGATGTTAGTTGTATTTGCATTGAGCCTTGGGTTGTGGATCGGTTTATTATTGGGATTGAATGTCACTGAATTTTGAGCTTACCCTTAGGTTGATATGTGGTCAAGATAGTTTTGAGGAACAGTTGGATTACGATATTGTAATAGGCGAACCATGTTGAGTTATGATTGATGACGTTCCTTACTTCGGTTGAGGTATCAGTGGCCATAACGTAATCCAATAAAGGTGATAGATTAGGGAGTTATGGGAACTGGAAAATGATGATATGGAATGTCCAAGAGGTGATGTTGAGTAATATCTTGTGAGATGTGAGCGTATCTTGAGGATATGGGCTAAACGCGAATTTCGAGGACTAAATTTTATTAAGAATGGGAGAATTGTAATATCCCCAATTAATTAAATGAAATGAAATTAATTAAATTAATTTAAAATTTGAGGCGGTGCGCGTGTGTTGGAAAATAACTATCAAAATATATATTTGTCTCTCATTGAAGCTTCTGGCGAAATAGAGAAACAGAGAGTGAGAGTTGGAGAGGGAGAGCTCGAGTTGGAGAGCTTAAGGCCGAGAGCTCATGCGAAGGAGAGAGAGATAGGGAGATCGAGATAGAGAGAGAGAGAGAGAGAGAGAGCTCAGCCGAGAAGGAGAGAGGGAGCGGCGGCCATGGAAGCTGGCCAAGCTTCGCTCGGCCATGGCAGCCGAGCAACCAACAGCGACGGCTATGGCGGTTGCAGCGGGTGCGGTGGCAGCCGGTGGCCGGCCAGAAGTGAGCGGCGAGGGCGGAGCTGGCCGAGGCAGCGACTGGGGCAGCGTCGGCCATGGCCGCAACGCGCGCAGGTGCAGGGGAGGCAGCGCGGAAGAAGAAGAAGGAAGGGAGAAGAAGAAAGGAAGAAGAGGAAGAAGAAGAAAAAGAAAGGAAGAAGAAGAAAGGAAGAAGAAGAAGAAAAGAAGAAGAAGAAGGAAAGGAAAGGAGAAGAAGAAGTTGCAGGAGGAGCAGTGGGCGTGGAGAAGAAGAAGATGAAGAAGAGGAGAAGAAGAGAAAAGAAAAGAAAAAGGAAAGAAAAAGAAAGAAAAGAAAATAATAAAAATGGGGCGATTTTGGGATTTTGTAGGCATGGAAAGTGTAAGCACCCTCGCCCGGATATCCCCAACCAACCGGACTACCCGAACGGGAGCGCCTATGGGAGAGAAAAATAATAAACACAGAGACAAAAACCACCCCGGCATGCATACTCAAAGATGAGAGCAACGGAAGCAAAGAAAAACACATGCATGCACTATGGGTATCCCGCTAACACAGCGGTCACGAGATAAATAAATAAACACAAACTCCTGTGCCGACATACACAAGACTCGAGAAAACACCTGGTACAATACGAAATATTAGAGTAAATTCTACTTAGACATCAGAGTGGATAGGGATTGACGAGACTGCCTGTACACCACACCGACTCTGCCGTTAAAGCTAACTCCCTTGCTATGGCCCACGCCGCCACTACCTGGAATGATGGAAAGCAAGATGAGTCGAGAGACTCAGCAAGCATAAGGAAGAAAAGGCTGAAGGCTACACAAAACCAGAAATCTCACCCCCAGAATAAACCCCCAAGTACACACAAGCCATGAGACGCTACAACACAACAGCTCAATAGCATAACAAAATAAAAGCACATACCGGTCCTTGGGGCCCACATAAGACACTTGGCACCCAAGTCCCATACCAACCTGTCGCTGCCCTGAAAGGCAACAAATATCTCCACAAACCTGCGCGCGCAATCCCGGGTCGATACTCCCGTCACCCGTATCCGTCGATACTCCCGACAACCGAGCTATAAGCTCCCTCGGAACGGTACTCCCGTCCGAGAACTAAATACTACCAGTATCCATGCAATGCACATAGAAATGCAATGGCGTAGTGAGCATCAACGTGATACAAGGCGGCCATACATCCAGGCATCAGGCCATGCTCCGCCCACATAGTAAACCACACGCCATGCATATGCCGCGCTGGATGCAACCTAACCAAGCTGGAATGTTCGTGTCCAAGCATACTCAGTAAATGAATATCCCAACATGCATCCCGTACCCATGTGCATATCAAATCATGAACAGTAATACAAGGTATCTAATCATGCAGTAAATCACATACCGGCAAAGCTAGTCAGCAGTGCCCGGCACCGGTCAACGGTCAGTGACTAGGAGTGTCCGCCCGACGGTCCACTTCAGGGCCGTACCGTAGTCTACCCCAACGTCACCAAACAGTTGACCTCTGCCCCACTGCTCAATAGCTCTAACCAAATCATAAGTAAATCCGAGAAAAATCGTAAATAAAACCCGCACTACTAGGAACCTAGTTCCCCAACTGGGTTCAGCATCATTCCAAAAGGAATGTGAGCGGTACAAACCCCCGTAGGCTCACAACGAATAAAATTATAGAAGCCTCAGATTTAATTTAAATTAAAACAAATGAATAATAGTTCAACCAATAAGACAAGGTGCCGAATTAAAGTAAGGGAGGTGATAAAATACAGGAAATCACGAGGTCTTCCACGGGAATTAAAGATCAGAAAGAGAGGGTTAAGAGCTTGCCTTTACACGGCCGTTCCTTGCTTTTCTTGCGCACCCACTGCGAAGTAAACGTTCGCTAGCAATAAATAAAATCGCGGCTTTAATTAAATAAATCTACCGTGTAATATAATTAATTTAGCCGTCTAAAATCCCACGTAAGCACACCACAATTAATATCTCAACGAGTCTCATATTTATTTTAAATTAAATCACGCTAATAAAATCCTCGAAGCCAGCTTAATAATTTAAATTTAAATCAAACGACTCAAAATTCCATAATTAATAAACGGGCTGAAGCAGACGAAGGGAGGGTATAAAATATGAGAAATCATAGGGTTTCGTACGGGAATTAAAGAACACGAGGAAAGGGGTTGGAACTTGCCTGAAATTAGCTGATTCCGACCTCTCTCAAGCTCCCGAGGCAAATTAAATCATTTCCTAGCAAATAACACATCCGAGACTCAAATTAATTAATTTTAATCGCGTAAAATTTATAATTAAAACATAACATGCTCCTATTAATTTTTACCCACGTACCTGGTCACTTTCCATACCGACAAAATCCCAAAATCGCCCCATTTTTATTATTTTATTAGTATTTTCAAAATTTGAGGATATTACAATTCTCCCATCCTTATTAGAATTTCGTCCTCGAAATTCGCACTCAATCCATGTCCTCAAGATATGCTCACGACTCTCATGATATTACCCAACATCACCTCTTGGACATTCCATATCATCATTTTTCCAGTACTCCCACAACTCTCTAATCTATCACCTCTATTGGATCACGTTATGGCCACTGATACCTCAACCGACGTAAGGAAAGCCGTCAACCATAACTCAACATGGTTCGCCTATTACGATATCGTAATCCAACTGTTCCTCAAAGCTATCTCACATAACATCCTACTCAAAAGTCAAAGATATTAAATCTCAATGATTAACTAGTTTGCCACACAAATCTCACTGCACTGCAGCTAACTTCAAGTGCAATCAGTAACGGTAAGAGTGGGGCCATTCTCTTGCATGACGAGAAATTAATGCTCAGTAATGTGACTGGAACCTGCCACGTACTCGCAAAGCATGGGAACATGGAAACGAGATGACATACTCAATCAAGAATTCACAGCAATGTCCTTTAGTCCTTCGTCACGCCAATCACGGCGTCGCTTGTACTTCACTCCACCTATGAAAACTAAACACCTCTACACCCTAGCCAGGTAGTGATGCCAAATCTCCAAGCAGCATAACTACTGTAAACTCCAAGTTCATAAGTCCATAATAATCTCTCAATAAATTCCTAACACAGATCTCTCTTGGGACTTCATATTAATGTTCCAATTTATCCTTCTAGATTCGATTAAACTTAGGGTAGATGTCCTAAACCTCCAAGGAAATGCAACCCCTCGGAACCTTAATTTACCTCCATACCTCATCACATAACACATCTCGGTAGCTACGGATCTACCATTTACCACCGGACTCCTATAGCACATTCCCACATGGTGGGACCTTTCCGTACTACTCTTGGCAAAATCCAATCATGGACCTCCAGCTCACATTCTATCACGACCTCATCTCTCAATAAATTGACACAAGCCTTTGCAAGGCGTCGACAACGCTTGGCGAGACCAAATGAGCTCCAAACCTCTATTTCTGTCGCCAATCCAGACCAATCCATAAATACTGTAAAGGCGTCGGTCAGCGCAAATGGCATGGCCACAAACTCATAGAGGCCGTACGAGTACGACAAGCAATCATTAGAATACATCTCGGAGTTAGCCCGACAAATCATCTGCTCGAAAGGGAAGACATTTATGCCTCAAGGCTACCTGGTTCAATTGCATGATCAATCTCTTACTAAAGCAACCTCCTCGGTAAATCTCCAAGAAAATCTAGAGTATCCCTCACTCATTCACAACCGAGAAAAGAATCCAACTATACACACCCTCATCATAAACTACGCATACCCTAATTAAAGCCTTAAGAGTTTCCTTAATCACTCCCTTAGCCAAGGTGCGTGTTATCTGTTATCTCTAATCCACATCACCAATAGACTATGGTTAGGGACGCAACAAATCCACCACAAATCAGATATCTGGTCCACTTGGTCTCAGCGAAAACGATCTGCAACTAAATATCCATCGCAAGTCAACCCTATGACTTCCCAGGTCCATACTATTCATCACATCAAGTCACTAGGATACTCTTTGCTAATAGCAACAACCACTTGATTCCTAAGGATCCCAAGGCTCACAAATTTACCTAATACCTCTAATTACATAATACCTCCAAACATTGCACATGATTTACCACACATTTGCATTACAGCCCCTACCAATCATACTAACTAAAACTCCCCTCATCACCGCTGGCAATCGAGGTAACTTCTTTTGTCAAGTAAGCTAAGTCCTCATTGCTAGCTACGCTAGAACTGGGTCCAATGGGTACCTCTGGAGGCTGTAACGGTACTCTCATGGTGGCTCGAATTGACTGAGTGTCCAATAGTGCTCCAATCCTAGGCACGTCCTGTATCGGCCCTACCAGGGACCCTCAAATAACAACTTATTGCCTCACAACCCTGGCAAAAACATCATAATGGGAATGAAGGCTCCCATCATTCATCATTACTTTAGTCAGTCGCCTCCACATGTCCTTCATGTGCTCATGGGCGAACAAGACTTGTCTCTGACAGTCCTAAAAGATCTCGTGGATCGTCTCTTGAGACAACTCCTCAAGCCGATACATATAACTCACTAAGTACTTCTCTTTATCTTTCCTGCCTCCCTATCCAAAAATAAACTCTTGGTCCCACCGACACCATAAACAATTCAATTCTGGGAGGGCATCCAAAGTGGGTAAGGGTACACTGAGATCTAGGCCTCCAAATTCCATTGGGAATCCTCAAAATCAGCAAACAACACCAAATATCAGGTAAATATCTTAAGGCAAAACCAACCTCTTACTTGAACACCTAGGGGTTGGCACAAATCCTAAATAACGCCAATTCGTACCACCTCACGGTCCCATCCCTACGTGCACTTATCACCCCTGCACGAACATAAATCAGTACATAATCTCTCACATGAACCAGCAAAACTTAACTAGGACATAGCCTAACCCTATTCGATTCACCTTGACCTCCCTAAAACTACCCGACGACCTTGGTGTATAGGAACTCGTTCCTCAAAACTGACTCAAATAACGCTCTGATACCAACAATGTAAGCACCCCCGCCCAAATATCCCCAACCAACCGGACTACCCAAACGGGAGCGCCTACGGGAGAGAAAAATAATAAACACAGAGACAAAAACCACCCCGCATGTATACTCAAAGATGAGAGCAACGGAAGCGAAGAAAAACACATGCATGCACTACAGGTACCCCGCTAACACAGCGGTCACAAGATAAATAAATAAACACAAACTCCTGTGCCGACATACACAAGACTCGAGAAAACACTTGGCACAGTACGAAATAATAGAGTAAATTCTACTTAGACATCAGAGTGGATAGGGATTGACGAGACTGCCTGTACACCACACCGACTCTGCCGTTAAAGCTGATTCCCTTGCTATGGCCCACGCCGCCACTACCTG
The DNA here is from genome assembly GCF_014633365.1 of Diospyros lotus. NCBI lineage: Eukaryota > Viridiplantae > Streptophyta > Magnoliopsida > Ericales > Ebenaceae > Diospyros > Diospyros lotus. The sequence goes on along the minus strand of NC_068338.1, from coordinate 45,601,979 downwards.
GAATGATGGAAAGCAAGATGAGTCGAGAGACTCAGCAAGCATAAGGAAGAAAAGGCTGAAGGCTACACAAAACCAGAAATCTCACCCCCAGAATAAACCCCCAGGTACACACAAGCCATGAGACGCTACAACACAACAGCTCAATAGCATAACAAAATAAAAGCACATACCAGTCCTTGGGGCCCACATAAGAGACTTGGCACCTAAGTCCCATACCAACCTGCCACTGCCCTGAAAGGCAACAAATATCTCCACAAACCTGCGCGCGCAGTCCCGGGTCGATACTCCCGTCACCCGTATCCGTCGGTACTCCCAACAACCGAGCCATAGGCTCCCTCGGAATGGTACTCCCGTCCGAGAACTAAATACTACCAGTATCCATGCAATGCACATAGAAATGAAATGGCGTAGTGAGCATCAACGTGATACAAGGTACCCATACATCCAGGCATCAGGCCATGCTCCGCCCACATAGTAAACCACACGCCATGCATATGTCGCGCTAGATGCAACCTAACCAAGCTGGAATGTCCGTGTCCAAGCATACTCAGTAAATGAATATCCCAACATGCATCCCGTACCCATGTACATATTAAATCATGAACAGTAATACAACGTATCTAATCATGCAGTAAATCACATACCGGTAGAGCTAGTCAGCAGTACCCGGCGCCGGTCAACGGTCAGTGACTAGGAGTGTCCGCCCGACGGTCCACTTCAGGGTCGTACCGTAGTCTACCCCAACGTCACCAAACGGTTGACCCCTGCCCCACTGCTCAATAGCTCTAACCAAATCATAAGTAAATTCGAGAAAAATCGTAAATAAAACCCGCACGACTAGGAACCTAGTTCCCCAACTGGGTTCAGCATCATTCCGAAAGGAATGGGAAAGGTACAAACCCCCGGAGGCTCACAACAAATAAAATTATAGAAGTCTCAGATTTAATTTAAATTAAAACAAATGAATAATAGTTCAACCAATAAGGCAAGGTGCCGAATTAAAGTAAGGGAGGTGATAAAATACAGGAAATCACGAGGTCTTCCAAGGGAATTAAAGATCAGAAAGAGAGGGTTAAGAGTTTGCCTTTACACGGCCGTTCCTTGCTTTTCTTGCGCACCCGCTGCGAAGTAAACGTTCGCTAGCAATAAATAAAATCGCGGCTTTAATTAAATAAATCTACCGTGTAATATAATTAATTTAGCCGTCTAAAATCCCACGTAAACACACTACAATTAATATCTCAACGAGTCTCATATTTATTTTAAATTAAATCACGCTAATAAAATCCTTGAAGCCAGCTTAATAATTTAAATTTAAATCAAACGACTCAAAATTCCATAATTAATAAACGGGCCGAAGCAGACGAAGGGAGGGTATAAAATACGAGAAATCACAGGGTTTCTCACGGGAATTAAAGAACACGAGGAAATAGGTTGGAACTTGCTTGAAATTAGCTGATTCCGACCTCTCTCAAGCTCCCGAGACAAATTAAATCATTTCCTAGCAAATAACACATCCGAGACTCAAATTAATTAATTTTAATCGCGTAAAATTTATAATTAAAACATAACATGCTCCTATTAATTTTTACCCACGTACCTGGTCATTTTCCATGCCGACAAAATCCCAAAATCGACCCATTTTTAATATTTTATTAGTATTTTCAAAATTTGAGGATATTACAGAAAGTGACCAAGTACGTGGGTAAAAATTAATAGGAGCATGTTATGTTTTAATTATAAATTTTACGCGATTAAAATTAATTAATTTGAGTCTCGGATGTGTTATTTGCTGGGAAATAATTTAATTTGCCTCGGGAGCTTGAGAGATGTCAGAATCAGCTAATTTCAGGCAAGTTCCAACCCCTTTCCTCGTGTTCTTTAATTCCCGTGAGAAACCCTGTGATTTCTCGTATTTTATACCCTCCCTTCGTCTGTTTCGGCTCGTTTATTAATTATGGAATTTTGAGTCGTTTGATTTAAATTTAATTTATTAAGCTGGCTTTATTAGTGTGAATTAATTTAAAATAAATATGAGACTCGTTGGGATTTTAATTGTGGTGCGCCTACATGGGATTTTAGGCAGTTAAATTATTTATATTACGCGGTTATATTTAATTAATGCGAGCCATGGATTTATTAATCGCTATTAAACGTTTTACTTCGTAGCGAGAGCGCAAGAAAGGTCAGAAACGGCCGTGTAAAGGTAAGCTCTTAACCCTCTCATCGTGTTCTTCAATTCCCGTGAAAGACCCCGCGATTTTTCGTATTTTATCACTTCCCTTACTTTAATTCAGCACCTAGCCTTATTTGTTGAGTTATTATTCATTTGTTTTAGGTTAAATTAAATCCGAGACATCTAGAGTTTTATTTGTTGTGAGCTTACGGGGGTTTGTACCGCCCCCACTCCTTTTGGGAATGATGTTGAACCAGCTTGGGAACTAGGTTCCTAGACGTGCGGGTTTATTTACGATTTTATCGGGTTTATTTATAGTTTTTCTTGGATTTATTTATAGTTCGGTTAGAGCTATCGAGCAGTAGGGCAGGGGTCGGTTGTTGGTGACATTGGGGTAGACTACGGTACGGCCTTGAAGAGGACCGTCGGGTGGACACTCCTTGTCACTGACCGTTGACCGGTGCCGGGCACTGCTGACTAGTTCTGCCAGTATGTGATTTACTGCACGTTTAGATTTATTATATTGTTGTTCATGACTTGATATACACATGGGTACGGGTTGCATATTGGGATATTCATTTACTGAGTATGCTTGGACACGGGCATGCTAGCTTGGTTAGGTTGCATCCAGCACGGGCATATGCATCGCGTGTGGTTTACTATGTGGGTGGAGTATGGCCTGATGCCTGGATGTATGGGCGCCTTGTATCACGTTGATGCTCACTACGCCATTGCATTTCTATGTGCATTGCATGGATACTTGTAGTATTTAGCTCTCGGACGAGAGTACCGTTCTGAGGGAGCCTATGGCTCGGTTGTCGGGAGTACCGACGGATACGGGTGACGGGAGTACCGACCCGGGATTGCGCGCGCAGGTTTGTGGAGATATTTGTTGCCTTTCAGGGCAGCGGCAGGTTGGTATGGGACTTGGGTGTCAAGTGTCTTATGTGGGCCCCAAGGACTGGTATGTGCTTTTATTTTGTTATGTTATTGAGCTGTTGTGTTGTAGCGTCTCATAGCTTGTGTGTACCTGAGGGTTTATTCTGGGCTGAGATTTCTGGTTTTGTGTAGCCTTCAGCCTTTTCTTCCTTATGCTTGTTGAATCTCTCGACTCACCTTACTTTCCATCATTCCAGGTAGTGGCGGTGTGGGCCATGGCAAGGGAGTCAGCTTTAATGGCAGAGTTGGTGTGGTGTACAGACAGTCTCGTCAATCCCTATCCACTCTGATGTCGAAGTAGAATTTACTCTATTATTTCGTACTGTGCCAGGTGTTTTCTCGAGTCTTGTGTATGTCGGCACAAGAATTTGTGTTTATTTATTTATCTTGTGACCACTGTGTTAGCGGGGTACCCATAGTGCATGCATGTCTTGAGCTTTGCTTCCGCTGTTCTTATTTTCGTGTATGCATGCCGGGGTGGTCTTTGTCTCGTGTTTCATTATTTTTCTCCTCCCGTAAGCGCTCCCGTTTGGGTAGTCCAGGTGGTTGGGGATATTCGGACGGGTGTGCTTACATGGAGGCCTTCTCGTCTAAATGACACTTCACTATTCATTACCTAACACTGAAAAATAATTTATAAATTTGAAAAGTTGGGGCGTTTCTCGTTCAAATGAAATAACAAAATAAACTAAATATAAATTTAAACAAAAATCATCATCAAATAGAATTAATAATTTTGTATCACAAAAAATAAAAAATAAATAAATTTTAAATAATTAATAATTTTGCCTCTTCATTTTTTAGGTGGCCTATGCGTTGAGTCAAGCCTAAGAAGATAAGAGGCTATTTACTTGTAAAAAACGTTTTTTACTTTTTGTCTCTAATTTTTATTTTTATTTTTGTATATTGTTTTTACTAAAAACTAAAAAAAATGAAAGAGGCATTCATTTGTATCAAATATGGAACCAATTTTAGGACAAGAAAACATGTTCAAAATCAAGAAATTTTTTACTTAGAAATATTAATTGAAAATAAACTAATATTAATTTATCCTTAACATTTTTTCTGTCCATTATTTTGCATTCTTATTCTCTCCATTCTTTCCCATTTAAGCACAAAATAAAAAAATAATAAGAATTGTAAAGAAAATACGTAAATTCTTGAAGGTATAGAATTGAATCACCACCGTAAACAAAAGGGCTACCTAATGCATGAGCCTTTTGTCATTTTTAGGTCTTAGGAGGATTATGGAATCAAAACAGAAATAATAATAATAATAATAATAATAATAATAGACTGAGGAGATAGAGCATCAATACTACTATTCTAATCCACGTTGGCTGACTCCAACGGAAAGTTAAATTAGTTTTCAATTATATTATAAATAATTTATTTTTTATTTTAATTTTATCTCAAAAAACTATAATTATTCCAATCACTCTCTCTATTCTATTCTCTACTTTATTTATTTATTAATAAACTTCAATTCTATTTATTTTATCTTATCTATAATTTTTACACATACACAAAATCAATAATCAAATATACAAATTAATAATCAAATATATAAAATAATCAAATGCTCACATAAATAAAATTAATAATTAAATATACAAAATAATTAAATACACACATATACTACTAAATGTTGATTTGGTACAAAAATTTGAATAAACTGTGTATGGTACTTTGAACTTACTTAAATCGGTAATACTACTAAATGTTCAACGATTTCTTAATTCTTAATATTAAAATAATTAATATAGCTATAAAATAAATAGTACCATATACATGAAATTTCTTAAAACAAGAGGAAGGATTTACAAGAAGCACACTGCTTCCTTTACTTATTCTTGTAACTCCTCTACTTAGGTTGTTTTTTTAATATATATTAACTTAACAAAAAAATAAAATAAAATAAAATGATTACATCTATGTTTGGCGTGTGATATCTGTCTCTCTTTCTCATTCTGTCATTCATGACTTTTCTTGACAATTGAATGGTGGAATCATGCTTGGATTGTCATTTTATTTTCTTTTTTTATTCTTTATTGCTCAAATAAATTCTCCTTTTGAAAATTCAAAGTCCACGGATAAGTCCACCAATACTTCCAAAAGTTTTTGTACCACTCCTTTTTAAGTTCTTTTCGGTACTTCATGGACCACTTTGACCTGAAAGTGATTTTTTTATTTTCATTAAGATTAGGTAAACCTCACCATCCATCTTATCAAATTCTTTTAAATTGAATTGATTACTTTGATATTTTTAAATTAACATATATTTCTTTAAATTTTGTTACCTAGAATTATCATGTTGTTAAAAAATAATTGTTATTCTTTTTAAAATTTCAGAATTACCTATTCCTCTTTTCTCCTAATTTAATTAAAAAAAAAAAATAAAGCTGGTGGTGCTTGGTCAACCACCACCACCACCACCGTCTCATTTTGATTCAATATAGAGTAATTGAAGTTTCTAAGTTATAATTGGAAGGCTACGCTCCCTTTGTGTTTTGAATTTTCAGATTTAAATTTTAAATTTATTTTTAATTTTTTATTTAAATAGTTTATTTTCAAAAAATTAAAAACGTATTTTTTTTGTTATTTTAAAAAATTATTTCTTAAAATAAAAAAATTAAAAAAACATATTTATTTTAAAATTTTGAAAAAAATATTTTATGTTATTTTATTTAATAAATTTAATTATTAAATAATAAAATTAATTATTTTTAATAAAATTTTATTATTAAAATAAAATAATAAATTTAATTAATAAATTACTGACATATGATAATTTATATTAAATATTATTATATATAATATATATAATATACTTAATAATATACATATGTTACCTTATATTTTTAATTATAATATAGATATATTATATTTTTTAAATTTTAAATAAATATAAAATTTTATTTTTAAAATTTAAGAATGAATTTTTTTATCTTTTTTTCCCTTTTCTTTTTTAGAACCAAAACATGAAAAATAGATTATGTTTTTCATGTTTTGGACTTAAAAATTGTTTTGGTTGAAAACAACCAAAATAACATTTTATTATTTTGGTTTTCCTTCACAATTTTTTTTTTTTGTTTTCAAAAATCAATTTTTAAAAATGATAAAGTAAACACATTTTTATTATTTTATAAAATAAAAAATTAAAAATAGTCTAAAAATAATAAAGAGAACACAATCTCAATTTCTCTAAATTCAAACAAAACATAGTGATTAAATTTGGATTCAATTTGAGAAATTCAAAAACTTTCTCAATACAAATTGAACTTATAAACTTTCTAAGTTCACTAGAACGAGAAATAGAACATACCAGATTGGCTTAAGAAGATTTGTGACTTTAAATTAGAGTTATTCTGGTAATTCTTTAATAATATAAATAAATATTAAAAATTATTAAAAAATTATTTTACTTATTTTTTAAGATAAAAAATCACTAATTAAAGTTTAGAAAGTAAATTTTTTTTAATTGACAATATAGGCAGGGAAAAAAAAATCTAAAAACATAAGAGTTGAATAAGAAAAAAATGTGGAGAGTCCACAGTCAAGTCCTGCAAATTAAAAAATCATCAATTTATTTTTATTTTTTTCTTTAATACCCAGATTAGTGAGGATTCCCTAGATAAAATTGTCATTGTCCAAATAATCGTTTATCAAATTATCCTCTTAAAATAACGTTACTTCTTACTTTTTTTTTCCTATTACGTTATTGGTTTACACATCACTATTCATTGTCTAATAATAAAAAATGATTCATGAACTTAAGGAACTGAGGATCTCCTTGTCTAAATGACTTATCACTATTTGTTATCTAATATTAAAAGATGATCAGTAAACTTGGAGAGTTGTGGGGGCCTTTTCATCTAAATGACACTTCACTATTCATTACCTAAAATTGAAAAATGATCTATGAATCTGAAAAGTTGGGGACCCTTTTCATCCAAATGGAACAACAAAATAAATAGAATATAAATTTAAAAAAAAATTGTCAGGGCCCGCTCCTGGATTACCCGCTAGTATAGGAAATCCGTGAAAAGGTCAAATCAAGATGGATACAGATACAAACTCACTCAAAATTTGCCAAAAAATTTCTTTATATTTTAACAAAATCCATTTTAAATTTTCATAAGGTATACATGCACATGCACAACAATTGGCATACAAGGTTTCTCTAACCATATACATCATAACATGCATTTCACATGAGTACCAGACTCATTTTTTCCATGTTATGGACGTCATACATGCCATGCGTTATTCCTATCATCATGCACATGAAACCATAACAGAGAAACCCACGTGGCCCCCAAGGCTGCCATTACACTACTATGCATGCATGCATATATTATGAAAGATACTTATCATTCGATTAAATGCCATGCCTTTAAAGAATCATTGCATAACTCGTGCCTCAATATACAAAGGGATGACTTTTCCATGCATCACAACAGTTCAAATAACCAATCATCCATGCAAATATATATATGCTCAAATACCCAACACATCCATGCAGATGTGTACATACTCAATAGCCAACACATCCATGTAGATGTATATATATATATACACACAAATACCAAAATTCCAATAGTCACTCTTGGCTCGAGAAACGCTTACCAGGTTTATAGCTACCACGCGTTAGGCTCTTATAGGGTACCCTCTTCCACACACGCAGACTTAACTGCCGTGCCAAAATAATACTAGTGGCGCAAATTATAACATCAAGCATGCATATGAGAATTCAAGTACGTGTCACATCATGAGTGACCACCATAGTACATGCAAGCCCCTTTACACATAGTATATACCCATGGCTATATGAATAATACATGCATGCCCTTCTTTAAACTATGAGTGCCCAATGATAATTACCATGCTATGCTTAACGCACCCATCACATACAAAAAATGACCCCCAATGGATGCAACCCATGACATATCATCATAATGCAAGATAAAATAGCACACAATGCCATGCAACACATCCACAACAATGCTATGTCAAGTGGTGTTCACATATCCTCAATTTTTTCCTATTAAAACTCTTGGCTCTTCCACACAATTTACATTGATTAGGTTTCACCACATCAATTAAGGAAAATTATTCATATAATGATAATCATGTATCACACATGAGTTACCATGGACATGCCAACCAAGAACATTTCTTATTAACTTCCCAAATGATTATCATCATACTTCCTCATGCAACTCAATTATATTTTTATCTCATGAACTCTAGATATATACATATATACGTCTTCAACCACATCTTATCATTTTAGAGGATTGAGGGATATCAAATGAAGCATTTAAAAACAGTTTACTTTAACAATCTTACTTGATTTGAATTAAGAAAAGAATTAACCAAATAAAATAATAACCAAAATATATAATATTATATATTAAATCGAAGCCCTTGAAGTCTAGTTTATGACGCTTCAAACAGATCATAATTCTGACTTCTACATTAAAAATTATGGCCAAAATAACGAAACACGCGTAGTGTAGTCAAGCCACGGCAGAGTCGACCTGAGGGAAATTCGAGTCAACTTGACCAAAATTGAGTTAAGTCAGGCCAAGTTGACTTGACCTCCAGGATGAGTCAACTCAGGCCGAGTCGACTTAACCTCTAAAACGAGTCGACTTGGCCGAGAACGAAGAAAAAAGGCCAAAAATGAACACCAAACCCCCAAAAACTCTTATTCTAGCTTCCTAAGCCACAAATGTCATTCCATGAATGAAATATGAGATGAAATATACCCTATGGAGACTCTCAAAAAAACCTGAAACCATCTCAAAATGGAAAACCCACAAGTTAAGAGGAAAAATATACAATATTTACAACTAATGGAGAGAAACCATTTTACCGAAAATGATTTCAACAAAAAAGAGAAGACAAAATCTTGCATCAGTTGACAAAAAAAAAAGAAAGAAAATTGCACAAAATAAAATTTAAATGCAAGTAGAACTTGGCTTGGGTGAGGCTTGGAAGAAGAAACAATCCACTAGAACTTAAACCCTCACCTCTTGAAGCTCTAACCAAGATGATGATGGAAGAAGAAGAAAAATAAAAAAAAAATGGAAAGAGAAGAAGATGCAATGGAGCCAAAGAAAAGAAGAAAAATGATCAAGAAAAAACAAGAAAAGATAGGAAGAAAAAGGGAAGAATGGATTGCCAACCACCCGCCTTAGGAAATTACCATTTTGCCTGTAATACCCCATGTTCGTATGAGGTTGCCACGTAATTTCGATAAGTTTAGAATATCAAAAAATGATTTTGATAGTAATTATAAATACCGAATCGAGTGTAGGGAATGTCTCAGAGTGAAATTGTCTAAGAAAAATGATATGGTTTCGATAAGTGTTCCGAGATAGGATTTATGGTATCGAAAGAAATCAGATCGGAAATAGTTTTCGGTATAGCTAAAATGCAGCTGTCATTTAGGCTGCAAAACCAAATCGTTGTAAGAGACTCCTGAAAAATCAACGAAACCCTAGGGGGGCTCCAATTTTGTGTAATGAGCAACCCTTCAATGGTTTTGGGATGAAACAATAATCCGATAAGGACACTGAGATGAAATCGTCGTTATCGAGTAACCTTAAAATAATTAATTTTGGTTTTTCAGTATTAAAATATAAATTAATTTGAGGTTTGAGGGCATAGTTGCAATAAAAAAATTACCCAGTGATATTAAGATGAATTATGGGGATTAAAAGTGTAATTTCCCTTTTGTTGGTGTATTATATAATAGCTATATATATATATGTGTGTGTGTGTGTGGGCGCGCACGCGCGTGAGTGGCCAACGGTTAGCTTATGTGAACCTTTAATGGCCGAGATTTTGGCCGAAAAATGGGGAGATTGTGGCAGCATGAATTAAGGAAAGAAATCTGTAAGAGGTAACATCTGAAGATTTGAGAGATTTAGCAATTAATGTGAAGTAATATATATATATATATATACACGTTCGTGAGCAATGGCCGCTTCTCAATTGAGATGCATTTTGGCCAATTGAGAGCAGAAGTAAGTGGGAGATCGAGAGAAAGAGATCAGAGTGAGGGAGAGGGAGATGGCTGAAAACGGCCATGACAGCAGCAGCAAGCTGTTGTTCGGCAGCCATGGCCGCGGGCCTCAAGCTCGGTGGAGTCAGGTCAGCGAGCAGAGTAGCAACGTGCGGAGCAGGGGTAGCGGTCGCGGTGATGATCGCACGATGCGACGATAACCAAAGGGCTTGGTGGAGGCTCGAGAAGCAGCCACAAGCAAGCGAAGCCGCGGCCATGATAGCCATGGCCGCGATGTAACATCCTGGTGATTTAAGAATAATTAATAACTATTAATTTAATTGAAAACAACTAATAATTATTAATTTAAATTTGGAATGGTTAATAATTATTAATTATCGTAATTCAAGTGATTATTAAATGGTTATAAGTTTAAAGGAAATATTAATTTAATTTGTATTAAAAGAAGATATTAAATTATTTAGTGTTTGGGAAGTGGAAATTAATTATTGAAAATCTGGGGATATAAGAGATATTTTTATATGGGGTGTATGTGAGAATCTATGAAAGTATGGGGGTTTAAATGTAATTTTTGGAACTGATGTGGGATCACCTTAAAACTAATTTAGTGTATATACAAGATAAGGAATGCAAGAAGCGTGGGCGGTCGCGCGCGCGAGGCCAGGCGAGGGACACAGGATCAAGCTGGGCTGGTGGGAGCATGCACGCGCTAGAGGAATTTTGTGGGATTTTTACAAGCCTCATGCGCCCAAAACGGCGCCATTTTGAGGTTGAGGCGGTGGTGCGCTGGGCTGCCATGTGGCAGCTTCTGGCAGCCCCTCATTTGCTTCTTTTTAACTCGTTTGCAGCGTGAAATTGGCCGATTTTGACAGCACAAGGGAAGGGAAAAATTGAAGAAAAAGACAACGAGCACAGCCATGGAAATTGGGAGGAATTTAGGATTTAACGCGGTTTAATCAATGTTTAATTAGCCAGGTGAGAGGGAAAAGTGCCTTAATAATTTCTTACGGTTTGAAATTAAATTTAGGGTGTAAATTTATTAATTTTGGTTGATTATGCTGTTGTTACACAGCGTGTATTAATTTGACGGTGAGCAAGCATATAAACACTGGGAACAGTTAATTTAAGGCAAGCTTTCTACTTCCTTTGTGATTCTCATTCGATTTATGAATTCTATATCCTCCCTCAACCCGATATGGTTATAGAAATTAATTGTGGATGTTGGAGTTAATTATTATGTGAATTTTATTAAATTAAATTAAATAAGAAACTACCGGGGTTTAATTCTGTAAATGCTTGCGGGGGTTTGTACCGCCCCCACTCTTTTTGGGAATAATGCTGAACTAGCCTGGGGACTAGGTTCCTAGACGTGCGGGTTTATTTATGGTTTTCTTGGATTTATTTATGGTTCGGTTAGAGTTATCGAGCAGTAGAGTAGGGGTCAGTTGTTGGTGACGTTGGGGTAGACTATTGTACGGCCCTGATGTAGACCGTCGAGTGGACACTCCTAGTCACTGGCCGTTGACCAGTGCCGGGCACTGCTAACTAGCTCTACCAGTATGTGATTTTCTGCACGTATAGTTTTATTATATTACTATTCATGCTTTGATATGCACATGGGTACGGGTTGTATGTTGGGATATTCATTTATTGAGTATGCTTGGACACAGACATTCTAGCTTGATTAGGTTGCATCCAGCATGGGCATATGCATCGCGTGTGGTTTACTATGTGGGCGGAGCATGGCTTGATGCCTGAATGTATGGGCGCTAGTGTATCACGTTGATGCTCACTACGCTATTGCATTTCTATGTGCATTGCATGGCTACTGGTAGTTATTAGTTCTCGGACGGGAGTACCGTTCTGAGGAAGCCTATGGCTCGGGTGTCGGGAGTATCGACATGGACGGGTGACGGGAGTACCGACCCGGAATGGCGCGCGCAGGTTTGTTGGAGATTTATGTTGCCTTTTAGGGCAGCGGCAGGTTGGTATGGGACTTGGGTGCCGTGTGTCTTGTGTGGGCCCCAAGGACCGGTATGTGCTTTTATTATGCTGTACTATTGTGTTGTAGCGTCTCATGGCTTGTGTGTACCTGGGGGTTTATTCTGGGAAGAGTTTATTGGATTTATATAGTCTTCAGCCTTCATTTTCTTATGTTTGCTGAGTCTCTCGACTCACCTTGTTTTCCATCATTCCAGGTAGCGGCAGCGTGGGTCCGGGCAGCGGAGTTAACTTCTAGCGGCAGAGTCGGTATGGTGTACAGGCAGACCCGTCAATCCCTATCAACTCTGATGTCTAAGTAGAATTTACTCTATTATTTTGTACTGTGCCAGGTCTTTCCTCGAGTCTCGTGTATGTTGGCACAAGAGTCTATATTTATTTATTTATTTATCATGTGACCGTTATATTAACGGGGTACCCGTAGAGGATGTATGTGTTTAGCTTCGCTTCCATTGTTCTTATTTTTGTGTATGCATGCCAGGGTAGTTCTTGTCTTGTGTCTCATTCTTTCTCCTTCCGTAAGTGCTCCCGTTCAGGTAGTCCGGCTGGTTGGGAGGAAGAAGAATGAGGGGGAAAAAAAAGAAAAGAAAAGGAAAGAAAAGAAAAATGAAAGAAAAAATAGAAAAAAATAGAGGAAATGTGGAAAAAAATTCTGAAAAATAGGAAATAGAGTTTTATGGATATCCCGGAGATTTTTGCTTTGGGCACACAATTAAGGAATATGACACGCATACTGAGGAAGTCGGAGAGGCTAAGTCAAGGTAAGTAAAATTCCTTAAAAAATTTCAGAAATTCAAGAATATTATTTTATGAATTGTCGTAGTGAAATATTTGAGAAAAAATTTGAAAAATATTTAGTTTGGATTTATTGAGGAAAATTAGGAAGAAAGAGAAAGAAAATTAAAGAAAATGCCAGAAATTATGAAAAAATAGGTTTTAATACTTATTTAAATAAATGTGGTGATTAGATTGCTTTGAGACTTAAGTTGAAGTGATTTGTGCGAATTTTGAGGTCGGTACATAAATTGAGACGATACACGTATTTCGAGGCAAGGCACGGATATCGAGATACCCGGTAAGCTTGAGAAGATAAGTAGTACTTCCCAATTGAATTTAGTTTTATGGAAAATGTTTGGTTTGTAAGTGATTTATGTTCCTCGAAAATGTTTTCATCATGTTAACATGCTCGGATATGTATCCATCACGTAGACTGCATACATGACATGCTATGAAATGTATATGTACACGTTGATATCATTGATCACGCGCATTGTGGCCGTAGGGAGTACGAACTGGTACCGCTGATTTACCAAGGGTGCACCCATACACCCCGACTTCAAAAGAGGTGGCCGCAAAAATGGTAGGTAGCATGAGGGGTACAGTTGACACCTACGATGAGTAAGACATTGCATTCATGCACGAAATATGTTTTCTGTACCCTTACTTAGATGATTCATCATCTAACTTGGACTTTGCCCTTGGAATATTCAAACATTCCAGATGGAGATTATAGCAGATACGAGGATAATTGAGGCATGAAATGGCATTTAGTATAGTGCATGAGGAATGAAATGTATGTTATGTAGCCCTTGTATTTAAGTTCTGCTACTTTAAATTCTGAACGTTTTGAGGAATGATAATGTATAACCTTGTTTAGGGTTAATGTTGGATAAGAACTTATGCTTTGTATAAAGTTATGTTGAAGAACGATGATGTAAGAATTGATTTATGATCCATATTAAGATATTAGATTCGATTCTTGTTTCCGCATTTGATGTGTATAATAATTCTCTTTCGAGATAAATATATGAGAATTCTGGGACGGATTCGAGGAATAATATGGTTTAGGATTAATTTGAAAGAAAAAAAAGTTTATTGTCCTAGAATTGTCCCAAGCTATAACACGCCCTGGAAAGCGAAATGTTACATTGCCCTCCACATAAAATACACACACACAAATATCTCATACCCTTCTTGGTCATTTTGCATTTTCTTATATCTTTCTCAATTTTTTTATCAAACCAATTGTACAAATCTCCATTTTTACCCTCACCTTTATTCATGAAGTATGCCCATTTTTAACAATTGACACAATTCTCATTTTCATTTAATTTAAAACACAATTTGCAATTGGGCTTAAGCCCAAATCAATAATTCAACACATACTTGACCCAATGGGCCAACTTTATAACTTCATTTAATACAACAAAGTTTCACATGGGCCTAACCAATTTTCAAAGCCCAACTTATATCATTCTCATTTATTTCATTACTCATTAATACATACCACTTCAAATACATGGGCTCAAAGCCCATTTCAATGGTCAAATTTCAAGTGGCCCATTTCCATCCTAGTCCCAATCAATATCAATTCCATTTAATTAAAACACAACCCACTAATACATAGGCCAAATGGGCAACTTAATCCATTAATTTAACACATAATTTATTTACATACATTTGCTACATAAAATATTTCTCACATTTAATTTAATAGAGGTAAAATTTTCAATGCTCATAAATAAAATATTAATAACTCTTAGACCCACTAACGGCTCGTTAAAAAAATTATCATGAAATAGAATTAATGATTTTGTATCACAAAAAATAAAAAATAAATAAATTTTAAATAATTAATAATTTTAGGCCCTCGTTTTTTAGGTGGCCCTATCCCCTTGAGTTGGGTCTAAGAAGATAAGAGACTATTTACTTGTAAAAAAAAATGTTTTCTACTTTCCATCTACTATTTTTATTTCTGTGTTTTGTATATTTTTTTTTACTAAAAACTAAAAAAATGAAAGATGCATTCATTTGTATCAAATATGAAACCAATTTTAGAGCAAGAAAACATGTTCAAAATCAAGAAATTTTTACTTAAAAATATTAATTGAAAATAAACTAATATTAATTTATCCTAAACATTTTTTTTGCCCATTTTGCATTCTTATTCTCCCCATTCTTTCCCATTTAAGCACAAAATGAAAAAATAATAAATGTAAAAAATAATAAAAATTGTAAAGAAAATACGTAAATTCTTGAAGGTATAGAATTGAATCACCACCGTAAACAAAAGGGCTACCTAATGCATGAGCTTTTTGTCATTTTTAGGTCTTAGGAGGATTAAGGAATCAAAACAGAAAAAGGAAATGATAAGACTGAAAGTTAAATTAGTTTCCATGTTGGCTGACTAACGGAAAGTTAAATTGGTTCAAAATTATATTATAAATAATTTATTTTTTATTTTAATTTTATCTCAAAAACATTGATGGTAACAATCACTCTCTATTTTATTTATTTATTAATAAATTTTAATTTTATTTATTTTATCTTATCTATAATTTTTACACATACACAAAATCAATAATCATATACACAAATTAATAATCAAATACATAAAATAATACACGCATAAACAAAATTAATAATTAAATGTACAAAATAATCAAATACACACATATACAAAATTAATAATTAAATACACAAATCAATAACCAAATACACAATATCAATTATCTAATACAAAAATAAATAAAAAAATTCCCTAAAATGACAAACCCATTTTTTTCTCGATCTGCTCCTCACCGACTAAGATATCGTCGTTCTGCTCGTCTATCACGCCTGCAACTCGTCTTCTTTGGCCGTCTTCATTGAATCTACTATCGTCGCCTCTTCAACGTCTCTTCTCCAGCTAATTTTACCTTTGCCTTCACCTGCAACTCGTCTCACATTGATGGTTGCTAAGGGGTGGGGGGAGAGATGGCAAGGAGATTTTGATCACTAACTGTGGCGAGGCTTTTCAAGGTTGTCAAATATTTAGCAAGAAAAATTGACTATAGCCAGCTGTGTTGGACCTAAAAATCTTAATTTGACTCCCTATTTTATTTTTTTTTTTACTTGACGAGCAGATTTTGCAAGGATAATGCTACACGAACTGAAACTTGGACTGAAAGTTGGACAACTCCAAATTCTTACGATATTTTGATGTCAAAATATTGTCAAAATATCGCGAGAATTTGGCATTAATTTTTCATCTTTATCGCCCATTTTCAAACCACCATCTCTCTCGCAAAACCACCATCTCTCAAACCCACAGTCTCTCTCCCACTCACTTTCTCTCAAAACCACCATCTCTCAAACCCATTCTCTCTCCCCCCCCCCCACTTTTTCTCTCAAACTCACACTGCTGGTTGTAGCGTCCGTCGTTGCCCAACCCTTGCCCCGCCACCGCGATAAGCACCGTCGTCACCCCTATCCAGTCGAGCACAGTCTACTGTCTCCCTTCCGTCGCGAGCACAGTCCGTCGTCACGAGCACCGTCCGCCATCTCCCCTCCCTCTGCCAGTCGCACTGCCTTGCCCCCACCACCGGCCACAGACTGCCGTCGTCCCTTCCCCACCACCGACTCCTTATCGCTGCTCAGATGGCTACCCGTTGCTGCTGTTCACCTGTAACATCCCAAAAATTTGGGAAATAAATAGTGATTATTAATTTTGGCGTTTGACGTCATTATGGAGTATTTGAGAAATTAAGAGAAAATATTTACTTATGTTATTTTGAGAAAATAAGTAAATAAGGTAATTATTTAATTCTTGCATTTATGGAAATTAATGGTTAATAATTATTAACTATTGTATCTATGATGTTTATTAAATATTTGTGGGTTAAAAGGGAATGTCAATTTATTGGGTATTTGGAGATTTAGGAAGATAAATAATAATTTGTGTATTTTGAGAAAATAAGAAATTTATGTATTTAATTAATTTATTTGAGAATATTTATGGAAATAAAAAAAAAATGAAAGTAAATTAATTTAGTATATTTTCTGGAATCTATGGAGGTATAAGTGAAATAAAAAAATAAAAGAAATATAGGGGTGTGTATGTGATTTAAGGAAACAGTGGGGGTTAAAAGGTGATTTGCGAAATTGGGACTGAGTTCACTTTAAAACTAATTGGTGCGCATATATAATCAAAGGTAGCAGATAGCCTGGTGGTGCGCGCGCACGTGGAGGATTGTGAGGTCGCGGGTTCGAGGTAGGCTGGGCGCGCACAAGGCTGGTTTTGCTGATTTTTATTAAATCTCAGGCGCCCAAAACGGCGTCGTTTCGGAAAGGCGGTGAAGCCTTCAGCGGCTGCCCCAGCGGCCACCACGTGGCGCGTTCCCAGCCGCCCAATTATTTTACGCGAGCAGCCTTCGTTATGCTCTGATTTAAGGCCAAATTCGGCCATTTTAGAAGCAGAAAGCAGCGAGGAAATTTGGGGGAAAAAGATCAGTGCGCGTAAGGCCATTTTTGAGGAGAAAACCAAGATTAAACTTGGTTTAAATGGATTTTAATTAGCCAGGTAAGTAAATAATTATGTATTAATAATTTTGCTCGGTTAGAATTTAATTAAAAGTTTGATTTATTTAGTTTGGGTGATTATGCTTTGTTATGTGTAATAATTTGTTGTATAAATATATATATATGTATATATATCTACACGAGTGCACTGTGTGCAAGTGATGAGCTTTGTGTGTGTATATTAATTTGATTGTGAGGATTTGTGAGGCAGTGAGTGTGCCGTATGTATATATGTGTAATCAAAGTGAGTGTGAATCAGTGGTGAGTCCAATGAAATTGAAATGAAAGAACAATTAAGGAAAGCTAGCCGTATGTGCATATAGGTGAGTTATTATTATTATAAATTAATTAATTAATTATATACATTGAGAATGTTATTGGTGTGATATAATTTAAATTAAATTTAAGATTCGTTGGGATTTTATTTACAGAGTGCCTACGTAGAATTTTAGACGGTTAAATTATTTATATTACACTGTTAGATTTAATTAATGCGAGTTAGGGTTTTATTAATAATCATCAAACGTTTTACTTCGCAGCGGGAGTGCAAGAAAGAGAAGAAACGGTTTTGTAAAGGCAAGCTCCTAACCCTCTCCTCGTGCTTTTCAATTCTCGTGAAAGACCCTGTGATTTCTCGTATTTAGTCTTCTCCCTTACTTTGTTTTGGCACTTAGCCTTATCTATTGAATTATTATTCATTTGTTTTAATTAAATTAAATCTGAGACTTCTAGCATTTTATTTGTTGTGAGCCTATGGGGGTTTGTACCGCCCTCATTCCTTTCGGAATGATGCTGAACCAGTTTGGGGACTAGGTTCCTAGACGTGAGGGTTTATTTACGATTTTATTGGGTTTACTTACAGTTTTTCTCAGATTTATTTATGGTTCGGTTAGAGCTATCGAGCAGTGGGGCAGGGGTCGATTGTTGGTGACGTTGGGGTAGACTATGGTACGGCCCTGATGTGGACCGTCGGGTGGACACCCTTAGTCACTGGCCGTTGACCGGTGCCGGGCATTGCTGACTAGCTCTGCCGGTATGTGATTTACTGCATGAGTAGATGCATTGCATTACTGTTCATGATTTGATATGCACATGGGAACGGGTTGCATGTTGGGATATTCATTTATTGAGTATGCTTGGACACGGACATTCTAGTTTGGTTAGGTTGCATCCAGCGCGGGCATATGCATGGCGTGTGGTTTACTATGTGGGCGGAGCATGGCCTGATGCCTGGATGTATGGGCGCCTTGTATCACGTTAATGCTCACTACGCCATTGCATTTTTATGTGCATTGCATGGATACTGGTAGTATTTAGTTCTCGGACGGGAGTACCGTTCCGAGGGAGCCTATGGCTCGGTTGTCGGGAGTACCGACGGATACAGGTGACGGGAGTACCGGCCTGGGACAGCGCGCGCAGGTTTGTGGAGACATTTGTTGCCTTTCAGGGCAGCGACAGGTTGGTATGGGACTTGGGTGCCAAGTGTCTTATGTGGGCCCCAAGGACCGGTATGTGCTTTTATTTTGTTATACTATTGAGCTGTTGTGTTGTAGCGTCTCATGGCTTGTGTGTACCTGGGGGTTTATTTTGGGGAGAGTTTTTGTTTATGTTTAGCCTTCAGCCTTTCTTTTCTTTATGCTTGCTGAGTCTCTCGACTCACTTTGCTTTTCATCATTCCAGGTAGTGCCAGCGTAGGTCCGAGCAAGGGAGTCAGCTTTAGCGGCAGAGTCGGTGTGGTGTACAGGCAGTCTCGTCAATCCCTATCCACTCTGATGTCTAAGTAGAATTTACTCTATTATTTCGTACTGTGCCGGGTGTTTTCTCGAGTCTTGTGTATGTCGGCACAGGAGTTTGTGTTTATTTATTTATCTTGTGACCGCTGTGTTAGCGGGGTACCCATAGTGCATGCATGTCTTGACCTTTGCTTCCGCTGTTCTTATTTTTTGTGTATGCATGCCGGGGTGGTCTTTGTCTGGTGTCTCATTCTTTTCTCCTTCCGTAGGCGCTCCCGTTCGGGTAGTCCGGGCGGCTGGGATATCCGGGTGGGGGTGCTTACATCACCCGCACATACATTTATATATTTTTCTTTTTTCTGTTTTAGTTTTTCTATTTACTTGGTTGGTTGTTTTTTTGATGTGTTGCTGCTGTTGATAATTTTGTTGTGAAAATAAAAAATTAAGATTATATTTTTTTTTATTTGATTGTGAGGTATTTGAGGTTCTGGCTTATAAATTCTGGAGGATAGATTGTTTTGTGTATGATGATGGCACTACAAGACAAACTGGTAGTGTGTACAGGTGTTTATATATGGTTTTGTTTACATCTTCATAGGCTGTTGTTCTCGGAGTTCATACATTATAAATCCTTGCCATTTCTATGGAGGCGGTTGTTTCAGAGTTGTGGTTTATATTTTGTTAAATCCAGTCGTTGTCCGTCTCTGTTTTCGCTGTTCCGCGGCCGACACCTCCATCCCCCCTATCTCGCCTCATTCTCTCTCTATGCCCATTCTCACCGACGCATCCAACGCCTCCATCACGGTCCGCCTCCGCTGCCGACGTCCGCCTCTGCCATTTGCAGCCAACACCTCCATCTCCCCCTTCTCTCTCTGGGTCACTAACACAAATATATAATATATTTACTAAAAATATATTAGAATATAACTGGGTTAAATATACATATTTTTTAAATAAAAATATAGACTAAACAAGAATAAAAATATATAATATATTTTGAGTTCAAATATTTTTTGTATGATTGATAAATAGAAAAAATATAAGTATATTGTGATAAATATAATAATATTATGGTTTATAGTTTAATTTGTATTTTATAACTTAAAAATAAAATAAAATTACAAAATAAATTTTTAAAAATAACAAGTTAAATTATACTCTTAAAAGTTTTAATATCTTATAAACTAAAATTTTTAAAAGTAACAAAATAGATAAAAGATAAGAAAAGACTCTTGTTAAATCAACGCCATAAATTTCACTAGAAAATTCTCCCCTCCCCCCACCCAAGACAACGGAAAAGTCAAATAAATTTATTTATTTATTTTGTTCAGTATTCTCCACTTCCACTTATTTAGAATAACAAGTTTAAATAATTTATAATTCTAATTATATTTTTTCTCTTATCATTCATACAACACATAAAATTTTATGTATTTTATAATTATTTTATATATAAATAATTATGTATATTTGTATGTTATTATTTATTTATATTGCTTGAATTAAAATTACATGTAAATTTATACACAATTTTAATATTATATTTTATAATAATTACAAATTATATTTAAAGTTAAACAAAATCATAATATCATATTTCAAGTAATATAAATAGATAAGAAAATAAATATTATGTAAATAATATATAATATTATATATCATATATTTATATAGGTTTAACAGAGACCGAGAGAGAGAGAGAGAGAGAGGAGATGGAGGTGTTAGCGATAGCGTTCATGGCGACAGACATCAGTTGAAGCGGTTGTGTCGGTGGCAATGACAACGAGAAATGAGAAGAAAGAGTGAGAGAGAGAGAGAAAGAAGGGGAGGGGGAAAGGAGAAAGAGAAAGAAGGAGCGACGATGGGTAAGGGCGAGGCGGTGCGAGCGGCTGGCGATGGGGTGATGGCGGTCTGAGCAGTTGTGTAGGGGGGCGACGGCGGTCTGTGGCCGGTGTGAGGGAGAGGCTGTGCGATCGGAAGCCACGCTATAACGCTCAGCCACGCGGCCAGGGCGCAAGGCGCGCACCCCTGGCCGTGCCGCGTGGGCGGCCATGCGCCACCCACCCCTTCTCCCTTGCTGCCACGTGGCAGCATGCGAGAGACCCTTTGGCAGCCAATTTTCCTTCCCCTTAGTCGATTTGCTCTCTCCTGGCGCCTATAAATAGCAGTGATTTCACTGCTATAACGCTCTATAATTTTTAACGCGCCGAAACTCTACCCGTGTGTGTATGCGAGGTATAAAAATGTTTTAAATTTATTTAATAGTGCTATTTGTGAATCAGTCGCATGTTTAGCTAAATTAATTAGCGATGTATCGGCGATAATTAAAATTTACTACGCGTTTAATTAAATAATTTATATTTTATAAATTATATAGGAAATTGGAATGTGAAACTAACGCGCAGCTCGAGATTAACGCATGGTAAGGTTTAATATGGTTTGCGTGTAAATTTATTTTGACATGGCTTGTATTAGATTGTGAGAGAAGTGTCTAGGCATGGGGCTGTAGATTTAGGCCGTGTAAGTCTTGAGATAGGGTCCTAAATGAAATCAGTGGGGTCACCAAAATCTGATTTTGAGTGAGGTGGACAGGCCAGCATGCATGATGCACTCCACATTATTCTATAATTGTCATGCATTTTAATTTACTGCAACTCATATTACCCTTACTGAGTCCTCGGGACTCACCCCTGTATTTTTCCATTAACCCAACAGGTGGCTCGGGATCCGAGAAAGAAAAGGTGGTGCTGATAGATGAGCCTCCAGTTGGCAACGACTATTAACCGTGGGGGTGTGGGTTAACCCCGAATGTCAATAATGTAATATAACTGCTGTGTGTTAACTATGAGTGTCGGATATGGCTTAACCTAAAGTAAACCGGAACCAAGTTAAGGTTCTCACTATGAGTAAACCCAGCAGGGTAGGGAACTTGTACTTGTCGGCTACGGCCGAAAATTGGGATATGTTTAATTATGTTTGGTGGTTGAAATAATTTATTAGACTTGTTGATATTTGTTTGAAATTGGATTTGTGCTCCAAGGGCCTAATTAGGGACGAGGCTCGGGTGAGTTTCCGTTGTCCTCACAATTAACTCCTGAGCTCTCTCCGATTGAAGGCGGCGAAGTCTGGACCCCACCCAGGACGCCCATATTATTTTAAAGTTTTATATTGACATGAGCATAACTGTCCTTTGAACAAGCTGGGGTTATAGTGTAGGTTATGGTGGCACTTGTTAGTAGGGCCGGGGCATCACATAATGTTTCTCTAAATACGTGTCGAATGACTATTGTTTACCGATAATTTATTAGATCAACAATAAACTAAATATAAAGACTATGTGAAACTAAAATATGAGATCATTTAAACAAACTCAAAAGAATCTCCTCAATGCCTAAATAATCCACCCCTATATCCGTTGAAAAATTGGCACAAATGAACGATGAGGCATGTCATATTAAGACTAAATTTAAGTGGACTCATTAAATATTTTAATCGGATCGAAGTGAATTCTTATTTTTCGTCATAAGGAAATCGATTTGATATATTCACATATCCAAAATGATAAATATGTGAATGAGAAATTAGTACTTAAAATATATTGGTTAAGTTGGAAAAATGTTAAAGAAATGCTCTAATCCCACATTAGAAAAGCAATATAGCCTCTTAATATTTATATAGATTTACAAGTAGAATAATGAGTAAGCTTGTTGAATAAGAGGCTTTCTTTTGCGTGCGTTGGTCGGATTCGATATTCTATTCTGCAGCTATCATTCCTTCATGCTTTATTGTATTTTCTCTTGTTCTATTATTTATTTTGTTATATTGTTATCTTAATTTGTACATCATTGTATTCTGTTTATTTCTAGCAATATCTACTGCCATACGTAAACCTTCTCGAAAAAAGGGCCCAGGCCTTAATGCAAATAACATAATCCATCAAATGTGCCGAAGCAACAACCACAATGGTCATACATCACTCCACGCGCTAGATTGAAGTGCCCCATCCAAGTTGTAAGCACCCCCGCCCGGATATCTCCAACCACCAGGATTACCCGAACGGGAGCGCCTACGGGAGGAGAAAAGTAATAAACACAGAGACAAAGACCACCCCGGCATGCATACACGAAAATAAGAACAGCGGAAGCAAAGCTCAAGACATGCATGCACTATGGGTACCCCGCTAACACAGCGGTCACAAGATAAATAAATAAACACAAACTCCTGTGCCGACATACACAAGACTCGAGAAAACACCTGGCACAGTACGAAATAATAGAGTAAATGGCGCACAATGTAAGCACCCCCGCCCGGATATCCCCAACCACCAGGACTACCCGAACGGGAGCGCCTACGGGAGGAGAAAAGTAATAAACACAGAGACAAAGACCACCCCGGCATGCATACACGAAAATAAGAACAGCGAAAGCAAAGCTCAAGACATGCATGCACTATGGGTACCCCGCTAACACAGCGGTCACAAGATAAATAAATAAACACAAACTCCTGTGCCGACATACACAAGACTCGAGAAAACACCTGGCACAGTACGAAATAATAGAGTAAATTCTACTTAGACATCAGAGTGGATAGGGATTGACGAGACTGCCTGTACACCACACCGACTCTGCCGTTAAAGTTGACTCCCTTGCTATGGCCCACGCCGCCACTACCTGGAATGATGGAAAGCAAGGTGAGTCGAGAGACTCAGCAAGCATAAGGAAGAAAAGGTTGAAGGCTACACAAAACCAGAAATCTCACCCCAGAATAAACCCCAGGTACACACAAGCCATGAGACGCTACAACACAATAGCTCAATAGCATAATAAAAGCACATACCGGTCCTTGGGGCCCACATAAGACACTTGGCACCCAAGTCCCATACCAACCTGCTGCTGTCCTGAAAGGCAACAAATGTCTCCACAAACCTGCGCGCGCTGTCCCAGGCCGGTACTCCTGTCACCTGTATCCGTCGGTACTCCCGACAACCGAGCCATAGGCTCCCTCGGAACGGTACTCCCGTCCGAGAACTAAATACTACCAGTATCCATGCAATGCACATAGAAATGCAATGGCGTAGTGAGCATCAACGTGATACAAGGCGCCCATACATCCAGGCATCAGGCCATGCTCCGCCCACATAGTAAACCGCACGCCATGCATATGCTCGCGCTAGATGCAACCTAACCAAACTAGAATGTCCGTGTCCAAGCATTCTCAATAAATGGATATCCCAATATGCATCCCGTACCCATGTGCACATCAAATCATGAACAGTGATACAATGTATCTAATCATGCAGTAAATCACATACTGGCAGAGCTAGTCAACAGTGCCCGGCACCGGTCAACGGCCAGTGACTAGGGGTGTCCACCCGACGGTCCACATCAGGGCCGTACCATAGTCTTCCCCAACGTCACCAACAACCGACCCTTGCCCCACTGCTCGATAGCTCTAACCGAACCATAAATAAATTTGAGAAAAACTGTAAGTAAACCCAATAAAATCGTAATTAAACCCTCACGTCTAGGAACCTAGTCCCCAAACTGGTTCAGCATCATTCCCGAAAGGAGTGGGGGCGGTACAAACCCCCGTAGGCTCACAACGGATAAAATTATAGAAGCCTCGAATTTAATTTAAATTAGAACAAATGAATAATAATTTAACAAATAAGGTTAGAAGCCGAATTAAAGTAAGGGAGAGAATAAAGTACAGGAAATCACGGGGTGTTTCACGGGAATTAAAGATCAAGAAGAGGGGGTTAAGAACTTGCCTTTACACGGCCGTTTCTTCTCTTTCTTGCACTCCCGTTGCGAAGTAAAACGTTTACTGGCAATAAATAAAATCGTAGTTTAAATTAAATAAATCTACCGTGTAATATAATTAATTTAGCCGTTTAAAATCCCACGTAAGCGCGCCACAATTAATATCTCAACGAGTCTCATGTTTATTTTAAATTAAATCACGCTAATAAAATCCTCGAAGTCAGCTTAATAAATTAAATTTAAATCAAACGACTCAAAATTCCATAATTAATAAACGAGCCGAAACAGACGAAGGGAGGGTATAAAATATGAGAAATCACATGGTTTCTCACAGGAATTAAAGAGTACGAGGAAAGGATTAGGAACTTGCCTGAAATCAGCTGATTCTGACCTCACTCGAGCTCCCGAGGCAAATTAAATCATTTCCTAGCAAATAGCACAATCGGGACTCAAATTAATTAATTTTAATCGCGAAAAATTTATAATTTAAACACGTAATACTTCTACTAATTTTTACCCACGTACCTGATCACTTTCTACACCGAAATAATTCCAAAATCCCTTATTTTTTCTTAATTTCTTCCTTTTCTTTCTTCTTCTTCTTCTTCTTCTTCTTCTCTGCGTCCCTGCTCCTGCAACGTCTTCTTCTCCTTTCCTTTCCTTCTTCTTCTTCCTTTCTTTTTCTTCTTCTTCCTCTTCTTCCTTTCTTCTTCTCCCTTCCTTCTTCTTCTTCTCCTTCTTCTTCCTTTCCTTTCCCGCGGTCGCTGCTTTATTCTTCTTCCCCATGGCGCCGCACCAGCTCGCGGCCATGCCCAGCTGCCTCCGCGGCTACCTCTGCCCGACGCCGGCCATCGTGGCCGTCTTCCCCGGCCGCCACCGAGCCCGTTGCCGCCGCTGCTCCGCCTTCGCCGCCGCTATTGGTTGCTCGGCTGCCATGGCCGAGCTTCACTCGGCAGCTTCCATGGTTGCCGAGCCTCTCTCTCTCCCTCGTTCTATCTCTCTCCCTCTCGGCTAAACTCTCCCCCTCACCCGATCTCATTCTCTTCATCCCCCTCGCCTGATCTCTATCTCACTCTCTGCTCACTCTCTGCCCCTCCCCCTGTCTCTCATCTGCTCACTTTGAAAAATATGGCCACTGGCCATTCCACAGCTTCCACGCACCTGCACACAACCACACAAAATTATATCATATTAATTATTTAATTAAACTTAATTTACACTTTTATTAATGTTGGGATATTACACAAGTCTAGTTTAAAATAAGACCATGGAGACGGAGGTTGTCATTGTAGCACGTAAAACACCACTTCCTTAGTGATTAGCGAGGAAAACAAATAACTTTAAGAAACGTATATGTATGAAAAAAATTATTTTATTTAAAAATAAATAAAAACTAAACTACAATTAACAATGATAACTCAATGAATATTATTAACATTTTTTATTTTTTATTTACACCGACTACCTCTTTAATTTATAATATAAAATTCACTTAAATTTTATAAATTTGTGTGTGGAATGCATTTGAAATTAAACCTTCATTTGGAAAAGAAAAAGTTAGTGAGGGATAGTTTTATCTATAAAATTTGCTTGCTTGTTTAAGTTTTGTGAAATTTATTTAAAAATTCCATCAATTTTGATCTAATTTGATTTAATTATATTCGATTCCATATAATTGAATTCGTGGAATTGAAAGGAACAATTTTCCTTTTTTCATTCCCAACATGAAATATTTGAAATTAAAATTAATTCCACAAAACTTTTTAGAATCTGTTCATTTTAAATAGGCTGTTGGTTTGTGGTTTGTTCATGCTACTTAAATAATTTAAATGAAAAGTAAATTTTATTTTAATCGTACTATATATATATATCTATTAAAGATTCATATACACACTAAAAAAATAATTAAATATTATAATTTATTATTAATATTATTATTTAATTATAATAAATATTTTGAATCAATTTAAATGAAAATTAATTTTTATTTTAATCGTACTATATATATATCCATTAAAGATTCATATACACACTAAAAAAATAATTTAATTATAATATCATATTAACACGAAAACCTAATAAAAGAGACTAATATAATTGATTGTTTAGGTCAGGATGTGATCCTTTTTGTGGGATTCAACATGCGTTGTATTTGTATCTAAAATTTTTGAGTAAAGTGCCAATTAGGATTAAATTAATTATTATATTTTTTTAAAAATATATATTATAATTTTAGGCTCAAGATCACGTTAATGGTTATGATATATGCTGTATTGATATTGTTAGAACTCAGACAATTGTTCAATTTTATTTGAGGGAAGTGCCAAAATTGTTCATTGTACTTCAATCTAAGGAGTAAACCAACCCTATTCTAAACGGTTAGAATCTAAGGAATCTCTCTTTCTGCGCTCAGATTCCGTATTCTTGGAGTACTTCTCACTAGATATAACTTTGCCGCTACCGCCGGCGACCTGACTCGAAAGCTCTAGCCGCCGGATGCCCAACCTTTTCCGGCGAGCCTGCGCTCGTCTCACGCTGTACCGACATATCACGCCGGAACGAGACAGCGCTATTCCACGCAAAGCGCCGACAGCCGCGGACGGCGGCTCACGCCTCAGGCCGGTCGTCATGAGATAGAAAAGTGGAAGAAGCGCAATACCAATACATATGATGATCTGGGGAATGCGATGAGCGATGATGATTCAAATAAAATTGCAGAAGAAGGGAGGGACGGCATGAAAATGGAAAAGGCATTTAAGGTGGGGCGGATCCAGTGGATGGATGCCACGTGGGAGGGGCGCACGGGAAACCGCATCGTGAGATGGATCTTCGCCGGGAGACGTGTGCGGCTGGAATTGGTGGGGTGGAAACGTGGCGCTCGGATCTTGGGTTAAGTGATTTGGTTCGGCGGGAAAGTGGGCCCCGGTGCACCTAGAAGCGGTTACGTGGCTGCTTGACATTGAGAGAGGGGATCTTTTGCTTTTGGCGTACCAAAATGTTTGACCCGTCCGGTGAAGCGTGGGGGACCCGGAAGACACCTGTCGGGTTTAACAGTCTCGAACGCCGGATTTAGACCTCGTACCATGCGCTAGGGAAAAAATATACTAATATACTGAATACGAGTGTTGGGAGAATTGGGTCGAGGCCCAAGTCAGCGGAGAGAAATTCACTGTTTAATAATTAATAGCAGCATTGAGGTTCAATTGAATTTTTTTTTAATAAAGTAGAATAAAATTATTTAATATAAAATTTTTAAAAATAAAATTTATTACATAATAATTAATATATTTAAAAGTGCATAAGTAATATTAATTATTTTACACTTAAAATAATTTTATAATAATATTAATATAAACTTATGAAGAGAGTAGAGTAAAATACATGATTAAATATTTAAATTAAGAATGAAAAACAAAAAGTTAATAATATAAATTAACTCATTTTAAATATTTCAAATTATTATTATATTTTTAATACATAAAATAAAAGATAAAATTAAAATTAAAAAGTTTTGATCTACTCAAGAAACTCGGATCGATTCATTAGTTTAAACATGGTTCTCGTAAAAAATTAATCAATTTTTTAATAAATGATTTTTTGCCATAAATTAAACCAATTTCTTGGCCGGTTCTTAATTCAACTGGTCTGATCTATCAATTTTATTCGATTCTCAAAATGCTATTGAATATTATTGAACTTTAATTTACTTGGTTTTTCAATATCTTTACACTGTGTTTGGAATAAATGAGAATGAATTTGAATTGTGACATGTATTCATAAAATAATTTTATATAAAATTCTTTTAAATGAATTTTTATATTTAGTATTATATAATCTATTTTATTATGTACGTAAGCATTAGATTTAGAATGGAAAATATTAGATATCGAAAACATTCTGAATATTTGTCCTTTTTAACAAATTTGTTAAATTTATCTGATCTTTTTTGAAAAAATCCTCATATAACTTCTTATCTGACTTTTTACAGATAAATTTATCTGACATTTTATAAATAAACCTAAATTACCCATAGGTCTTTTGTAGGATAATTAATATCATTTGATATATTTTTAAAATTTAAATTTATTAAATCTTATTTTTACAATAAAGTTGGTTTTAAAAGAACTTATTTATTTAAATCTTATAATTAATGTCATTTAATACATTTTTAAATTGTCATATGTTTTGATATTTTTAAAATTTAAATGACATTATTCCTTTCACCAATTTTTAAAATTTAAATTTCTCTCCATATATATATATATTTTATTATCTAATATAAATTTCTTTCATTGATTTTTTAAATTATTTTATTTAATTTTATATTTTATTATCTATTATGAAAATATGTTTTGGTAATTTTTAATTATCTATGTGGAATTATTGTAATTCCACTAATAATTATTTCTAGTCTTTTTATAATCTATTTTTGAACATGAATTTAGAAAATAAGACACTATTTTTAATTTTTAACAATTCACATTAATCATAAAACATTATTTTGATAATTGTTATGCCCACTAAAATAATAAAAAATAAATAAAAGATCAAAAAGAAGAAATGCCATGTGGCAGATCACCGCGTGGGAGGCCTGGCTGCTTCATGCAGCTAAAAGGGGTGACCCCATGCCTGGTTGCTTTGTGCAGCCAAGAAGGGGGGGGCCCTAGGCTGCATGAAGCAGCCACACAATGGCCACATGGCTGCTTCCCCCCTTCTACTGCCACGCAGCAGCGTGGCCCCAAAGAAAAAGGGCGCCTCCACTCTTGAGAGATGTCTCTCGGGGGTACTTTCACACCCCTGAGAGACCTTTCTCGGCAGTATTGCACACCCCCGAGAGAAGTCCCTAGGGGAGCCTAATGCACGCTTTCGTGCTCGCGCTTGCGTGCTTGCACCTTTGCGCCGATAACCCTGCAAGACTCAGTCAAAATCGCCTTCAGAATGCTTGCTGAGAAAATTGGGTCACTTGACACATGAATACCCCTCTCATCACTATAAATAGGGGGTCTTTTCCCCTTATTCGGTATGCAATCTCTCACACTCATATCTCTCTCTCTTGCTTTCGACTATTTTACATTTTGGAGAAACTAACTTAAGTATTGAAAAGTCTACACAAGGATCCTCACCTGTGTCCCTATTCTATCTTCTTTTTTGAATATGTCATCCATCGCTCTCAACCTAGTCAAAGGACTCATCCATCGCTGTTGTTACTCCCGAGAGACTCATTCATTGCTATTACTACCTTCAAGAAACTCATCCATCGTTGTCGCTCCACCCAAGAAGACTCACTCATTTCTCTCGATAATTACTCATCGTTTGGATAATCCACATGTTGCCCATCGTCTGAAAAAGTCATCCATCTCCCAAGTGAGTCATCCATCGCTCGAATACGCCACATGAGAGTCATCCATCGAATGTTTCCTTTCTACAAATTTATTGTTGTAATCGAGCAACAACAATAATAAATTTGTTGTTAATGTTAACATACAATTTTGAATGAATTTGGTAAGAGGGATATTTTGATAAAAAAAACTCTTATCTTGATACTTATTTTACGTATTTAACAAACATATGAAAAAAAAAGTACAATTTTCAATGAATTCTAAAAAATTTAACAAATAATGTGATATAAATCTTGAAATGTTTCTTAATTTTATCTTAATAATTTCATATTTTGATCTAAAAAATATTTTAATTTTATCTTGATACTCTTTTATCTTGTTCATTTTAATAAATGCTATTTAAGTGAAAAGCCAAAATTTAGAATTGTTGTTGTTGTTTGTTTGATAGCCAAAAGCAATTGAAAAACTTGAAAATAGCATACTTTTTTGCTGGGATCTGATCTCTCAATCGAAATCACGTCACTTTAATTGATGCAGAATGAAATCAGTCTCTCTCCAATGCCTCGTTATCTTACTTTGTATTTTTCTTGGTCTCTCCCACAAGTTTCAAACATAGTCTAAAATCATAGTCAAAAGGTGGAACATATTGTGCACAACCAATTATGTATTTTTTAAACTTATTGCCCTTGTGGGAAACTTATATCAGCCAAAATGAATGAGAGTGCCCTTGTGCGAAACTTACTCTATGGAAACTAGGATCTAATTTCTTTTTTTCTTCTCTTTTTTATTTATTCTTTTTAAGTGATGATAAATAACGAGATTTTTAAATATGATGAGAGTGCCACAAAGATTTCACTTATTTAAGAGATTTCAATTTTTGCAAGCACAATTTCATCTTGTTTTCAGAGACTTTTTCAATAAATTACTCCAAACAAAATAAATAAAAACTATAACAATACCATACCAAGTGTTTGTTCTATTAGGCTGAGTTAGCTATATAAATTTTAACTTTTATTTTATTTTTATCTCTTGCCTTGGCTCACATACTTAATAACAAACCTATGTGGCTCCTGCCAAGCTAGAATAAGAAAAAGGAAAACCCAAGGCCTCATCCGTAGTGTCAGATAATTACAGCCCAAAGTCAATAAAAAATAAAAAATTTACCTTGTGATTATTAGACAGTGACATGGCGGCACCTTCGCGGGCTGCAATTGGCAACCGCCACCAACACTTCCTCTCCAACTACCAACGTCGTACCTGTCGTTGGATCTGGTTTTATTTTTGAGTTTAGCTTATAGGTCTTCATGCGAGCAGCAGAAGGAAACGCCCGGTTGGCTCAGGCTTACCAATAAAACATCTAGGACTGCAAAACCTGCCATTTTCATTGCTTCAAATTAACTAATAAATAAATCATCACCAATAATCATTGCAAGAGCAGGCCCCGTCTTTGAAATGGTGAAAACGGTTAGAATCCCTCAATACAATTTCTCTCCCTCTTGCCATCGATATGTACTTCATAGCATTGTGGCAGTCTCCGCAGACTCGAAGATTCTTAAATACTCTAATAGGTTTTGGTTTTGATGTGCTTATAAGACCAAATGCCACAGCAATTTTCTCACTGTGTTGAAACAAATATTTCTCCTTTTGTTCCTCCTCAATATCATGAAGAACAAAGTTTGTATTAGGAACATAACCCATCTTCTTTATCTTGATGGCCAATTGATCGAGTTCTTCGTAGATTTCCCGTGCTCGAGGATGAGAAGTATCCCCGACATGAAATGTATGCACCATATTTTCTGCCTCTATCCAGCTGCAGCCTGCTTCCTTAACCAGATTTCTTTCTTTCATGTTTTTTCTAATTTTTACTACATCATCCCATTGACCTGCTGAAGCATATAAATTTGATAGTAAAATATGTGCAGCCGGATCATTTGGTTCCTGCCGAATAATCATCTCAGCAGCATGTTTTCCAAGCTCAGTAGCTCCATGAACATGACAAGCAGAAAGCAACGTTCGCCAAACTAAAGCATCGGCTGTGCATGGCATTGAGTTAATGAACTTAATGGCTTCTTCTAGGTAGCCTGATCTTCCTAACAAATCAGCCATACATGCATAGTGTTCCATTCTTGGGCTTATCCTGTGTTTTTTGTACATTGAGTGGAAGTGCATCCACCCCTCATTGATCATACCCACATGGCTACAAGCTGATAGAACAGCAACATAGGTGACCTCGTTTGGTTTTATACCCGCTACAAGCATTTCTTGGAAAATTTCCAATCCCAATGCCGCAAAACCATGTTTTGCTAAACCTGTAATGATAGATGTCCATGATATCACATTCCGATCTTCCATTTTGGCAAAAACTTGAGATGCAGCTTCAATGTTTCCACATCTAGAATACATAGATATCAAAGCATTAGATATGCATTGGTTTGACCCCAACCCCATTTTTAGTAACCGAGCATGGATTTGTTCACCCTTTTCTGCTGCACCTATGCTTGCAGCTCCACTCAAGAGACTAGCAAACGTGAAAGCATCAGCTCCAACACCAATATCCTCAACTCGATTAAAGAGTTCCAAGGCTTCATTAGAATCCAGACCCTTGGCATACTCATTGAAAATTGTGTTGTAAGAAACCAAATTCTTATCTACTAGAATATCAAAAGCTTTCCGGGCATCCTCCATCCTACCAGTACGAGAATACAGGCTAATAAGAGAATTTCCCACACAATTAACTGATGCAAGACCAAGTTTCACTGCATGGGCATAAATCTGTTCACCTGCAGCTGGGTCGGAGAGATTAGCACATGCCTTGAGAAGGCTGGAAAATGTGAAATGATTGGGTAAAACTTGATCCTCAACCATCCCACAATAAAGGTCAATGGCTTCCTTATCATTCCATCCACTCTGCACGTACCCTGTAATAAATGCAGTCCAAGACATAACATTACGTTTTGGCAACAAATCAAAAACCTTCCTCGAGTGAACCATGGACCCGTCTGCAGCACACTTTGCATACATGTCCACCAAACTACAGCCAACACAAACATCCAAAGCCAGTCCGTACTTGACAACTTGAGAATGCAATTGCTGCCCAAGCGAGAGCAGCTCTAACTCCGCACAAGTAGAAACGACACTGCTAAAAGTAAACCGGTCAGGCACATAGCCACTCGCTACCATGTCCACAAACAACTTAATTGCATCTCTCGGTCGACCCAGCTGAGAATATCTAGTTATCATCAAAGTCCAAGCAACTGAGTTTTTCTCAGGCATTCTATCAAACACTTCCCTTGCACAGTTTAGTTTACCGCTACCCTTCGCAAACAAATCTATCAAAGCACAACCAACGCACACATCAGACTCAAAGTAACCGCTCTTTATCACAAACCCAAACATCACCTTCCCAATCCAAGCATTTTCGGCGTTCGAACACGCCTGAATCACGGCAGAGAAGCAAAATTGATTTGGGTACTCCCTACATTCAACCATATCCCAGAATGCAGCTACTGCTCGCATTTCCATACCATTATGCGCAAAGCACGAAATCATCGCGCTCCAGGAAACCAAGTCTCTACGGTCACCCATGCCTTGGAAGATGGCGCTGGCCATGACCCAATCACCGCATTTGGAATACAAGGTGATGAGCGAGTTGAGCACGACCGAGTCGAGGACAAGCCCCGAGGCGGAAAGCTTGGCGTGGAGCTTCTTACCCAGATCAAATTGACGAGTTCTGATGCAGGATTTGAGGAGGACGGAGTAGGCGAGGAGGTCAGGGGCGAGGCCTCGCTGGGCCATGAGATCAATGGTCGACATTGCCTGGTGGAGGCGGCCCACATTGGCCAAACGGATCAGACGGTCCTTGAAGGGTTCGAAGTCGGCAATTTTCAAGCTTTGGTTGGAGGACGAAGAGGTGCTTCGACGGGGAGATTGGAAGGAAGGTGGAACCACTTTGGCAGGTGATGGAAGAGAGAGATTGATCATTGCAAATCTCTCCCTCGCTGTCGGACGGTCCTCTCTGCAAAATTGCGAAGCATTCCAAGCTATGTTATGATAATTTTTTTATAATATTTATGTATTAATACGTTATATATATTATATTATATTAATATAAATATATAACATATCAATACATAAATTATAAAAAAATAATGACAGTAATGTACTGTTAGTGGTTGGATTGGAAATTTGAGATTAAATTAGGACTAATTGGTATGTATTTTTACAAAACAAAATAAACACATTAATTAAAATTATGATATAAAATTTTTTAAAATTTATATTTATCATATAACATTTAATTATCCTATTATTAAAAAACTTTTACAATAATATTAACAAAAATGTATGATAAAAGTAAAATAAAATTCATGATCAAATATTTAAATTATAAATAAAAAAATTAGACAAAACAAATATTATCAAAATGATATATATAATAAATTATTATTATATTTTTAAATATTTAAAAATATATATATATAAAACATAAAAATAAAAAATCTAATCAATGTATTCCATAAATCCAATCATTTTTTTTGCAAATTTCCAGTTCAGTTGTCTGACCATTCAATTTTCAAAATACTCTTGCTATGAAAATTTAGAAATAAATAGGTTCAATCTTTTTTTAAAAAAAAAGGATAGACTTGTTGTTCAGAAAAATACCAAGAGGGGTGAATTGAGTTTTTTAAAAAAATTAATAATTTTAACTCTTTTAAAAATTGTTAAATTTATGATTTTAATATGTAGTAATTACAGTATGATTGATAACAATAAAATCATACAATCATAAGGAACAAAAAATATTTATAAAGGTTCGGCTCTAAAGAGGCTAATCCTCTCTCTCAAGAGTTAGCTTGAGGCTCTCAAAACTTAGTTTGAACTTCTAATAGGAAGAATCAACACTATCTTTTAATTGAAACTAGAACCAACATATAATCCTTACTTAAGCAAGAACCGCTAGCATACTATTAGCAAATATAATCCCCTCACACAACAAACGAGTAAAAATAACAAATTTACAACCAAAGACAATTACAAACAAGTCACCAACGATTGAGAATTCCACCAATCAGCACACTTCCAATACTTCAAACCTTCTCACTTTTGGTTGAATGCTTTATCAAGTTTGTTTTACTTGAGTCTTCATACTTACCCTATATATATATACATTTTCCAAACATACTAGCTATTAAAAAAAGGGTTAATATGAAGTTTGAAATTCAAAAAATGTTTAGTCTTTCTCAAACAAGAAGAAAATATGTCTCACTTTTAATTTAAAATAAATTTACTTTTTACAAGAGAAATCAATATTTGAAAATTTAATTATAAGCTTTTGAGATATAAATGATTAAAATAAGAAAAAATGTCTAAAAATAATCTTTTTTAATTTAAAATAAATTTACTTTTTACATGAGTAAGAGAAAATATATCTAAAAATAATTTTTTTAATTCAAAATAAATTTACTTTTTTCATGAGAAAGAGAATACATTTATATCATAAAAATATTTTTGTTAATCATCAAAACTTAATTAATATGAGTAAGTTGGTTGAACAAGACTTATAATACAATTCTTAATTTTTGAGTATTTGATGTAAACATTTTTATCAAGTAGATCTCTAAATTTTCTCAAATTAGTTCTGAAACATCTATATTATTAACGACATTAAATAAATTGATTGAATATTCTTAATCTTTAGATTTCTGCCTTAAATATTTCTTGAACTTTTGAAACTTTGATTGGAAGCAGGGCCGGCCCAAGGGCCCCCAAAAGTTTGGGGCCCCCAGAAAATACACCCCCCTCCCAAAGTAAAATACAGCCCCCAGAAAATACACCCCACCCAAGTAAAATACAGTAGTCAAATTTGGGGCCAAAAAAAAAAATATAGCCCCCAGAAAATACACCCCCTGCAAAGTAAAATACAGCAGTCAAATTTGAGCCCCCAAAAAAATACAGCCCCCCCCCCCCCCAAAAAAAAAATACAACCCCCAAAAAATACACCCCTCCAAAGTAAAATATAACAGCTAAATTTGGGGCCCCCTAAAAAATACAGCCCCCAAAATAAAATACAGCAGCCAAAATTTGAGCCCCAAAAAATACATCCCCTAAGTAAAATGTAGCAGCCAAAATTAAATTTGAGCCCCCCAAAAAACACAGCAACCCCCCCCCCCCACACACAGTAAAATACAGTAATAACTTGAGATAACAAACCATCTCCCCCCTAAAAAAAAAATAATAATTGGGGGCCTTCAAAAAATACAACGCCCCACCCTCCTAAAAAAATTTTATTTTCGCCTAGGTTCCACTGGGCCTTGGGCCGGCCTTGATTGGAAGTCTAATTATTATTATTATTTTTTTGTCAAATTGGTCTTTGAACTTTTTTCAAAAATAACCAAGATACTTCAATCAAAGAAACAACCTTAATTAAACTAAATTAAATAAAAATAAAGAATAATTTTAACATAATTTAATTAGTTTGATTAACATCCTTTTTTGTGAAAGGATGTATTGGAAATTTTGAAAAAAATTTAAGAATCAATTTGGTAAAAAAATAAAGTTCAATGGCTATTCAAGCTAAAATGCCAAAATCTAGAGACTGTGTACTAAGTTAATTTAATACTATTAGTAACAGACAGGTGTTGTAAGTTTTTTAAAGAAATTTAAAGAGCTATTCAATAAAATACAAAAAAATTAACCTTTCAAAATTTGTTTACCAAACTAATTGACACGAAGAAACAATAATGAGAATGTGTAATTGTGCTCTTTGATTTGGAAACTAATCTAGTTTGCAATAGAGAATCCTTGAAATTAGTTGTGTTTTTTGCAAAGAAGAAGAAACAAATAAATTGCTTAATCTAAACAATTATTCATAGAAGACAAGTCCATATATTCTGCCATGCATGAAATTAATTGTGTGGATATCATCAAGTAACTTTTTTATGAGTAGGCTTCCGACAATAAGGATTTGGGTGGTAGAAAAATATAGTTTTATTATGATTAATTTATTTGGTACATGGATGGTACTATAATTTGCTCTAATTTTAGTAAAAAAAAAAACTATAACTTACAAATGTTTATACTTGGAAGATGGCGTGCTCCAAGAAACCAAGTCTATAAGCTCACCCATGCCTTGGAAGATGGCGGGCATTGGCATACATGAATTCAAATGTTTATAGTGATGAACATCAACTATTTATTTAATAATAAGTGCTTGCCCTTTAAGTGTTGTGTTGATTCCGTGATATTAATTTGACATTTCTTGTGGGCAGAGAGAGGGCTTGGGAGGCATAGATATGAGTTCAACACTCCCTTCAAGCATCTCCACAACCTTACTCATTGACGGACGATCAATGGGCTTCATTTGAATGCACCACAAAGCCACCAACATCATCTTATTCACTAGCACCTTTTCCTCTTCGCTGGCATCCCCCATTTCTATCCCTTTCCCTTTGTTGAGTTGGACATAAATCCACGAAGGGAAGTAAATTTGGCTTGTGTGATCTGCATAGGCATTTAGGTTCCGTCTTCTACCTGTCATTTCCATCAATAATATCCCAAAACTATAAACATCGGCTTTGTGTGAAACTCCTCCAATGTTGTTGTACAACAACTCTGGAGCCATGTAGCCAAATGTCCCTTTAGCTGCAGTCAAAGAGACAATGCTATCATCTGTTGGGTATAATTTTGCCAACCCAAAATCTGAAATTTTAGGAACGAAGTTCTCGTCAAGAAGAATGTTGTGAGGTTTGATATCAAAATGCAAGATCTTCATGTCACAACCATCATGCAAGTATTCAATCCCGCGAGCCACGCCAAGTGAAATAGCAAACATTTGCTTGTAAGTCAAGGAGGAAGCTCCTTGCTCAGAAAATATGTACTTTTCAAGTGAACCATTAGGCATGAAATCATATATAAGAGCGCGTTTAGATCTCCCAGCATGAAATCCAACAAGACGAACCACGTTGAGATGATAAATCCTACCAATGGTGGCAACTTCATTGATGAATTCTCGAGCAGTAGCTGTGGACATCTTCAACACTTTTACAGCCACAATTCTACCACTTTTAAGCTCTCCTTTATACACAAGGCCAAAGCCTCCTTCGCCCACCTTGTGGTTGAAGCTGCTAGTCATTTTACTAATCTTAGAGTAAGAGTAGCTAATGGGCACGAGATTGTCTTGACTTAGAAGGAAATTTTCAATATCGTTGTTTATCCATGCATGCCTTTTCCAGAATTTGTACACCAAAAATGCCAAATAGAGCGGTAGCCCAATTAAAGCTCTTGCAACTAGGAAATATCCTGTTAACAAATTTCAAAATTAAAAACCAAATTAACTAGAAAAATTTCATATTAATTGGTTGTATTTGTAAAAAATAATGAATGTTTTAAAGTTCCTATGAATTTTTAATAGATTTAATGAAAAAATTGTTTACATTTCAAGAGGGAAACAAAGATGCTTTAATTGCAAGAGATACAACACCTTATTAATTTGTTTTTTGTTTATGTCTAAAAAGCATGATAGGAACATGGTGTGCGAAACATAAATGGAGATGACAATGTGTCTTTTAATGGGTTTCAATTATTTATTTAAAATTAATGTAAATATATAAATTAAAATATGTAAATGATTAAATATGTGATTCATTATTATTCTTAAACTTCATATTATGAAAAGGTAAATTGTACTTGCAATTTTTGTGTTTTCAAAAATAGCACCAACGATTTTTTAGGTTAATTACTATGCAACAAATACCACTGTACCATTTATTAACAGGGATCAATTTTATAAAAATCTCCCAAATATGCTCTTATTTCTTTACTCTCTTCTAAAATCATAGGAAAATAAAAAAAAATGCACAATACTGGTAATCATCCATCACTGACGAGATTCATTGACCACTTAAGAGAGAGAATATAGGTTGAACCAAGATTGATGAGTTCAAAAAAACAAGCCTACATCAATCTGGGGTTAGGTTTGGACAAGGGAAAGATGTAATAATTTATATATAAGGGTAAAATAGTCAATTTACTTAATATGTTATCCTCAAGACATATGTGTTAATTCCAAAAATACAAAAATATATTATATACTTAGTCAAATCTCAAGGATGATATGAGAATTTTACTCATTATAATATGATATATGTATATATATAAACTATATATAAAATGACAATTCTCATAAAGAAATGCAAATAGCTTGCTAAGGAATGCTATCCATTCAACCCCTACATAATATGTTTAAATTTATATTTTTAATATCTTTATAATTTACTTTCATTATTTTTTCTTTTCTGTTCGAAGTTCTATTTAATTTAAGCGATTGACACATATATCCTAATTTATATTCTATTTAACGTGCTTTGAGTTTTATTTATCGCAATTCCAAGAGGCTGGGTTTATAGAGCTCTATTTCCAACTTCGTTCTTTATTCTTAATGTTGCTCGATGATGGTTGACATTGCTCTTTATTCTTAATGTTGCTCGGTGATGATTGACAGGGAGATATATAAAAAGTGAATGGCTTCCTTTTTTTTACTCTTGGTGTTAGTTTTTTTTTTTTGTCTTTGTTTAAGGCTTAAGGTGTCGGTATTTTGTTTTTTGTCTTTGTTTAAGGTTTAAGGTATTTTGGTGTTGGTATTTTGTTT
The DNA here is from genome assembly GCF_014633365.1 of Diospyros lotus. Taxonomy (NCBI): domain Eukaryota; kingdom Viridiplantae; phylum Streptophyta; class Magnoliopsida; order Ericales; family Ebenaceae; genus Diospyros; species Diospyros lotus. The sequence goes on along the minus strand of NC_068338.1, from coordinate 45,562,007 downwards.
CACTTTGGTGTCCTTTGACTTTTGATTATTTTCAGCATATTTAGCTTTAATTAATTTTAGAATGGTAGACTCTAAATTTAATGTATCTTTAGTCGACACCATTTAAAATAAAACTGTTAGATTTCTATCAAATCAATTTAAATGCATATCCTAAGGATACCTACCTGCATATTTAGAATAGTGGTTCGCAAACATTTTGTATAATTTAAATTTTAACCATCCAAGTACAGTATCAATGCAATAGAAAACTGTTTTTTTAAATATTAGTTTGATTGCTAATAATTATAGAATATAGAGACAAGAGTGATATATGTTTTTCATACCTATTGGTATTGAGAGTAAGATACATCCAAGAATACCTGTAACATAATAAATGAATTATTAATCATACAACCAAGGTCGTTAATTATTCAATCTCACGATTAATATATTGTAAGGTTAGATACCTAGCAAAAAATATTACAAGTATATAATAAAAAATTACATTTTTATATTTTGAAACAACAATAATGATTTTTTTTAAAAAATGAGTTTTTCCATGCATTGTTAGATGAATTGTGATGCAATTGTAATTCAATTCTTCAAAAAATTACGAGACTCTATTTTCTTTCATCCAGAGTTTTAAGTTCAATTTTAAGGGGACTCTATTTTCTTTTATTATTTATCAAGGTACATTATAATTAATATATAATTTAAAATTTATACGTAAAATTAATAATTTTAAGGTTTGATTAAAAAATTAATATAATCTGATCACCTTTTAAGAATATTTAATAATTTATCTTATTATTTTTTTATATTTTATTAGCTTAAAATTCATAATAGATATGCAAATGGAAACAGATATTTACTGACTGAGAAAAAAAATAAAATACTTACTTAAGCCAATGATTCCGGGATAGAGTCCTACAATTTAAAACAAAAAACATAAATTAACAAACTAAATATATTACTCTTCCCCATATTTGCTTTTACGAGTGAATTATTTATAAAAGATGATAAAAAAATGTTATCATATCATTTGAATATTTTATATATTGAATGAAAACAAATACTCACTGTTACCGTTGGCTGGGATTGGGAGTCCGACAGCTGCAATTTAAAATAAACAAATAAGAAAGTAAATGAAAGGCAATATGTATTATTTATCTCACAATGCGATAATGAAATGAAAGAGTATTTCAAATATTTCCAATAAAATTCTACAAATAGAATTAAAACTTATGAAGATAATAATGGGTTTGAATATATACGACCATGTCAACAGCATGCAAAGTTTACTCTTTTTCATCCTTTTATTAATACTAGCATTTCATAAATAAGTTAACGAAAATAATACTTACAGATTCCAAAACCGAGGAAATTAGCATCTGCAATTGAAAATAGAAAGATGAGTTAGGACACCCAAGACACTATTCTAGTCGTTATATGAATATAATAAGATATTTCATTTATTTCGCACCACCTTCACGTTCACCAACTCTCTTCAACTCAAAAGGGCATGTGGCACACTTTCTAAGTAGTAACTTTGCTGCCACATGAAATGTTATTTTTGCTATAATGTCTATGATTTTCTTTAATTAGGGTGACTATTTGATCGGTTAGATTTTTGAATTCGATTAAATTTTAAAAATTAAATAAATTAAACATGATTTATTAATTGGATCCAATCGATTTAAATTTTGTGTCCATTGAACAAATTAAATTGATCAAAGAAAACTTTTGTTTGGTCAGTTAATCAAAAAAATTGAAATTTAAAGAGGATGAATATTTTTATTTTTTAACTTGATTGAGTTAAATAAAAACGGTGATGATTAGTCAATAACAATTCAAATATCAACAATTTTAAGTAAAAAAGAAAGTACCAAACCAAGTTATATTACAACATCTACTACAAAACTCATATTAAGAAAATTTCAAACTAAGTTATTTATTTTGATCGTTGAATTAGTTCAATTATTTTATTAAAGCTAATCAAATTGAACCAAACTAACCAAAAATTTCAAAGAAAATAATCAAACCCAACCATAAAAAAAAAAAAAATGAATTGAAACAAAATGAACTAACTTTGGATCAACTCGTTTGATTAATCAAGAATTTTGCTCACCCCAACCTTTATAGATAAATGCCAAAGTACGACTCATGTCGGGTATGAAAATGTTATGTACACAAACAACTCTCACATGTTGACTAGAACACACAAAATTTATGATAGCTACATTTGAAATTAACAATAATTCATAATGGAGTGTAGATTTATTTTTAATTTTGAATAAAATTATTATAAATTTTATATATGTGTTGTGTGAATTTGTGAGAGTTATTTGTTTGTGTATGTACCGTATTGCATCACATCATTTGTTTTTGTTGGACATCACATTTTATATCTTTGTACACTAAGATTAGTTGGCAAAATACATATTTTAATCTCTATGCTTATATGTTTTTCTTTTTATTTAAATACTTAAATTTATTATTGTTTTAATTACACACTTGAACTTACAATTTTGAGTCAATTATATTCTTAATTTTTTTATTATTTTAATTATATCCCTAAATTTATTAGTCTTAACAAATTTATTGAGATATCCAATTGATCTAAAATTTTATAGTTCATGAGTGTAATTAAAATAACAACAAATTCAAGGGTGCAATTGACTTGAAATTACATAATTTATGGATAAAATTGAAATAATAAAAAAATTCAAATATCTAAATAAAAAAAAAAACCATATAAGTATAGCAGGTAGTCTTCGAATTTTGGTGCATTTTGTATTATGTTGTCAAAGTTACTATAATCTTTATAATATGGGAAATTGTGCCACCACCTCTAATTATGGTACTCTTTGGAACCAAAAGGTGAAGTCTCTCACCCCACTAATTATGGTACTCTATATCATATGATAGTCATGGTATCACCTAAAATTACAATGCTCTATATTATAAGCACGATTATATTAGATACCACTAATATTTACGATACTCTTTATCAAGTTATGTTGTCTGGTTACATTTCATTAGATTAATTATTATTACACATGGCTGGAGTTTTCAAACTTCTATGGATATCATTAGTGCTTCAAAGACTTCTAAGCAGTTGTCTTTGAGCCCATCAATGATGGTCCAATCACTTCTTGGTGAACCCATGGCTGATCGGGTTTATATGCAATAGCAGTTGTTGTTGTAAAAATACAACAATTAAATTTTATAATGTGGGTTCGCTCGAACTTGGTGTCGGGTGAAGTTAGGTTGCCATGAGAGAAGTTGTCGCAAAGGAGTTTGCCACAAGGATGCTCACTGCAAGGGTATTTACCACAAGGATCTGCCTTGCTGTAAGGATTTTGCCACAATGATCTATTTCGCCACAAGAATTTTGCCACAAGGATCTGTCTTGCTGTAAGGATGTATCTTCCCTACAAGGATCTCGCCACAAGGATGTATCATCGTCGCAAGGATATATCTTCGCCACAAGGATGTATCTTCATTGCAAGGATCTATCTTCGCCACAAGACAATGATGTGTCTTTACCTCAAAGATCTACCTTGCCACAAGGATATTGCCGCTGGGATGTATCTTTACCGTAAGGATCTACCTTCGCCAGAAGGATCTCCTTGCTAGGATGTATCTTTGCCGTAAGGATCTACCTTCGCCACAAAGATCTTGCTGCAAGGATGTATCTTCGCTACAAGGATCTACCTCGTCACAAGGTAAGGATGTGTCTTCGCCGCAAGGATCTACCTCGCCACAAGGATCTTGCTGCAAGAATATATCTTCCTTTCAAGGATCTAACCCTGTTAATACTCATAAATGGGTTAAAAGGCTCACAGGAATCCTCGCTCACGACGACCCTCTAATGCCTAAGTCAATGTTTGATCAAGATAACTATTCATGAAAACCGTAAAAATGCAGTTAATATGTCAAAATTTTATCGAAATTGAAAGTCCCCCTTCAGTGTTCTGTAGTTGTGTTAGAATACTTGAAGATCCTACGTCCGTTTGAGGTCCTAGGCATTAGATTATCTCTAGGTGATATGGCCCTTAGGGATAGGGTCCGGCGTGGGATTTTCGTCTGGTGTCCGGGCTTGCCAGGAGGCCTAGGCACTGGATCAGCCGAGGAGTCGGGTCTAGCTTGGGGGCATAGCACCGGACTCAATCAAGGGATCTAGGTGAGCATGCGAGCATAAGCGTCGAAGCATTCGGTGATCCGGAGACGAATCGAGGCACACCAACTTTTGTGTCCTTCATGTCCGTTTTTCGGGGTTGGTCTACCTCGGGGGATCTGGGTTTGGCCCATTGTTTGGTCCGAGATTCCTACTGGGTGTCTGAGTTTGTCGAGGCCTAGGCACCAGATCCACCAAAGGCATAGCACCGGACTCAAATGAGGGATCGAGGTGAGCCTGGGGGCACAGGCATCGGATCATCTGGCGATCTTGGGCCAGGTAGAGGTCATCGACACCAAATCACAACTGGACAACTTAACTGCGGTGAGCGACAATCATGTCAAAACTATCATATGATTGCTCCACATCTTTCCACACCTTCCCAGGGTTGGTCAACCTTAGGGAATTTGGGTTTGACTAGTGGTCCAGCGTGGGATTTCTATCAGACATCCTAGTTTCCCGGGAGGCCTAGTGTAACACCCTGCCTCGCAAGACGTGTCACTATAAGGGAATTCCCGAAAATCTTTTCTTTTTCAAGTCCATCATGCGCGGTGCTTCAAGAACATCATCACATGCTTTAACACGCCCTGCACATACGATGGACGACATCCGCTGTAATTTCAAGAACAATCTTCACATGCATATAAGATCCCGGAGACCCCAGTCTTACCCATTTAACTTAACAAGATCAATAATCTTAAATTAAGCGAGTCATAAAATAACACAGCGGATATAATAACATCAAAATGCCGTGGCCTTCCACGAAATTCGTACATAGGATTTTCCCAACACATTACATAGTACGAATCTACCAAATGATAACAACACTATCATACAATCGTTCAAACATATATCAAAATAAATACTAACGTCTCAAAATGATACAACCGCTAACATACTAAACACTGTTGGCTCTCAAATGGCCACATCCTCGCCTTCGCAGCAGTCCCTGGCTAGAACGTTGAATGTTCCAGGGGCATAACCCAGATTAGATGATAAAACATCTAAGTTATGGCATGATACAATTTACTGAATGTATGAAACACATACGAGCATGGCATATATAGACAACGACAACATGCAACACGTCTAACTTGAGAAATCTCCCTGGAATACTCAACCTCCCATGGAAAATTCATTCCACACACCGTTGGGGTTGACCTTATCGCGGCATACTTAATCCCCAAGTGCTCTACCGTGTCACCCGATCACTAGGATTAACCTTACCCCATTCTCAAGAAGACCCCATCCCGTCCCCCATGGACAAAACCACGACGCGAAAATCAATACCCTGATGATATGAAAAATCACACGCCATGGACCGACTCTTTTATAGATAAAAATAGTTGATACAATATACCACATGTTCAATATGCATACGATGCCACAAGTACATAAGTGAAATGCCTACATGATATAACCCAAATTTCGGAAGGTATAACCGCTTGCTGGAATTGGTTCAAACACATGCAACCTAAGCTCGGAAGGGTAGAATCGCTCACCTGAACCCACTACACACACATCAAGACACTTTCAAAACAACAGTAAGACTAGAATCAAACCACTCACTTTATCCGAAAAATTGATTTGTGCCTTGTAATGCTTGTTAAGCCTCGAAATACGTGTCTGAATAATTTCCTGGCTTTGGCATTCTCCTCTAGCATCAAATTAATCCTCAGAATTTTTGAGGATTTTTCTGAATCTTTTTCCTAATTTTCCCAATTTTTCTTCCTATTTTCTCATTTTTTCTTCTATTTTCTTTTTTTTTTCTTTTTTCTTTTCTTCTTTTCTCCTTCATCTTCTTTGCTCTGCAACTCCCATGCGTGAACAGGGCACTGCGGCTGCCCCTACCCGGCCCTCCGCTAACCGCCGCCGCTTGCCAGCTCCACCGGCCCCCCCCCCCGCGCTTCCGGTGTACTGTGCTCGTTGCTCGTGGTGCCTGCGCGCTGCTGTCGAGCCGCCTAGCTGTTGTAATGGCAGCTCCGCGGCTGCCATGGCCGCTTCCTCCCACATCGGTAGCCTCCTCGGACGCCCACCGACCTGACTTAGACCCGCCATACCTTGTTAGGCCGACGCCTTGGCCACTGCCGACCGCCCCAGCCAGCTCGAGCATGCTGGAAGCTTGCGGTCATGGCTACCGCAAGCTATTGTGGCTTCCTTTACTAGCTTCCGGCCTCCCTCGTGGCTGCCTCGGACCTCTAGCATCGACTTCCAACTTCTTCTTTGATCATTTGGTCGTTTGCTAGCCGCCAAGCTCTCTCTCTCTCAGCTAACTTCTTTCTGCAACTTCGGCCATTGCTTGCATTTGACTTCCATCTTGTTCTCTTTCTTCCATTTCCATTCTTCCTTCTCTCATTCATTTCTTTTCTATTTATAGGCTAAGCATCGACTCAAATTGCCTTGACCACCATTCCTTGCTCTCACTTGCATCAAGACTTGGCCACTACTCCAAGCAATTCGGCCATGAAGCTTCTCGGTAGCTTCCACCAGCACACACGCACATATGCGTATATATATATAACTATATATTATGCTATAATCTAAAGAAAATTGCACATTAAACCCCAATTTCCATCTTAATTTCACTTGGCTAATTCCCTTAATGCAAGTATACCCTTAAACGTCAAATTAATTTACATTTCAATACAAAAAACGCAAAATTAATAAGCCAAGATTACTTGATAAGGACAATTTTGCCCCTACGTCCTCACCGGGCTATTGTTTCATCCTGAAACCATCTCAGGGTTGATCCTTACGAAAAATTAGAGCCCCTTTAGGGTTCCGTCGATTTCCTAGAGGTTTCCTATGACAATTCGATAATTTAGGATGAATTGAAGCTATACAGAAAACTGTCTCTAGTTTAACTTCTTTCAATGTCATAAATCATATTTTGATATGCTTGATGACTTCATACCCTTTCTTTTAGACATCTAAGTCCTGAGGCATTCCTTCTCGTTGATTCGGTGACTTATTTTGTTATCACAATCATTTTTCGGTATCCCAGACTCATTCAAACAACGTGGCAACCGAACGAAACATGGGATATTATATTCATCCACAACATACTTTTTCTTCCAGAGATACTTATGTTCCGGGGCATTCCCTTCAATCAATTCGGTTGTTTATAACTCTAAGAAATTATACTTAAACCTCAAAACTTCTAATAATTTCATTTTTGCCCCCGGATAAATTACTTTTGAGTCCTTTAAAAATTCTCAGGTATTACACCTAGGCACCAGATCAACTAAGGAGTTGGGTTTAGCCAAAAGGCATAACACCAGACTCAAACGAGGGATCCAGATGAGCCTATGGGCATAGGCATCAGATCTTCTGGTGAACCCGGGCTGGGTCATGGTCATCAACACCAGATTACCACTAGGTGACTTACCTCGGTGAGTGGAATCATGTCAGAACTGTCATATGGTCACTCCATTTCTTTTCACGCCTTTTAAGGGTTGGTCTACCTCAAGGAATCTGGATTTGGTTAATGGTCCAGCGCGGGATTCCTAACAGACATTCTAGTTTACCGAGAGACCTAGGTGCTAGATCAACCAAGGAGTCGGGTCTAGCCAAAAGGCATAGCACCAGACTCAAACAAGGGATCCGGGTAAGCCTGCGGACATAGACATTGGATCTTCTGGTGATCCCGGGCTAGCTTGTGGTGATCGGCACCAAATTGCGACTAGGCGACTTACCGTTAGGAGCGGGTTGTGCTCAAGCCATCGTACATGCGTCACATTCTACAACACACACAAATAGTTGGGGGTGAATGGAGATTTTATGTGGTTCGGTTTATAGTTTCACCTACTCCATCGGAATACAAGGGGTGTATTCTTTTATTCATTGGGGATATTATTACAAAGGAAAATTAAAGAGAATCCCAACCCCCGATCAAATCAGGTAATGACTCTAGTGATAGGCTCGATCCTGCGTCCCATGCTTCGTCCATTCCACTGGAGTTCATGACTGGTAAAGCCGAGAAGTACCTCTTGAGGTGCATTATGTTCCAAGTTTTGCCCATTGGCTCACCTTGTAGCATCTGTAGTATACACGTGTTAGGTCCCGACATCTTATGGATTCTGTAGGGACCTTCCCAATCAGGCATGCGTTTCCCTTCATCTTCTTTTACTTTCCCATGCGTCCAAAATTTCCATTTGGACAAAAAATTTCTCTGCTCGAGCGAATAACTCGGTCATGGAATTCGGTTCAAAGAATGCCTAGGGATCTTTTGAGTGGAGCGTTTGAAGTCCCATTGAGCAGAGCTGATGCCGCCAATCTGACCGGGAGATCCCTTACCTCTTGCATTCTGGCTCTGAATCGTTCAATGTATTGCTTTAGGGATTTGTTGGGACTCTGCTACAAGCTCATCATATATATAACACTCTTCTTTTTTGGGATGTAGGCGAAGAACACCTCTAGGAATTCTTTCTTCAGCTGCTCGAACGACCGTATATGCCTTGTCGGTAATTCAGTGAACCATTGTTGAGCCTGTCCTGCTAGGGAGAGTGGGAAAGCTTTGCACTTAGTGACCTCACTGCGATGAAATGTTTCATATGTTTCTCTAGGTCTTCTTTCCCCAAATATACCAAAAGTTGCAGCAGTTTGGACCTTGGTTGCACTGGTTACTTTTGGAGTTCTTCAGACAGAGGAAACCTTTTCGTGGGTGCTTCCTTTGGCACCATCATTCCTGCTTTTGTTCCAGTACCGCTTCTATGAGGCGTTTGATGTGAGACACCTTGAGAGTTTCTTTTTATGCTTCACTTTTGCAAGGGGATGGGACATAAAGAGCCTTTGAGTGAGTGTTCCCTACTATCTCTTCATATATGGGGGCTTTTCGGGCGCGCTTATCATATTCCCTTCTCTGGTTTTCCATTTCTAGGATTTGATTGTTCAATCTTGCAGTTTCAATCCTTATCCCCCACCGTGTGGTCCTTAAAGGGTTATCTTGGGATCTCCAGTGCTCTCTCGTAGTGCTTGTGTTCCCCATATGAGGGATGTGGATGTCAGGCATTAGCTTATGTAATAAAGCGGTGATTCCTAGTAGCTTTCTCATATCCTCCTCGTTATTCATCCTGAGCTCTTCATTTTGGTGTTTCAGCTCCTCAAAATTCTTCTACAACTGTTCATAATTTGAGAGTAGGACGGTGGGTGGGGCTATCCTAGAGGGTCCTAGAGGTATCGAATTTGCCACAAGGTTTCTCCTTGGAATTAAGGACTGCCCAAGGGAGTGTTGTTCTTGAATAGCAGGCGTTGCAAGCGGGATTGACTTTCCTCGCCCTATCGCGTATCTCTTCATTCCAACTGCGTGTACCTCTCCCTATTCTGAATGCTCCATACCCCCATGTTTGACAGTTTGGTTGCCTTCGAGCATAGGAGTCTTTCCTGAGCACACCTCGTTATCTAGGTGATCTTTTAGAAATCTAGGTACTGTAGGGTGTAGCTGGCTGGGGTCTCCTGTGGTTCCTGTCTGGGTACGAGTAATCCTTCGGGTGGGGTTAGGTGGGTTCGTCCAAACCAGTTGACCCTGTCCCTCTTGGCATCTTGTGTTAAGATCGGCTTTTAGTCACATTTTGTAGAGGCGACACCAAATTGTTGTTGCAAAAAATACAACAATTAAATTTTGTGATGTGGGGTCCATTCGAGCTCAGTGTCGGGTGAAATTAGGTTGCCGTGAGAGAAGTTGTCGCAAGGGAGTTTGCTATAAGGATGCTCGCCGCAAAGGTATTTGCCACAAGGATTTTTCCACAAGGATTTGTTTTGCCGCAAGAATTTTGCCACAAGGATCTGTTTTGCTGCAATGATGTATCTTCGCCACAAGGATCTCGCCGCAAGGATGTATCTTCTCCATAAGGATCTACGTTCACCACAAGAATATCGTCACAAGGATGTATCTTCGCCGCAAGGATCTATATTCACCACAAGGTAAGGATGTGTCTTCACCGCAAGGATCTACCTCGCCACAAGGGTATTGCTGTTGGGATGTATCTTCGCCGTAAGGATCTACCTTCGCCACAAGGATCTCGCCGCTAGGATGTATCTTCACCACAAAGATCTACCTTCGCCACAAGGCAAGGATGTGTCTTCACCGTAAGGATCAACCTCGCCACAAGGGTATCGCTGCTAGGATGTATCTTCGCCGCAAGGATCTATCTTCGGCACAAGGATCTACCTTGCCACAAGGCAAGGATGTGTCTTCGCCGCAAGGATCTACCTCGCCACAAGGATCTCGCTATAAGAATGTATCTTCGCTGCAAGGATTTGACCCTGTTGATACTCAGAAATGGGTTAGAAGGCTCGTGGGAATCCTCGCCCGCAACGACCCTTTGATGAATAAGTCAGTGCTGGATCAAGATAACTACTATTCACAAAGATCGTAAAAATGCAATCAATATGTCAAAATTTTACCAAAATTGGAAGTCCCACTTCAATGTCCTGTAGTTGGGTATTTATAGGGCGCGATTCTCAAGGATACTTGGTGCTGACACATGGTACTTGCTGAATGGAGTCTTGGCCTCACCAAGAGGTCTTTGGGCTTACGAAATATTACCGCAAGGTTGGCCACAAGGCCTTGTGGCACACTGCCACAAAGCGTAGCCTCAACGCCACAAGGCCTTACGGCACACAGCCGCAAGGCCGACCACAAGGCTTGGCACGAGCCTTGATTTTTATTTTTATTTTTTCTTAAAAATCCTTATTTTTGTCATGGCACAACAGCAGCTAAGTTTCAAATATAATGCTCGCTTTGGAGAAAAGGGGACACAACCAAGGCCGGACCTTTCATGAGTCCCATGAGGTGGTTGCCTCAGGGCCCATGAATATTGGACTATTTGGGGGCCCATAAATTGGAAACTCTCCATGTTTGTAAAGGCCCACTGCCCAACCACCCACCCCCCTCTACAAACATAGCTTTGCCCTGCCCGTCTCCTTTTCTTACTTTCGCTCGCGGCCATGCTTGCCTCTGTAACGCCACGTAAATGACAATTTAATTTAATTTTGGGATAATTTGATTTAAAAGAAATATTAAAATAATTTGTTGTGATTAAATAAAATTAAATTATGTGATTTTAAGGAAATAAGAAATTAAGGTAATTGATTAATTATTTTAGGAATTTCTGGATTAAGAGAAAAATTAAAATAAATTCAATTGTGGGATTTTCAGAAATTTCGGGTGTTACTGTAATTATTATAGTGGGTGTAAGTGTAATTAATGGAAAGTTAGGGGTGCTGGCGTGAATCGCATAAGAGGGAAAAAAGTCACAATAAATATAAGTTAAATCCCATATATGTTGAATATGGCGTGTGGCGCGGGCGGTTCGTGCGCGAGACGGGCGAGGAGGCGGTCGCGGGTTCGTGGCGCGGGCGGTTCGTGCGCGAGACGGGCGAGGAGGCGATCGCGGGTTTGAGGCCGCGGGTGTGCGCGCACGAGGTGGGGAAATTCGGCTGATTTTAATCAGCCATAGAGGTCAAAACGACGTCGTTTTGGGCTAAAGGCTGTGGCCGCTTGAGCGCTGCCATGTGGTCGCGTGCTGGCCACTTCTTTTGGCCGATTTAAGGCCCTTTTTTCACCTGATTTCAGCATTCAATTTCACATTCGATCAGTAAGAAATTTTACAGAAATAACAGTGAGCTCGCGAGGGAAATTTGAGAAATTTGATGCTTCAAAAATCGGATTAAACTCCGTTTAATCCCTGATTTAATTATCCAGGTATGTAGAGCAGTTAGTAATTAATATTCTCTACGGTTAAAATTTTATTTAGGGCCCAATTTTATTAATTTTGGCGAATAATTGAATTATTGCAGTTGTATAATTTTAACCGCGTTTGGTCAAAACGAGCCTAACATTATCTTTGGAAAGGCAAGTTTTTTATATCCTGGTTGTCGATTCTTTTGATATCAATTTATTTGACCTCCCTTCGTTGATTTCAGCTGTTAATAAATTATGGAATTTAAAACGATTTGTTTTAAAATTTAATTTATTAAACTGGTCTCGAGGGTTTTATTCGTTGGTTGCCTACGGGAGTTTGTGCCACCCCAAGCCTGTGGGAATGATGTTGTACTCACCTGGGGCTAGGTTCTTAGCTGTTTGGGTATGATTTATAGCTTTTGGTTGTTATAGGCTAGAGCGGTTGGGCAGTGGGGGCAAGGATTAGCTGTTCGGTGATGGTGTGACTGTTGTACGGTCTATCTTAGGCCGTCGGCTGGTCTCTTCTAGTCACTGACCGCTGACCGGTGCCAAGCACTGTTGACTGGCTCTGTCGTTATGTGATTATAGCATGATCTGATATCATTTTATTCTTGTAGCATGGTTTGGTATGCACATGGGTACGGGCTGCATGTTGGGATTATCATGATTTGGTTATGCTTGATCACGGACATTCTAGATTGGTCAGGTTGCATCCAGCACGGGCATATGCATCGCGTGTGATTTACTATATGGGCGGAGCGTGGCTTGATGCCTGAATGTATGGGTGCCTTGTATCACATTGATGCTCATTACGCCATTGCATTTTATATGCATTGCATGGTTACTACTAGTATTTAGTTCTCGAACGGGAGTACTGTTCCGAGAGAGCCTATGGCTCGGCTGTCGGGAGTACTGGCAGGGATACGAGTGACGGGAGTACCGACCCGGGACAGTGCGCACAGGTTTGTGGTGATTTATGTTGCCTTTTAGGGCAGCGGCAGGTTGGTATGGGACTTGGGTGCCAGATGTTTTATGTGGGCCCCAAGGACCAGTATATGTTTTATTATGCAGCACTGTTGCGTTGTTGCGTTACATGGCTTGTGTGTACATATGGGTTTATTTTTGGGATGATCTCTTCTTCTGTTTCATTTACAGCCTTCCTTTTTCATATAAACTTGCTGAGTCTTGCGACTCACCTTGCTTTCCATCATTCCAGGTAAGGGTAAAGCTAAAGTTTAGGGCGAGGACCGCGCCACCTAGCAGCCAACCGTGTCGGTAGGGTGTACAGTTTGCTACCCCCGTCTTCTCTGATGTTTTGCTAGGAGTCCTAACTCTTATTTTTGACTGTGCCGAGTTGTTCCTTGTTTTTCCTACTTATTGACACAGGGTTTGTATATATTTTTATATACTCCGTGACCGTTGTTCCAGCGGGGTACTTGTAGGCGTGTGATAGAGCGCATATTTTCATATTATTTAGCCCTCATATTTAGTCTTTTTGCACGTTAGTTGTGTCATTTTATTTATCTTGATTTTTTTTTTATTTCATTTTATAGGAATTGGGCTTCACACTATTTTATTTTATTTTGGGCAGAAGAGAAACAAGGAGATTGGAGACAATGTGCTGACAGATTTGACCTTCTATGCTTCTTTCAAATGTTTTGCCAAGTTATAATCCTAGAACGTGAATTATGTCTTCATAGATATTGTAGAAGACTTCTTGGGATTTCTGGAATGGTATGGTTTGTCCAAATCCGAGTTTGTTTGGGCCTCCAAACATCGCTTCAAAGTCGGGACCAGATAGCTGGGTTAAATTAGGAAAGCTGCACTGAACACTGATTCTTTAAAAGGCCATAACTTGGGCGTCCGATATCCAAATCAAGTGATTAAAAATTCAAAATTCATCTAATCTTCCTGATCTACAATTTTTATGAAGGGAGCGAAGCCCATAACGCACGTTATTCTATTCGAAATCAGCTGTGGAGTTTCGGTAACCTAGGGTTTCCTCCCTAAGCTCTATTTAAGCACATTAAGAGGCCATTAGGGAGGATTATTCTTTTCTCACGTGAACAGTAGCCAATTTTCCTTTTCTCCATTGTTCTTGTCAAGATGGAAGGCTAAGGATTTTGTAACCGGTTGCATGCCATACTCCTTACCCGGTTTGAATCTTTGGACGTTTTTGTATATCTGTTTTCATATTTAATCCTATGGTTTTGTTTCTTTGCTTCTTCTTGAGTGTGTATGTATTTTGTGCGATCGTATGAATGCATGCATGATGCTTGGGCAAATTTGACTAATAGGCTCGATTGGGGTATTGGTTTGCAAGAAACAACATAAACTTTAGTGGGCGATTGTTCATGTCGGTTTTAGATCTGTGTGCTAAGAAATTGAAACTTGTATATTGATTAAGAAGATCTTTTGTGATCTTTATATTTGTTTCGATTTAGTCTTCGGCGATTGTCAAGCATATTTTTTTAGATCTGGGGATTAAAGATAAATAGATTCTTTATATGGGGGATGATGATACCCGGGTAGGGAGGAAAGGTTGCAACTAGTTGCATCTCGGTTTATTGTCTTCGTGTTTATTTTGTTTTTTGTTTTTCACCAACCCCCCCCCCCCCGTTTAGTCTTGTTTTGACAGATCCGTTTGAGATTCGTTGGGAGACGACTTTGGGTTGCACCCTTATTGCAAATCCGAATCATTTTTCATCTAATCTATCGGTGTTCGACAGCCCAATCAGCGTGCATGTATATTGTTTTGCTTCCGCTGTTGTATTTTCATATGTATGCATGCCAGGGTATTTTGTCTTATGTCTATTTCTCTCTCCTCTACGTAAGCGCTTTCGTTCGGATAGACCGGGTGGTTAGGATATCCGAGCGGGGGTGCTTACAGCCTCTCTCACTCCATCACTCTTGGCTTTGCCATGCCCTCGATCTAGCCTCTTGTTGCTTCGTCGCCCTTCACTCTAACCCTCTCTCTCGCCTCTTGTTGCTCGATCGCTCACCCTCATCGGCTCACCTTGCCCTCGTAGCCACTTGGCCTGTGGCTCGCTCTTCATCGCTCACTACCTCTCTCTCACTCCGTCGCATGATCGCAGTTTCGCACCCTCATCGGCTCGACCTCATGGTCGATGGCTTTCCACTCTTGCCTCTTGTTTCGTCGCTTACTGTCGTTGGTGGCTCACTACCTCTTGATTGCCAATTGGCAAATCAGATTCAATGGCCCATTTTTATATTTCATCTCAGGGCCTCAAAATCTCAGGTACGACACTGGACACAGCTTAACATGCTGCTGAACTTTCAAAATACTCTACCTCAAATATGATTCTTAATCTTCTTCCAAAATTTTAAATCCTAATCTATACATATATGTATATATATATCTATCTATGTGGTTATATTTGAAATAGCTATAGTGTTGAAGATCTAAGAGCTGCCGGAATAAAGAGATGATCAGACTATCTAATCAGGTGAAACAAGATACGATATTGATAATGACAAGCATAATTCTTTGTTATCTAATATCACAAATTTGATAAAAAAAAAGAGAGAGAGAGAGAGAGAATATTTTTGGGTCTAAACAAAGTACAAAGACTATTTTAATTAAAAATAAATTATATGAAACGTTTGGACAAAAAAGTGAAGCTGTTGAATGAGCAAACTTACCTTTTTTAAAATCATATAAAGTATGTGTAAATTGCCCATATCACACTAGGACTAAATCAATTTACCCATAATTTTTAAAGTATATGGGATCGAAAACAAATACTCACCAGCTTTGAAGCCTCCAGAATAATAGCCTGCAATTTAATAAAACCAATATACAAGTGAGAAAACAAATACATTATCTTTTTCATATAATAAGTTATTATTCATATATTTGAAAATTGTACTGAAAAATTGTACAATAAGTTTCTATTACCAAAATGTACATAATAATAATATCAAAAGTTTGTTTCTGCAACTTAATTAATTTAGAAGATAATCGTGATAATGTTGTATTATAATATTTGTTTAATTTGTTCTTTATAAGTAAAAAATTACAAAAAAAAATGTAATGACCCGTAATCGAGGTTGGGACTCTTACGTTGATTGAAGGGGTGCAGTTGGTGTTGTGAGGTGTGTAGGACGCAAGAGGGCAGCAACGGTCGAAAAGGGGAGGAGTAGTTATCGACCAATGAAGGCTAATGGCATAGTCGATCGATAGATGTCTGGGGATCTGTCGACCATTGGCTGGAACTGTCGACTGATTACGTGAATCTGTTGACTATTTGTGTCAGGAAAAGCCATCCAATTGAGGCGGTGGAAAGCTTATAGAAGCAAGAAGTTTCTACACTTTTCTAAAGCTTGTGTTATGTATATATATAAAGGGAGAGAGAGACGGATCTCTCACGAAATAGAAAGAAAAATTGGGAGAAGAAAATAGATGGAGGAAAAGAGGAAGAAAAGGAAGAAGATGAAGGCTGTGATCAATCTCCATAATTGTAAGGCAAGTTATTTCTTTTCTCTCTCGTTGGTTTACAGTGTCTTGACGTTGGGTTTCTTACAAGTTTCCATTTTACCCCTTTTTACGGCAAGTTCTCTTGTTGGATCCTTGTTGATGTAGTCTTGAATCTATTTATTTTCTTGTGGATCTTGAGTCACCTATGTCCTAGTAAGGTTTTCATGAAACCCTTCGTTGAAAGGGGGTTTTGTGTAAATCTGGTTAGTTGTAACTCGTGTAATTTTTCTTGCGCTTTTGATAAACTGTGTCTATCATCTAAACGGGGCCTTGATTCACCCTCTATTTCTAAAAGGAATGGCATGTTTATTGTTAGGATATAGTTGCATGCAAGAGTTTGGTGATGACTTGCATGGGTTTTTAGTCTTTTGTGGGTTGATTGTCTAGTTGGAAGGTTGTATGTCGACTGGGATGAGCGAATCAGTCGACAAATGCGAAGGAGCATTCTAGCATCTGTCGACAAATTGGGTTTTGGCTTTCTATCGGTTGACGAATGGGTGTTATCGATCGGGAATTGGTCAATAGATGGGATGCATCAGTCGACAGTTTGTGGCATAACTTCCGGCAGTCGACAGTTCCCCTCCATCTGTCGATAGTTAGCTTCCTATGGTGGTTCGATTCCTTATTCTATGCTCTTAACATATCCCCAAATCGTCATCCCACTTACTAGCAATCCCTCCATAAGCTCTAGCTATGTGTTGTACTCAAAATCGATTTCCTTTCTGAAAGGAAGTCCTCTCAGAAAGACCTTCCCGAAAGGAATGGTTCTTTCTGAAAGCCCCCTAGATCCATCGGTACCAGCAATCATGATGAGCCCTATAAAAGCCAAATTACAACACTTAGAAAATGACATTATTTTTTGGGTAATCATTTGCAACCATAAATTTTCTTTCCGAATCTTTGATTTTCTTTCGATAATTCATTTTATTTCGAAAGCTGACTTAAGCATTGGAGGGTCTTCGTGGGTGGAAATCTCTTGCAAGCCTTCTAACCCTTCATTGGTTGTTCGTAGTCCTTTCCGAAAGCCCTCATTGACCTTTTTGAGAGAGGTCCCAGACTCTCTCCGAAAGCTTGTCTCATTGTCTTTTCTGAGAGAGGTCCCAAACTCTCTCCGAAAGCCTGAATCATTGTCCATTTAGAGAGAGGTCCCAAACTCTCTCTGAAAGCCTAAATCATTGTCTTTTCCGAGAGAGGTCCCAGACTCTCTCCGAAAACCTGCCTCATTATCCTTTTCGAGAGAGGTCTAAAATTATTTCTGAAAGCCTAAATCATTATCCTTTCCGAGGGAGGTCCGAGCCTTAACTTTCTCTCCGAGGGCCACCAACAGACTCTTTTAAAAAGACTTATTTGGGAAGTCGATGACTTTTTTCGAAAGACCCCTTCGGGAAGCCATAGACTTTTTCTGAAAGACCCATTCGAAAAGCCGATGACTCTTTCTGAAAGACCCCTTCCAGAAGCTGTAAACTCTTTTGGAAAGACTCTTCATGTAGCCATTGATTCTGGAAGCTGCCACCTTTAGCTGGTAGACTTCTAACGATGCCAGAATCTTCCATTGTAGTTTTTCCCATTTCATTAAAATTCTAATTGTTGTATATTGGCAACAACACTATGTTGATCCTTCTTGGAGGGTGGGGAAATGGTTGCTTTTCTAAAAATGCAATCATGTTAATATTTTTCAAAAGGGATCGCAAGGGGTTATGGTTATAGGAAAGTATAAAGGAGGGTGTTATCTTCGCAAAACGTTCCCTAAGGAGATTATGGGACTAAATTCATACGCATGCGTGTTGATGATTGTTGTTGAGAGTAAGTGAGTGAACACCCATTGTAACGCCCCACTTTTCCTAAGCGTGCATTAACTCAAGATTTCGAGAATATTTTTTTTTTCAACATCATACACACAACATAAGTCTCTTGACATTCATACCCTCATCATAATAATTTTTCGACAATCCCGATTATACCTTCTCAGCATATTAAATTTAAAAATAATAGACTAAGACATGTAATATCAATCACATCAGCAGAAGCAAGATCGAAACCTTAATGATATATGACCGACAAATTCCTTTTACAGTCAAATAACAAAATCGATGTTTCACATGAAAATATCAAAATATAACATAACCTCTGAACATCGTAATCATAGACAAAGACCTACGAAAACTAAACATAGCAGCTACATCTCAATCACGTTTTTTCCTTTAGCGCCGTTGTTTTCACTTGGAACGTTTGAATATTCCAAGGACATAGTCCAAATTAGATGCTGAATCATCTAAGTGAGAGTTCAAAAACATTTTCATGAATATATGAAAAATCATATATAAAATTGATAAATCCTAACATGCTCTAGCCCCAAGAGAATCCCATATAGCACTTAGCCCTAACCGGGGAAAATGCAATCTCTCTAAAGGCGACACGATCACATCGACCTATTGGCAAACACGATTCTGCTTAAGAGGGACAACCTCGACATATGAACCCAGGTATCACCCCATTTTCATTATTAGGCATTATGCCCTCACTCAAAAGGATTCCAAAACCCAACGCAACCCTAGCTCCCAATAGTATCACATTAGCACTATCCCCGGAATCAATGACACCTCGGTATTAATGCTATTGCTCAAAGGAACCTGGGGTGGTGTTCACTCTCAGCCCGCCACTTGAGCCAACAACTGGGGTGGTATCCACTCTCAGGCCCGCCACTTGAGTACCGTAGGGTGAAGTCCGTATCAGTCTCCTCCTAAATGGGTCACATAGCATTAATCCTTAGCACACATCTCGAGTGTTATCACTCAAGTGCCACGTCACAGGTTAACAATCCATGTCCCACATGGATGACACATAATATGCCAATGCCGAAAATCATAACATGCATAACATAAAATCCACATTTCAATGTATGCAATTTACCGTACGAAATTCAATGCATATGCAAATAATCGTTTGGATGAACCATCGTACGAAACCAACCACTCACGGGTAAAATGAATTCATCATAGGGTTTTACTATTCAAGTAAACAAAGTGTATAACTTCTCACAATAAGCCAAGCCATAGGAATGAACACTCATCTTTAGACGCAACTCAAATTTCCTTGAAAAGCGTGAAACACCTCAATTTGTGTGCCCACCTCAAACTTCGCACGACTCACTTCACCTTAAGCCGTAAGGCACCCTAATCATCATATTTATCCAATAATCATCAAAATATAATTTTCTCCTTAATTTCCTCACATTTTCCTATTTTTTTTCTCCCATTTTTTATCACTAATAATCCAAAATATATATCTACATAACTATTTTCTCAAATATTTTTACATAATCATACACAAAATAATTTTTTGAAAATAATAAAAGAAATTTCAAAACAAATGGACCTAGCACGCTGTAATACCCAAGAAATTCTAAATGACTCAAGGGTAATTTATCTTGGGGAAAAAATAGAATTTAAGGATAAATTGAGGGTATAAGGGGGTTTTGAAATCTTCAAGACATAGGGCTTTTGTTTCCCATGGCTTGAAGATGATTTCTGGAGAATTTCAGCCATTTTGGTTGAGGTTTGAAAAGGATTCGAGAGGTCGCCGGAGTTTGGGGCTGACGCCTTGGCCGAACGTTCAAGACCCCGATGGGAGGTCTTCCGGTGCTCCTTTGAGGCTCAAACTTGGCCATAAGGATTGATTGAAGAGGGCTTCATGATGGCATGGATATCTCAGATCGCCGGCACGGCCGTCGCCGGAGAAGACGACCGGCGCGTGCCGGTCACGCGTTCCCTTCTACGCGCGCCCACTCGCCATAGCATGTTGTGGCGCATGCAGGCGCGTGTTATGCTGGAAAAATTGAGAAAAATCATGAAAAATGCTAGAAAATTATTTTATGGAGGTTTGTGCAAAAAGATTGCGATTTGGGATTCCTGATGTCTTGATTTCCGCACCAAAGAGCCTCATTTTGCGTAAAAACGCAATATTCGGGTAAGTCCAGTATTTTTTCCTTGAATTTCATAACCTATAATGAATTTTGGTGGAATTAGATTTGAGAAAATAGTCCCGAGGTGCTTATTGAAATTTTCGGAAAGGAAAAAGGAAAGAAAATGAAGGAAAAATGAAATAAATGGAATATTGAGGATATTTAGTGATTAAATATTATTTTATGATTGAGGTAATTGAGATGATGTGATTGGTGCAACTTTTGAGAGTTGGCATGAGAATCGAGGTGGGGCACGCATATCGAGGCGATGCGCGCTTTTCGAGGTATCTTAAATCTTTGGGCAAATGTGAGTTTTCCTATTCTACATGATATGATTGTTTATTATGCATGATATTTATGAAAGATATGATTGCTTATATATGCATAATATTTACGAAAGATATGATTCATTTTGTCATATTGCATGGAAAGTCGTGATAATTGCATGGCACGATATTATTGTCACATTGATATTTGTGCATGGGAATGGGATGTCGCCCCCAGAGTGTAGCCATAATTCCCCTAGGAGAATGATGGAATAACGTTAGGCTTATCCTGCAGAGGTTTGGGATTTGCTTAGGATTCCGTGCCGGGCTGGTGGGCCTGGGAAGTTACATTAAGGGCAAATGTTGTTCATGTTATTGCATCATGCATTCGTATATATATGTTTTGGACCCTCACTAGAAGTTTCATCTTCTAATGGGTTATGCCCCTGGAACATTCCACGTTCCAGTTTTAGACTTACAGTTAGGGCAGGGAGCAGGTTGAGATATGACGGCACGTGATGGCGTGGCCAATGATTCAGCAAGCTGTCTCGGAGATGTTTTAGCTGATACTTTATTGATGATTAGCTTTGTTAAAACATTATGGAATCTCCATGTATTTATGTATTTCAATATGGAGGATATGATGTTAACTATGGTATGGATTCTTATGTTATAAATAAAGTGAATTGATTATGTACCATATCAGGTTTCGATTATTGCTTTCACATTTTTAATGATATGCTGGGGGTTTTGTTTGGAATTCGATACTTAAGTTTAAGTTATGTACCGAGAAAGAAAAAAAAAATAATTTATGTATATTTTGGGCCCCAGCATAGTGACATGCTCGGTAAGAGAAAAAGCGGGGTGTTATAATTATGTATATTTTGGGTCCCAGCATAGTAACACGCTCGGTAAGAGAAAAAGAGGGGTGTTACACACGCGCCCCCACGCGCCGACGCGTGGTCTGGAGGACTCGGTTGGCGCGTGACAGTTACGCGCCGATTGTCTTCTTCGATTTTCCAGTCGCCGGCGAGACTCTGATTCCAGATTTTCTTACATTACTTGAAAGCCCTCTTCCAGTCAACCCTTATGACATCCCTCTTAGCCTGAACCAACCACCGGTGATGCCTCAAAAATCCAAGTTTCAGACCACCTCCGACCATTGCCTTGCACTTTCCAGCCACCCTAGAACCACCTCGAAAACCCACGAAAATTTTTAGAAACTCTCATCTTGACTCAAGGATCAAAAGCCCCTTATTGGCTTCCTTCGATTCGCCCTCAAGCTCGAGCAATTTGTTGTTCTAAAATTGGCCAAAATCCCTTGCTATTTATAGGCCAAAACCGACCCCCACATGGCCAATCACCAGCCATAGCTTCTCCCACACGCCTCTTGGACCATTCTTGGCCATGCCCTGACGAGATTTGGCTTCCATTTCTCTAGATTTTTCGACCAAGTTTGCGGCCAGATCGACCATGCCTATACAGGTTTTCAAAAATTACAGTTTGGCCCCCCTTGAAACTTTCTTTTACATTTTGGCCCTTATTTCCAAGCCCCTGAATTATCCAACTATCCCACTAAGCCTCATAAGATCTAAACCCTTCATTCCACCCTCGAAAACTCAGAAAAACCATCGTTTTGACCTCCCTCGACTAAAATTAATAAATTACATTTAGACCTGGTTAAATGTAGGATCATATGCTGACAAAAAATCCTTATGTTTCTTCTCAAAACCTCTTAAAGGTTGTTTTTTATATTTAATATAGCCCTACTCGGGGTCCTGTTGACTTCCCGGGAATCCCTTACCATTCATTCAATTCCTCAGCCTGAATCCTAGCTATACCAAAAATCATTTTTGATCCAATTTCTTGATATTTTATTCTTAGTAATAAAATGGTTTTGATAATGACTATATGAAAATCAATCTCTATGGATTATATGAATGAGAAAACAAATTTGTAATATATGAATTTTGAAGCAAGGTATGAAATCCTATGGAAGAAATATTGAGTTTGGTTGAGTGATATTTATTTCAAAATATACTTTTGATAATCTCAACTTGCTTTCAAAAAGATCAAAATGAGGATTTGTTAAAGTTTTCTATGTTTTCAAAAGGATAGTCGACTATGTGTTTCATTCTGTTGACTATGCCTTAGAATAGTCGACTATGCTGTTAAGGATAGTCGACTATGTATAAGGATAGTCGACTATGCTCGTTTGATCTATCGACTATGTGAGGCATCTGTCGACTATTTCTTAATATGTCGACTATCAAGTAAGGATAGTCGACTATGGCTTTTCATCTGTCGACTATTTTTGTTCTTAGAATTCAAAATTTTCTTCACATTTTTACAATAGTCGACTGTGCATATGTATCTGTAAACTATGGGATTTTTGTGTTAGAAATAGTCGACTATCTCCTTCTGTCTGTCGACTATGTTTGGTTTTATTTGATAAAATAGTCGACTAACCTTTTTTCTCTGTCGACTATGTGTTTCACAGAAACTTATAACGGCTAGTTTTTGGCGCATTAAATGCTCGTCCAACCACCCACAACGGTCCAAAAATTCAACTTGCCCACCATCAACTATAAATAGGTGGTTGAAGACGCATTGAAGGCTGCTGAAACACATTGAATATCTTGAACGATCGTGCCTGAACTATTACATCGAGCTTTTAACTTTTCTCTCTGTATTTTCATTTAAGAGGCTTTGATATCTTACTGTTCTATTACTTTAAGCCTCGATCTTTCATTTAAAGAGAGAGCTTGTAACTAAGAGTTGTACTCTTAGAATCTCTATTTCATTCTCTGTATTTTTTCCTAGCAATAGCTAGAGGGCCCATTAAGTTGGGAGGTTGTAAGTTCCTTAGTCAAGGACTAGAGGACCTGCTCGTATTGAGTAGGGGGTTTGAGAGTAAAGATTGATTTTAAAATCCTTAGTTGATAGCTAAGGTAGTGGACTAAGCTTGGAAAGCTGAACCACTATAAATTCGTGTCTTCACTGCTTTCCATACTTTTCTTGCTTACCTTTGCATTTCTGTTTCTACTGACTTTGATTGTTCATTGATAAGATTCCATATTTACTCTTCACCATTTGAAAGTATCTTTGCTTCTCAAAAGAATTTTTTTAATTATACCAATTCACCCCCTCTTGGTGTGTGTCATATCAGTTCAATTCTATCAATTGGTATCAGAGCCAAGTTCCCGTGTTTCTATCGGTCTAACAACCTAGGGAAAAAGATCTTATCATATGGCTCATTTTGCATCATCATCCCAATCCGAGGGTCTAAGCACCACTCGTCCCCCATTCTTTGATGGAACTAACTATAATTACTGGAAGACAAGAATGCAAATTTATTTGATGCAGGACTCAAGCTTAATGCAAGTTGTTTATAAGGACATCAAGTTAGCTGACATGGAGAAAATTGAGACCTAGACACCAGAAGAAAGAAGAGATATGGAGATAAATGCTAAAGCCATGAATACTCTTATCTGTGCATTGAGCTCAGAGGAATTCAACAGAGTGTCAACGTGCAAAACAGCTAAGGAAATTTGGGACAAATTAAAGGTAACACATGAAGGAACAAATCAGGTAAAAGAAACGAAAATCAATCTTCTTGTCCATGATTATGAATTATTTTCTATGAAAGATGACAAATCCATAAAAGATATGTACACTAGATTCAATGACATTGTTACTACTTTAGAGGCCTTAGGTAAGACATTTACAAATGGAGAAAGAGTTAGAAAAATTTTAAGAAGTTTACCTAGATCGTGGGAATCTAAAGTCACTGCCATAACAGAAGCTAAAGACTTAGATACACTTCCATTTGACAACTTGCTAGGTTCTTTAATGACACATGAAATGATGATGAAAAGAAATGAAGTTGATGATTCCAAGAAAAACAAAAATGTAGCACTTAAAATTGAGGATGAAGATAAAAACTCTCAAAGTGAAGATGATGATTTTGCACTATTAGCTAGGAAATTTAGGAAATTTATGAAGAAAAGTAGGTTTAATCAAAGAAGAACATTTCGGAAAGAAAAAGATCAAAAAGAGTCTAATCCAACTAATGAGCTTCGATGCTTTGAATGTAAGAAGCTAGGTCACATTAGAAGTGACTGCCCTCAACTGAAAAAGATGGATCACAAGGAAAGAAAAATGAAGAAGAAGGCTCTAGTTGCATGGGGTGAAGAAGAGCTCTCATCAAGTGATGAATCACAAGATGAAGAAATTGCCAACATTTGTTTTGTGGCCAATATTGAAGACGAGGTAAACTCTCAGCACCTTAATTCAATTTCTAAATTTACATTTGAAGAACTTCATGATGCATTCAATGATGTGCTAGGTGAATGCGAGCATATGAATGAGAAAAACAGTGTTTTAAAAAGAGAATTAAATTCCTTAGAAAATAAGGTAAATGATCTGAAAATCAAAATAGGAATGTTGGAAAATGAAAGAGACAGTCTATGTACTGAAAAGGAAAATCTCTTGAAAGAAAACAAAGACATGAAGGAATCTTTAGAAAAATTAGTTGAAGGTAAAAATAAACTAGAAATGATACTTGGAGCTCAAAGAAATTTTGGAAATAAACAAGGAATTGGATTTGATCCATTCCAAGCAAGCTCCAGTAAAACAGTGTTTGTTAAAGCATCAAACCAAAAATTTATTCAAAGAAAATCATCTTTCAAACCAATGTTTTCAAAAAGAGGTATTAACTGTCACTATTGTGGAAAAGATGGTCACTCAGTCAACAAATGCTTCATACGAAATTTTCCTCAAAAATTCAAACAAGTTTGGGTTCCTAAGGATGTAGTATCTTCTAACAAGTATGGACCCAAGATGATGTGGATACCAAAGGGAACAACGTGAATAATTTCTTGTGTAGGCTGCATTGGTTTCAAATGATTCAAGGAGCAAGTGGTTCCTTGACAGTGGGTGCTCAAGGCACATGACAGGAGACCAAGATCTTCTCAGCAACATTGTTTTCAAGGAAGGAGGTAAGGTTTTCTATGGTGACAACTCTCAAGGTAAAATCATAGGTATGGGCTCTAT
Organism: Diospyros lotus; assembly: GCF_014633365.1. NCBI lineage: Eukaryota > Viridiplantae > Streptophyta > Magnoliopsida > Ericales > Ebenaceae > Diospyros > Diospyros lotus. The sequence continues at coordinate 45,536,384 of NC_068338.1, read as the reverse complement.
TTCTTTTGAAAATATTACATTAGAAAATGTATTTCTTGTTGATGGACTTAAACATAATCTGATCAGTATTAGTCAATTGTGTGATTTAAGATATGAAGTTTGTTTTGATGCTAATTCTTGTAAAGTTGTATGCTCTAAGACAAAAGAAATAAAATTAACAGGAAATAGAATAGGAAACATCTATCTCACATTTCTAGAGTCACCAAGAATGGAAAACTGTTTAGTTGCAAATTCATCTCAAAATTCCTGGTTGTGGCATAGTAGGTTAGGGCATGCTAGTATGAACCTAATAAACAAGTTAGTAAAACATGATCTTGTTATTGGATTACCTAAGCTTAAATTTGAAAAAGATCACATTTGTGGCACTTGCATGAAAGGTAAGAAAATTAGTGTATCATTCAAACCATTAAATGAAGTATCAACATCTAAACCTCTAACACTACTTCACTTAGACTTGTTTGGTCCAATGAGAACTCTAAGCTTAGGAGGTAAACAATATGTTTTGGTAATAGTAGATGATTATTCTAGATTCACATGGGTTATCTTTCTTGCATCCAAAAATGAAACTTTTAAATCATTTGAAATATTTAGTAAAAGAATTCAAAGAGAAAAAGGTTTTTGTATTTCAAAAATTATAAGTGATCATGGAGGAGAATTTGAAAATGATTCTTTCAAACGGTTTTGTGAAGAAAATGGAATAGATCACAACTTCTCTTGTGCTAGGACTCCTCAACAAAATGGTGTAGTAGAGAGAAAGAATAGATCCTTACAAGAAATGGCTAGAACAATGCTTTGTGATAAAAATCTTCCTAAATATTTTTGGGCAGAAGCTGTGCATACTGCCTGCCATATTTTAAATAGAGTTTCAATGAGGCCATTATTGAAAAAGACTCCATATGAATTATTTAAAGGAAGAAAGCCTAACATAAGTCATTTCCATGTCTTTGGTAGTACTTGCTATATTCTCAATAATGGAAAATAATCACTAGGTAAGTTTGATGCTAAAAGTGATGAAGGTATATTTTTAGGATATTCATCTCAAAGTAAAGGTTATAGGGTATTCAACAAAAGAACCTTAGTAGTAGAAGAAACAATTCAAGTAATAGTTGATGACATAAGCATTGGGGTTCCAAAACCTAGAGAAGAAGGTGAAAATGATGTAACTCAAAATTTTGAAAGGCTTTCAATAAGACAAAATGAATCTAATTCTCAAGAAAATGATCCATTTGAAGAAGAACAAGAGCAGCAAGTAGAAAAAGAACCAACATTTCCAAGAGAAAGGAAATATGTCAAAAAGAATGAAATCATAGGAGATCCATCCAAAGGCATTAGAACTAGATCTTTCATTAGAAATGAATGCCAATATGCTGCCTTCCTATCTCAAGTTGAACCCAAAAATATCAAAGAAGCTCTTGAAGATGAAAATTGGATTATAGCCATGCAAGAAGAATAAAATCAATTTGAAAGAAATGGAGTTTGGAAATTAGTGCCAAGACCAAAAGATTATCCTATTATAGGCACAAAATGGTATTTAGAAATAAGATGGATGAAAATGGAGTTGTAACAAGAAACAAAGCAAGGCTAGTGGCTCAAGGTTATAGCCAAGAAGAAGGTATTGACTATGATGAAACCTATGCCCCTGTTGCTAGATTAGAAGCCATAAGAATGTTGTTAGCATTTGCTTGTTACAAAAACTTCAAGCTATATCAAATGGATGTTAAGAGTGCTTTCTTAAATGGATATATTAATGAAGAAGTCTATGTAGAACAACCCCCTGGTTTTGAAAATCACTAGTATGAAGATCATGTGTTCAAATTGTCTAAAGCTTTATATGGTCTAAAACAAGCCCCTAGAGCATGGTATGAGAGACTTAGTAAGTTTCTCTTAGAAAAAGGATTTAAAAGAGGACAAATAGATACAACCTTATTTATAAGAAGCCATGATAAGGACATCTTATTAGTTCAAATATATGTAAATGACATCATCTTTGGATCTATAAATAAATCTCTATGTGATCAATTTGCAAATCTTATGTAAGGAGAATTTGAGATGAGTATGATGGGTGAACTTAAGTACTTTCTAGGATTACAAATAAAACAAGAAGAAGAAGGCATATATATTTCTCAACAAAAGTACATAAGAGATCTTCTCAAGAGGTTTGATGTTCAAGATTGTAAACCTATGGCTACACCTATGAGTAGTTCTCAAAGCCTAGATAAAGATGAGTTAGGCAAGGCTGTGGACAACAAGCTTTATAGAAGCATTATTGGCTCTTTATTATATCTAACAGCCAGTAGACCTGATATTATGTTTAGTGTGTGCTTATGTGCTAGGTTCCAATCCAATCCCAAAGAATCTCACTTGAAAGCAGTTAAAAGAATCTTGAGATACCTAAAATGATCTGCAAATCTAGAACTATTTTATGCAAAATCAAATATTTTTGATCTAATAGCATACACTGATGCAAATTATGATGGATGTAAAATAGATAGAAAAAGTACAAGTGGTTCATGTCAATTCTTAGGAAATTGTTTGGTATCTTGGTCAAGTAGAAAGCAAAATACAGTGGCTCTATCATCTACTGAGGCTGAGTATGTAGCAGTTGGAAATTGTTGTGCTCAAATATTGTGGATGAAATACCAAGTAGAAGACTATGGCATAAGACTTCATAACATCCCAATAAAATGTGATAATACTAGTGCTATAGCTTTAACAAAAATCCAGTGTTTCATGCAAGAACTAAACATATAGAAGTAAAACATCACTTCATTAGAGACCATGTTCAAAAAGGAGACATAAGTCTTGAATTCATAGATACAAATCATCAAGTAGCAGACATCTTTACAAAACCTCTTGATAGAGAAAAGTTTGAATATTTTAGGAGTGAACTGGGACTAATTATAACATGAGTAAGTGTGTGGTAATTGATTTCTTTTCTTATTCCTGTTTATATATATATATATATTTGATAAGGCCAAGATTCAAATCTGTCAAATCAATATAAAATCTATTGACAGAATGCTTTCAGGCCAAAATTTATATGTGATGTTTGGGGCACATCTCTGCAAATTAATCTGTTTAAATCTTAAATATAGTCGACAACATTTGTGCTGTTGTCGACTAAGATGTTGTGAGATTGTTAAGATAGTCGACAGAAGGCTCAGCCTAGTCGACTATGCGCTAAGTGTAAAGTAAAAATCAGTCGACAACATTATTGTATCTGTCGACTATTCCTTTGGTTCTTTTAATAATAGTCGACTATACCTCTCTCATCTGTCGACTATACCCTAGAAATTTAATACAATAGTCGACAAAGCTATATCATCTGTCGACTATCATATCCCGCCTATTTAAAGAAAGGCGACTATCGGCTTTCTTAAAACCCTAACTTCTCCCTTGTGGCCGATTTGCTCTCTCCTTCTCTCTTTAAAAGTGTCGATCTCCATCTCTTCTTGGCATTACCGATCGCCCATCTCTTTCTCTAAAGTGCCAAAGCTCTCAAAATCACCTGCTTCTACTCGACTATATCCGGTAATCGTTTTCTCGGTCATATTCCGAGACCTCTCTTGCTTTCTCTATCTCAAGTTTTTTTTTTCTCAATGACGTGTACCAAGAACTCGGATAAGGGAAAAGGAAAAGAGAAGGTATCGGGTTCTTCAAGCCGTCCTCCATCTCAACCGAGGCCTCAACTTCAGCTTTTTAATTCTGAGGGACAACAAGAAAGGTACTCCATTCATTTTGATTCCCGAGAAGTCCTTATCGGTCGATATTTGGATTTATCATTTCTAGACACCATTGGTTTTCCATACATTCAAACGTTTAAGGACTTTGGTTGGTGGGATTTTCTAACAATTCATAGATGCATATATGAAGATGCGGTTAGGACTTTTTATTCCAATGCTGACAATACCTATCACAAAAGAAAGTCGGATGAGAAGTTTAAGACCAACATTGGGGACTCTCATATGGAAATCACTTTGACGTTAATCCACGATCAGTTTAAAATTCCTTTAGAAGGAGAGGAGTATGCCTCTTGGACTCAAGACTTTGTGCAGGCCAGTAAAGAAGTCATAGGAGATGACTCTCTTACAACTAAAATCACTAACACTTCAAGTTAAACACTAGGATTCATCATCTTATTTGTTGTCAGATGATCTACCCTAGAAATGAAAGCTTCTCTCTTGTTACAAGACTTGACTTATGACTACTCCAATGCATTAAGGCTAAGAGAAGGCCAAATCTGTGCTTACTAATGATAAATCTGATGATAGACTCCTTTTCTACCAAAACTAGGTCACTTCCCTATGGTATGGCAGTCAGTGTTTTACTGGATAGTCTGGTTGGGAACATGGACAGTGCTAGAAAAGTATATCTCAGTCTCTCTCAACACATAAATGACAAGACACCCATTAGAATTGGCTATGCAAATAAAGATGGTGAATAGGTTAAAGCTGACAAACCTGAAACTCCTAGAAAGAAGAGAAGATCAGAAGGACCATCTTCATCTCATGAAGACCTAGTAATTCAAGGTATGGCAGATTTGAAACTAAACATATCAAAAGTTGAAACCGGTTTGCAAGAATTTAGAGAAGAAGTCAGGTTAGATTTACAAAGTCTCCATCAGCAGCAAGAAGACCTATCTTCTCAGTTGGGGCACCTTATTCAGATGCTATCTTCTCAGTTTCCTCCACCTGCTGCATCTCCATCCATTCCATCAGTTGCCTCTCCTTCATCAGCTCAGTCTTCTCCTTCATCCATCTCTCCAGATGTTTAGATGATGCCCTCATCATACATTCCACTTTACTTTTACCTTATGTATGCTTATTTTGGTAGATTTACCAGTTGTTTTTGTTATATGGTTTGTTGAACTCAAACATCGCTTTATGAATGAATGTTCTAATATTGACATTTTACTCTTATTAATGTATGTTTAACTCCGGCTAAATGGTTTAGTTGAATTTCTATGTGCAGCTTGGTTTAAGGGGGAGCCTCAGTGTGTTTCAAAAAGGAGGAGTATTCATTGTATTTGATATTGACAAAAAGGGGGAGATAAAGTGAATTTATTGATTTTCATAATTTTCAATATTGTTTTGTCATCATCAAAAAGGGGGAGATTGATATTTTATTCTTAGTAATAAAATGATTTTGATAATGACTATATGAAAATCAATCTCTATGGATTATATGAATGAGAAAACAAATTTGTAATATATGAATTTTGAAGCAAGGTATGAAATCCTATGGAAGAAATATTGAGTTTGGTTGAGTGATATTTATTTCAAAATATACTTTTGATAATCTCAACTTGCTTTCAAAAAGATCAAAATGAGGATTTGTTAAAGTTTTCTATGTTTTCAAAAGGATAGTCGACTATGTGTTTCATTCTGTTGACTATGCCTTAGAATAGTCGACTATGTATAAGGATAGTCGACTATGCTCGTTTGATCTATCGATTATGTGAGGCATCTGTCGACTATTTTTTAATCTGTTGACTATCAGGTAAGGATAGTCGACTATGGCTTTTCATCTGTCGACTATTTTTGTTCTTAGAATTCAAAATTTTCTTCACATTTTTACAATAGTCGACTGTGCATATGTATCTGTCAACTATGGGATTTTTGTGTTAGAAATAGTCGACTATCTCTTTCTGTCTGTCGACTATGTTTGGTTTTATTTGATAAAATAGTCGACTAACATTTTTTCTCTATCGACTGTGTGTTTCACAGAAACTTATAACGACTAGTTTTTGGTGCATTAAATGCTCGCCCAACCACCCACAACGGTCCAAAAATTCAACTTGCCCACCATCAACTATAAATAGGTGGTTGAAGACACATTGAAGGCTGCTGAAACACATTGAATATCTTGAACGATCGTGCCTGAACTATTACATCGAGCTTTTAACTTTTCTCTCTGTATTTTCATTTAAGAGGCTTTGATATCTTACTGTTCTATTACTTTTAAGCCTCGATCTTTCATTTAAAGAGAGAGCTTGTAACTAAGAGTTGTACTCTTAGAATCTCTATTTCATTCTCTGTATTTTTTCCTAGTGGTAGCTAGAAGACCCATTAAGTTGGGAGGTTGTAAGTTCCCTAGTCAAGGACTAGAAGACCTGCTCGTATTGAGTAGGGGGTTTGAGAGTAAAGATTGGTTTTAAAATCCTTAGTTGATAGCTAAGGTAGTGGACTAAGCTTGGAAAGCTGAACCACTATAAATTCGTGTCTTCACTGCTTTCCATACTTTTTTTGCTTACCTTTGCATTTCTGTTTCTACTGACTTTGATTGTTCATTGATAAGATTCCATATTTACTCTTCACCATTTGAAAGTATCTTTGCTTCTCAAAAGAATTTTTTTAATTATACCAATTCACCCCTCCTCTTGGTGTGTGTCATATCAATTCAATTCTATCATTTCTTTCTATACTAAAAATCCTATCTCGGGATGTTTAACAATGACATATCATTTTTCTTTGAAATCTCAGCCTCAGGACATTCCCTGCAGTCGATTCGGCGACTTATTTTTTCCATCAAGTCATCTTTTGGTATTTTAAACTCATCTAAATTACATGGCAATTGTATGAAGATATGGGGTATTACACCCATTAACTTATATAAGCAGTGTGTCGTGTAACCTACAATGGTGATGTGTTGCGTCTAACACTATGGTGGTGAGTCTGTTGACACTATGACAGTGAGTTCGTTGGCGGTATATCCACATATCACTATGGCAGTGAGTCCGTTGATACTATGGTGGTGAGTTTGTTGACACTATGGCAGTGAATCCATTGGCGGTACATTCGTATATCACTATAGCGGTGAGTCCATTGGCGGTATATCCGCATATCACTATGGCGGTGAGTCTGTTGGCAATATATCGGCATATCACTATGGCGATAAGTCCGTTGATACTATAGCAGTGAGTCTGTTGACACTAAGACAGTGAGTCCGTTGGCTATATATTCGCATATCATTAGGGTGGTGAGTTTGTTGGCGGTATATGTGCATATCATTATGGCAATGAGTCCATTGACATTTTTACTTGTGATAAGGAAAACCTTGACTTGAGCTTACCTATGCCATCATCACTATTGTCCCACCCTAGTGAGGTGGACTTGCATATAGTATGTGTTCGTGTTACCTTTTCTTTTATTCATGGTAGGAAAATTCTTGGGTAACCTTGCATATGATGTTGGCCATCGTGGTTTCTTTCAATACATTGTGGTTATTATATCATGTCACATCTTGTAATGATCTATTCATGTTCCATAGACTTGTTGAATCTTGTGGCTCATTTTGTTTTTTTGCGTCATTCTAGGTAAATATAAATGAGAAGCTGAGGAATGTGATGGATTTAGCCACTGGTGATGGGTCGTGTTAGACATGTGTACAGATGTCTTCCTAACTTGAAGATCTTTGGCAGTTGTCTAAGGGCAGAGAGCTGAGATTTATTTTTCCTAACTTCTCATAGCCTTCTTGTAACATCCCTAACTTTGGAAATAATTAATTTATGGGTTTTAAGGTGATTTATTGAGTTATGTGTAGTTTTGAGAAAATAGTCAATTAGGACAATTAATTATTTTATTTGAGAATATTTATGAAAATAATGAAAGAATAGAATAAATTAAATTAGTGAATTTTTAGAAAATTTTGGGTGTAAGTGAAATAAGGAAAAATGAGGTGTGGGGTGTGTGCGAATTTCGGAAGATTTGGGGGTTGTGGTGTGATTTTCGAAAAATAGGCTGAGGGTCCCTTTAAATGTAAATGCACGCGCATATAGGGCGAGGATGGTTGCTAGCGCGGACGGTCACATTTACGCATGTGAGGGGTGAGGTCGTGGGTTTGATCTACGAAAGGGCTCGCGCGCTGGGGGAATTTTGACTGATTTTAATCAGCTTTGAGCGCCCAAAACAATGTTGTTTTGGAGACGCCAGGTGCTGGCCTTGCGCAGCCCAACAGTGCCACATGGTGTGCGCTAGTGTCTCCTCTTCCACCCATCCATTTTACCCTCAATTCATTCTTCACTGTTTGCCAATTTACAGTCATGTAAGGGAGTGGTGGCCAAGGTTATTATTGGCTTAGAAGTTGGAGATAAAACCATGGATTAAACCATGGATTGAGGGAGAAATTAGGGGTGGCTGAGCCTATAAATAGGCAAGCACGACCATGGGTTTGAAGGCATAAAGTGAAGAGAAGCAAAGCAAGAGGAGAGGCCGTGAGCTTGGGAAGGTTTCAGTTCTGAGAGGTAAGATTAATTTTAGAGTTTGGTTAATTTGATAAATAGTTAGTTTAATTAATTTAGTAAGTGAATTGACCATTAAATTAGTTAATTAGTAAGCTGATGTGGTAACTGATATTGGAAATTAGTACAATAGTTAAATTAACTTAGTTAATTTGTTATCTTGTTATCTTGGTACGTAGTGGTTCGAATTAGTTAATTAATTAACTTAGTGCTCAGTTAATCTAGTGAATTTGCTAGTAGGGCAATTTAATAAAATTTAGCTTATGTTTTATTTAATTAAGTTCACAGCATTACATTTCACGTATATAATTTTATTAAGGGAATTTGGAGTACGTGGCTGATACGCCTAACGAGTTAGCGACATTTACTAGACAGACAGATATTTTGAGGTAAGGGTTTAATCTTTATGTGTAAATTACTTTTAACATGATTTGCATAAAATATTGAGGGAGTGCCTAAGTATGGGACAATAAATTTTTAACTGAGAGAGTTTTAAGACGGGGCCATAGAGGAAACCACTAGAGGCCACCTAGAGCCTGAGATAGGTACGGTGGAAGAGTTTGCATACACGCTGCACTATATCATGCTCATTAATTTACTACATCACATATCATCTTTACTGAGTCCCTGGACTCACCCCTTTACCCCTCACTAACCCAACAGATGGCTCAGGTCTAAAAAAGGAAAAGCGGTGTTGATGATAGAGTCGTTGATTAACAATAATTGCGGACAGTGAGAGTGTGAGTCGTGTTTCTATGTTATTTATGTAATATATATATATATGCTCTGTATTTGACTATGAGAAACGACTACAATTTAAATAAAATTTGATCAAGTTCAAATTAAGGTTCTCACTATGAGAAACTCAGAATGTGTGTTTGAACTGGTCGGGATATGAAATATGTTTAAATATGCTTGATTGTTGGTATATTTTATTGAGCGTGTGGTATTTACTTTTATTTGTTATGAAAAATTATATTTATATTTTAAGGGCCTAATTGGGCACGAGAATCGAGTGAATTTTTGCTATCTCTGTATTTTAAATCCAAGTTCTCAATAGTCGAAGGCGGCGAAGTCTGTACCCCACCAAGGGTGTCCATATTATTATATTACTTTATATTGGCAAGGCATAGCCGTCCTTCGAGATAGGACCGGATTGTAACCGTAGGTTACAAGGACACTCGGTAGTGGGGACCGGGGCATCACACTTCTTTACATATTTTGTAATGTATGGGCAGTTAAGTCTGAAGTGAGCACTATAATAACTTAGTGATGTATATGTGTATATGTGGTTGGCAATAGTTGGCTTCTTGAGTTGTGTTGTACCTTATCTTTGATGACTCCCTCTTAGATCTTCTTGGTAGTGGGAGCTCTAGAAGGCGTGCTGTAACATTCTGCATCGAGCAATACAAAAGACTAGAATAACTTAACCTGATGGGCCTACGCGAACTTCCCAAGGGGTTACCCATCATTGAGTTTCCCCAGCTCAACCATGCTTAACCCGGGAGTTCTTTGTCTACATTCAGCTCAAAAAGTATCCAGCTGGTGTTGTTTCATTTCTTACTTATTTTCGTTATATACTACCATTCCCTGCACTCTTGGGGTATTACATTCTCCCCCCTTAAGCACATGACTTTCTCATCATGCGACCTTACAACTAGTTTCAGATCTTTCCCATTTGTGTGACCGATGTGGGATTCGCCTAAGGTGCCTACACGCACCCCCTTTAGCGACTCAACATCCTCGCCGAGGTTTGCCCCACCACCGCACTCAGAGGCTCGAGGATTGGCTCTGATACCAACTGTAATATTCCGCATCGAGTGATAGGAAAGATCAGAACAACTTACTCTGATGGGCTTACGCGAACTTCCCAGGGGGTCACCCATCCTTGAACTTCCCCAACTCAAGCATGCTTAATCATGGAGTTTTTGCCTACATTCAGCCCAAAAAGTATCCAGCTAATGTTGTTTATTTTCTTACTTATCCTCTATATATACTACCATTCTCTAGACTCTTGCGGTATTACACGTGACGTTACAATAAATGTTCGTGTTAGTAAGTGTAAGAAAGTTTGAATTTATAATCTTATATTTATTATGAGATGTGAGTTATTATTTAAGGAACGTTAAGAAAATTAACTTGTATATTAAAAAAAATTACTTATCTTTGAAGCCAAATTCAATGGAGATTGACATACCATGATATATATGTTGATTGGCGGGGCATTAATGTAATTGGCAAATTTATAGAGTACCAAAAAAATTATAATAATAAAAAACACAGCAAATGCTTACCCTTGTGCTCGTAAAAACTGATGCCTGCAAGTTAAAACAAAATAAATAAGTAAATAAGAGGCGAAACTAATGCACATATAATATACTTCAATGCTATTTATTTATACATTAATTTTTTATATTTAATTTTAATATTTATAAAATTATAAATAATGTTCGTGATAGTAGGTATGAGAAAATTTGAATTTATAATGAGAGGTGAGTTATAACATTAAGAAAATTAAGTTGTATATTAAATAAAAACAAATACTTATCTTTGAAGCCAAGTTCATCAGCAATCGAGATTGACATACCATGATATGTATGATTGGCAACTTATTAAATGTAATTGATAAATTTATGGAGTACCAAAAAAATTATAACAAAAGAAAAATACAGCAAATACTTACCCATGTATAAGAAACCTGCAAGTTAAAAACAAAATAAATAAGTAAATAAGGGGGTCAAACCAATGCACATATAATATACTATAATGCTATTTATTTATACACTAATTTTTTATATTTAATTTTGATATTCATAAAATTATAAGTAATATTTTAAAAAATTATAATATATTGACTTTTGTACATTATTGTATATAGTTTGTTTTTTGATTTTGTTTAGATGGATTTTTTTTTTTTTGTTAGTTTTATCTCATGGATTTTTTTTTTCTTATGATACTAGGGATATTCCCTACCAGATAATTGTAGCGCTCCTGTGATCTTTCGCTTAATGAAATTTTTATTTAAAAAAATAACTAAAATTTAAAAAATATATATTTTAAAGATATTTGATCTCGGGTAGGCAACGCATATATATGCAAGTTTTTTCTTGTTTTTTATTTTCAACTTTTTAGTGCTTTTTAAAAATAAATCAGTTAAAATTTCCCAAGCACCCCTTAATTTATGGTTTCTTTTTAGTCATATAAGTTCTTGTAGTTTACTTAAATTGTTGAAATATCCATTGTGTTATAGACCCTATCAATTAAGAACTAATTAAACCACATTTATCCTTAATCTCAAACTAATTAAAAAAATTAAAAAACTAAAAATCGTTCAAAATTTCAAAGGCTTGGGTGGAACCGGTTTGGTTCTAGTGTCAAAAGAGATGTGCTCCAACCAACCATCACTAGAACTAGAGATGGCAAAATGGGCCCGGCCCGGGACCGGGCTAGGGCCAACATTTTGCTGGCCCATTTAAGGCCGGGCCAAATGGTGGTGGGCCGAGCTGGCCTGCTTGGCCCGCTAATTTGCCACAAAACCCCCCCTCAGCCTCGCCTCTCGCCCTCGCCCTCGCCCTCGCCCTCACCCTCACCCTCTGCCTCGCGCTCGCCCTCGCTCTCGCCCTCACTCCCCGTCGCAGTCGCCGTCGCCCTCGTCTCGCCTTTGCCCGCGCCTCTCGCTCGCCCTCGCCCTCGCTCGCCCTCTGTCTCGCCCTCGCCCTCTGTCTCGCCCTCGCCCTCTGTCGCCCTCACCCTCGCCCGCGCCCCTCACTCTCGCCCTCGCTCGCCGCCCTCACCCCTCAGTCACCCTCGCTCGCCCTCTGTCGCCTACGCCCTCACTCTCAGTCTCGCCCCTCGCCCTCTCTCGCTCACGCCGCCTGCCTCTGTTGCCTAGCTAAAGCCTAAAGGTAAGTTAAGTTTTGTATTAATCATTTGCCTAGCTAAAGCCTAAAGTTTTGTGTTAATTATTTAAAATGAATTGTTTTAATTATTTGGGCAGGCCCGTTTGGCCCGCCGGCCCGTGTAGGGCCGGACTAGGACCAGCAATCTGCTGGCCCGTTTTTAAGCGAGCCGATTTGGCCCGGCCCGCTTGGTCCGCGGGCCACTTGGTGGCAGGCCGGCCCGGCCCGTTTGCCATCTCTAACTAGAACACATTGTTGAGTTCAAATAATAATGTTTATTAAAACTTAATGAAGGGTCCCTCGTTGAAACCCTCTCCATCAATATATAGAAGAGGATTATCTCGTTGTCGAGGAAGATGGTGAAAAAGGAAGCCCTATTCGTCTCCTTCTCCTCATCGTTGTCTTTCTCTCGTCGTCTTTCTCTCGTCATCATCTATATCGCCTATCATATTTCCAATTTTGTCACAAGCATATATGTATATATCATCACCAACGTCAAATTCTTAATTAGAGTTTTTTGTATCTTTCTCAAAAGATTTGGTATTGGATCTCAAATTAATCAATGAAAATCACGGTTAATGAATAACAGTCTAGCTAGCTCCATCATCTCTGTCACAGACAAACATATATAGAAGATGGGAATGATATATATGTATATATATATATGTGTGTGTGTGTGGAAAAAAGTGGAAAGAGATGATGACGAAGAAAAGAAAAATGATAATGACAGAAAAGTCATCCTTATCGTCATTCTTAACAACAAGAGAATCGTCTCTGTTGATAGAGATAATTCCAGATCATTGGGTTCTTTGGAAATCTTTGTTGGCTGGAAACTATTTAGTTTTGGCCAAACCTTTTATTTTTTTTAATTTTTTTAATATTTTTTTATTTTCTTAATTAGTTTGAGATTAACGGTAAATTTGATTTAGTTAGTGCTTAATTGATATAGCTTATAACAAAAATGGTATTTCAACTTTTAAATATAAAAACTTATTTATCTAAAGACAAATTATAGGAAGCATTAGAACAAAAAGTTCAAACGGCAAAAGTTGCTTGAAGAATTTATCCAATAAATTAATGAAAGCGAAGCACTTACCACCGTTGGAGCCATACCCAACGAAGGAGATACCTGTCACCAGAAACAAGAAGATACAATTATAGTATGTCACTTGAGACAAGTAAAGCAAGACTCACTGGCTTTCACTGGCAACTCTCGCTAACGAAAGGCATTTTGTCAATATTTTTTAACGATGTAAAGTTGTGGATGGTGAAAATGTGGTGGGAATGCCCCCAGCGCATAGTTTCACTGGCAAAAGGAAGTAGGGTGGGGGGGGGGGGGGGGGGGGGGGGGTGGGGGGGGGTGATATTCTTTAGATCTCACATTTATTGTTTGAGCGCTTGTCAGGAAAAAAAGTTACTATCTTGATAGTTAAAAATTATTTGTTATCTTTACATTTATAGTAAAATTAAAGATCGAATTGGACACTAAATTCTCTAATTTATATTTCTTACTTATATCAGGGGGCCGAATAGCGGGGCACTCATAAATTAAAAAAAAAAATGTGGTGGGAAGCGTAAAAAAAAAATATTATGAATACACTTTTTATTTTTAAATTTGATTTTTTTAAATATCTTTATATAAAAGAAAGTAATTAAACATTAATAAAAAAAAAGCTCTATCGACCCTTACCAAACTAAGGACTTTGTTGTTGTCATATCTAACGTCATTCTATAGGTAAAGTGAATCAGATATAAGATGAGTAGCATGAAATAAAATTTTGATTTTAAATTTCATCAGTTTACAATAAATGTGCATTATATTTTTATAGTAATTGTTGCGTTACTTTATTATTTTTGTCACAAAAAAGAACATTTTTATTGTGATAAATACCACATTAGAAGACCTATTATATGTATATAGAGAGAAATATCATCATCTAACTACAAAAAATGAGGTTTAATAATATTATTTTTGACTTATTTAATGTACTTTAAGTTTTTTTTATATTTTTTCCAACTTATATATGCAATGGAAAATAACACTCACCAATTTGGTTTTGCTCCATGAGGCCTGCAATTCATAACAAAATAAAAATAAATAAATAAGCCAACCATAACGTTATGTTTTAGGTATATAGAAGATATGTTTAAAGAAATGTGTACAAAAACATGTACTCGTAAAAGAAAATGTTGTTCAATGGTTTGCATCGTATAAAATGGGTATTATAATTAATATTTATACATAATAATATAAATAGAATTATAAATCTATTAATGTACAACAACAACATATCCGATCTTTATCCCACCATGTGGGGTCAGTTACATAAATTCTAAACTTTCATATATTTATGTCTTTCGTCGTATCTTCATTTACGCCCACATATATTTCATATCAAACTTTAATGTCTCTCCCAAAGTCTTGTTGGGTCTGTCTCTACCTCTTTTTTTGACTAATTACTCTATTTTATCAACTCTCCTCACATGAATATCTCTTGATCTCCTTCTCACATGAGCAAATCATCTTAGTCTAGTGTTTCTCATATTCTCCTCAATTGACACTACTCCTACTTTATTACGAATAACCTTATTTCTAATTTTATCTGTTCTTATATGGCCACACATCCATCTTAACATCCTCAACTCCGCTACGCTCGTCTTTTGCTCATATTATTATTTGACTGCTCAACATTCTAAGTCATACAATAAAACTGATCTTATAATTGTCTTATAGAATTTTTTTTTCAGTTTTAATGAAATTTTATCATCACATAACACTCCCGATGCATTTCTCCATTTTAGCCAACTTGCCTTAATTCTATGTGTGACATTCTCGTGAATTTTTTTATCTTTTTGAATCATTGATCCTCAAATATCAAAAATGATCTTTTCTTTGTAAGATTTGATCTTCCAATTTTATTATAACATTCTCCACTTTTACATTCTTACTAAATAATTATAATATATCTACACAAGAATTTATTTTAAGATAAAAGTTAATAATTATAAAATATTACTATCACTATCACTTTTTTTATATAAAAACTTTAGTTAAATACTATTTTCCTTTAGTGCCATAAATGACTTAAGAGTCCATGATCCCATCCCTGCATTTTTATATATAGCAAATTAACATGCATTTTTATATAGTATAAATAATCTATTAATAATATATATTAGAAACACACAATAATAATATGATTTCAGAAATGTATTTCTGAGTTTGTCAGGACATCTGATAAAATTATTTAAATGCATATCTGTTTTCTGTATTTTATATGTTTCTGTATATATATATATATATATGTAATGAGGGGTATTTAAATAATTTCACTACATGCCCGACAAAAAATATATACCTGAAAACATTATCCCCATCTGATTTATTGATATTTTAATGAAAATTATAAAAACATCGTTTTCCTCAAAAGTAAGAGGATGATAATATACTAAGTTAGCGTTGATTAAAATGAGTAAGATAAGAGAATATCAAAATAAACTCGAAATATTTTTTGAACCAAAATACATAATAGTCAAGATAAGATTGAAAATATTCAAATATTTTTATCCAAATATTTGTTAAATTTTTTAGAATACACTAAAAGATGCAAGTATTATTTTTTTTCTTATTTATAAGAATTAATATATATTTATTTAGATGATAGTGAGATAAATATATTTTAAAAAATTAAGATAAAAGGTCACATAATTTTTTTTAATTAAAGGTCATTAAATAAGTTTAATAATAAAAATAAATAAATATTTTTCGTATCTAACATTTTTATCAATATTTTGATAAACAAACATTAACTAAATAAATTTCAAGCGCTAAAATATGATCAGAAAGAAGTCTTACGCACAATGGAAGTAGGACCTAACCGTTGGGCACCCCCATAATGTCAAATAATAAAGCTCAAATCCATTAGCCATGGCGTTGTGAATGTCCAAGAGGGAATGGTTCAGGCCATCGAGGAATGGCTCAGGCAAAACGGGAACCACCGCCTCCACCGTGCACAATTCCGCTACATCCGACGTGGACACGTAACCTTTCAGGATATACGAATGATTTCGTCTTAAAGGAGTGTAGAAATTGTTGAAACAATTAGAATTAGACCCAGCAACAAGATCCATGTAGTAGTAATTCACCGTATTTTGTTCTGTATGCTTTATTGGCCTCTCACAGTTCACCAACACTACTACAGACGAAAATATGCCCAAATATCCAGAAATGTTATCTGAAAACAGGTTATCCAGCGGAGAAAAATGAAGAGGAAGAGAGGAGCAATTGCGCTGGTCGATGCGCACGTCCACTACCCGAATGGTTCCATTCTCGTAGTTGATGTTAAGGACGTAGTACTTCTCGGCTAACAAGTATAATATTGTGCGATTGTTCTCGCAGGCCAATTGGAATTGCTTTTGACCGCAGCCTTTAGGATCGTCTTTGAGGCGGAAGGGGTAGCTAATATTGGGAAGGCTTCCGCAGGAAGAATGGCATCCGGATGATGATGATGAGGACTTAGCATCACTATATGCATAACCAGACCAATATAGGAGGAGAAGGAAAAGAAGGGTTGGATGCCCTGCTGCAATGACGAGGCCTCCAGCGGACATTTTCAGAGAGAGAGAGAGAGAATAGTAGGAGCTTCCAAAAAAATCATTCATTGGGAAGTTAGAATGGTTTTAGGTTTTTATCACATTAATATAAGTATATAAATAATAGAAATTAAATATTTGAATAGTATTATCGTTGTACATGTTTTGTAGACTCACCTCATATCTGTCCAAAATCAATGGACAAAATGATATGCCCGTAATGATCGATTTTGTTCCCTATTGCATTATTGGGTGATAGATTCAATCGTTCACATTCTTAACTGCTGTATAAGTAGGAGACGGAATCAGAAAAAATGAATAGAAAAGTGAAAAGCACACAAAAAAAATTTGGACAACAAAATAACTAATAAAATATAAATAATTATTTAAAATATTAAATTTATTTTATTTAAATTGTATGATACTCTCTTAGAAAAATAAAATTATTTGTGATTGAAATTATGGGATAAGACTCATAATTGAAGTAAAAAAAAAAAAATTAGAGAGGAGAATGTTTTTATTCATGGTTAAAGAAAATTTCATGCATTAACATTTTATTGTTATTATTAAAGTTGATTTGGTACCACCAATTGAATAAACTGTTTATGGTTCTTTGAACTTATTTAAATAGGTAATATTACTAAATGTTCAGTGATTTCTTATTATTAATAAAATAATTAATATAGCTATAACAATAAAGGTACCATATACATGAAATTTCTTAAAAAAAGAGGAAGGATTTACAAGAAGCACACTGCTTCTTTTCTTTTCACCAATTTCGGGGGACCTCCAATCTTATTCTTGTAACTCCTCTACTTAGGTTGTTTTTTAAAATATATTAACTTAACAAAAAAATAAAATAAAATGATCACATCCATGTTTGCCGTGTGATATCTGCCTCTCTTTTCCACGCATGACTTTTCTTGACAATTGAATTGTGCAATCGTGTTTGGGTTGTCTTTTCATCTTCTTTATTGCTCAAATAAATGCTACTTTTGAAAATTCAAAGTTCTCGGATAAATCTACCAATACTTCCAAAAGCTTTTGTACCCCTCTCTTCTTTTTAAGTTATTGTCAGTACTTTGTGGGCCACTTTGTTTTTTATTTTTATTAAGATTAGGTAATTTTTTTTAGATGAGATTTTTATTTAAAAAAAAAAACAATTATGTTAATACATGCTCCAAGCAATACCAGAAGATGAGACACAACAGAAGCTAGTGCAGATTCCGAGCCTTACAAAGAAAACAGACTTAAGCACAATTCTCCATGAGCCCAACAATTAAATACGATTATTATTAACTTAAGTAACATTTGTTAAAATAAACAATATAAGAGAATATTAATATAGGATCAATATACTTTTCGAATCAAGATATAAAATAGTCAAGATAAGATTGAAAAGTATTCTAAAATTTTTATCAAACTATTTGTTAAATTTTTTAAAATGCACTAGAAGACACCGTCATTATTTTTTTCTTATTTATAGAGACCAAAATATACTTATCCTGAGGGGAAAGAGAGATAAGTATATATTAAACAATCAAGATAAAAAGTTACGTAACTTTTTTTTCAATAATCACCGGATAAATTTAACAAATACGTTGAAAAAATTAAATATCCAGGATATTTTCTATATCTTATATTTTTTAATTTATATCTTAAATAATAAATACTATCTTAAAAAAAAAATTAAAATGATCATATTTGTATTTGCCGTGTGATTTCTGCTTTCTCTGTCTCACTCACGACTTTTCTTAACAATTGAATGGTAGAATTATGTTTCGATTGTGATTTCACCTTTCTTTTTTTAGTCTTTCTTCCTCAAATAAATGCTCCTTTTCAAATAAGTCTACCAATACTTCCAAAAGCTTTTGAACCTCTCATTTTTAAGTTCTTGTCAGGTGATTTTTTTTTTTTAATTAAGATTAGGGTTTTTTCTTTTTGTAAATGGAATTTTTATTAAACAAAAAAACAACAACAATCCCAATTTAAACTCAACATACGATGAGCCTAACAACCAGAATGCTTATCGTTCTCATTGTTATTAAAATTTCAATTTTACACGTACGATTTTATATTTTAAAAATCACCAAATGAGTCAAATCCTATTTAAAATTTAATTTGAGGTAAAATTTTATAAAATTTTAATTTTACTCGTACAACTTTATATTTGAGAGATCCTCAAACGATTCAAATTCCATGTAAAATCAAATTTAGAGTTGGGTGGTTCATTAATTAATTATCTATTTATCTTAATTTATTTATGTAATTATTATTAAATCACATAAAAATTACAACTTAAATTTGATAGAAGACGTTGGAAGCATCTTCTAAAAAATTTTAAATTATATTTTACCTCTAAATTATCTATACTAATCTGTTAGTTTTTGAGTTATATTTTGGAAGCATTATCTTTTGAACTATAATAAAGAATAATTAAATATTAAATAATATTAATTTTTTTAATAAAATTATATTATTATAAATATATATTTATAAAAATTAAAAAATATTTTTAATTATCTCTAAAAACTTACGATCTTACGATCCAATTTTATGAATCATTTTTCGATCCCACTTAAAATTTTGATTTTAACTACTTTAGTTATTCTTTTAAATTGTATTGATTACTTTTATATTTTTAAAATTACCGTCTTTCATGTTATTAATAAATAATTGTTATTTTTCAAAATTCTAAAATGATCTATTCTCCTCTTTCAATTTAATAACAAAAAAAAAAAAAAATTAAAGCTAGTGGTGCCCGATCAGCCGCCACCACCATCGCCTTGGATCCGATTCAAACCTAAGTTTTTAAATTACGATTCGAATCCCGAAACTTATCTAAGGGGCTGTTTGATTGCATTTATTTTTCATGAAAAATAAATATTTTCTACTTAAATTCTAACTTTTTTCATGTTTGATTACACTAATTTTCTAGGAAAATTAATAGAAGCCACACATATAGGGAGAGTAGACGATGTTGCTTAAAAACATTTGCTCAAATCTCTGTGCCTTTTAAATCCATTGACTTCTTCTAGGTTGGAATTTCAGAAAAGCCTTATTGAGAGCATGGTTTTATTCTTCCCTTTGTTCATCTTATTCTCTTTCACTCTTTTCTATAATAAGTAACCGTTGAGTTGAGTGACATTAAACTCATATATTTGAAATATTATCATCATGTGTTCAATACAATTAAAGTGGTATTTTTAATGTTATTTTTGCTAGTCAATTAAATATTTGTCGTCTAACCACTTGACTTGGCCGACTAGATAAATATTTAAATAAATAATATTATGCAAAAGAAATTAACTTCTATGTAATTAAAATGTGTTTCTTTATATATATATATATTAATTTACAATGGTTAATAAATAAAATTATTAACTTCCGTTCCCTTCATCTTTCTTTCATTTCATGTACCTAAAGTAAACTCATTCTTACTCATATACTATACCAAAAAATTCATCTACATGTACAGCTCGCTCTCCCTCTCTCTCTCTCTCAATTAATTAAGTGAATTTTACAAACTATTGTAGTTTAATTTGTCGTCTTTTTTTATATGTTAATTTTATTGAATTTTTATTTTATACGTGGTAGTGAGTAACATGCTGTAATATCCCGAAATTTCGGTAATGATATTAATTATTAAATTTTGATTAATTATTAAATTTTGGCATTTGAGGATTTAAGGTAATCAAAGAGTGGTAAAAATAATACTGCTAATAATAATAAATATGTAAATTATGTTAACTTAATTTGAATTAATTAATTAATTCAGATTGATAATATAATCAAAATAATAATAATGAGTTAGGAAATTAACTTAAATTAAGTAATTGATAAGTTTAATTTGTGGCTGTGGTGCGCGTGAATGGCTTGGAGGCCAAGACTGCCACAGTAACCTTCTCCAAAAAAATCTAAACACAGAGAGTGAGAGACAGAGGGAGCGAGCACAGAGAGAGCTCGCGAGAGATTGCAAAGGAGAGAGCAGATGCGAGAGAGAGAGAGAGAGAGAGAGAGCTCGAGAGCTCGAAGGCCGATCGGCCATGGCAGCGGCTGCCATGGCCGACGAGAAGCGGCAGTGGCTTGAAGAAGCTGCGGCCATGGGGCGATGAGGAGCAACCAGCAGCGGCGGCGACGACGCGGAGCAGCAACGGGCCGCGGTGGCGCGTGCGGCGGTGGGCGGCGACGCCAGCAGCGAGGTGGCCAGCGAAGCCGCTGGCAGGGGGCAGCGACGGTTGGTGGGGTTGGGCAGCGGCGGTGGCCGCTGGTGCATGCGAGGAAGAAGGCGCAGGGAAAAGAAAAGAAAAGAAAGGAAGAAGAAGAAGAAGAAGAAGATGAAGAAAGAAGGAAGAAGAAATGGAGAAGAAGCAGCGCGCAGGAGCAAGGGCGCGGGAAGAAGAAGAAGAAGAAAAGGAGAAGAAAAAAGAAGAAAGGAAAGAAAAGAAAAGAAGGAAAAATAATAGGATTTTTGGAATTTTTCAGTGTGGAAAGTGAACAGGTACGTGGGTAAAAAATTAGTAGAAACATGTTATGTTTAAATTATAAATTTTTCACGATTAAAATTAATTAATTTGGGTCCCGGTTGTGTTAGTTGTTAGGAAATGATTTAATTTGTCTCGGGAGCTGAAGAGAGGTCGGAATCAGCTAATTTCAGGCAAGTTCCAATCCCTTTCCTCGTATTCTTTAATTCCCGTGAGAAACCCTGTGATTTCTCATATTTTATACCCTCCTTTCGTCTGTTTCGGCTTATTTATTAATTATGGAATTTTGAGTCATCCGATTTAAATTTAATTTATTAAGCTGGCTTCGAGGATTTTATTAACATGATTTAATTTAAAATAAATATGAGACTCGTTGAGATATTAATTGTGGTGCGCTTACGTGGGATTTTAGACAGCTAAATTAATTATATTACACGGTAGATTTATTTAATTAAAGCTGCGATTTTATTTATTGCCAGCGAACGTTTTACTTCGTAGCGGGAGTGCAAGAAGGAGAAGAAACGGCCGTGTAAAGGCAAGCTCCTAACCCTCTTCTCGTGTTCTTTAATTCCCGTGGAAGACCCCGTGATTTCCTATATTTTATCACCTCCCTTACTTTAATTCGGCACATTGCCTTATTGGTTGAACTATTATTCATTTGTTTTAATTTAAATTAAATCTGAGGCTTCTATAATTTTATTCGTTGTGAGCCTAAGGGGGTTTGTACCGCCCCCACTCCTTTCGGGAATGATGCTGAACCAGTTTGGGGACTAGGTTCCTAGACGTGAGGGTTTATTTACGATTTTATTGGATTTTCTTATAGTTTTTCTCAGATTTATTTATGGTTCGGTTAGAGCTATCGAGCAGTAGGGCAGGGGTCGGTTGTTGGTGATGCTGGGGTAGACTATTGTACGGCCCTGATGTGGACCGTCGGGTGGACACCCCTAGTCACTGGCCGTTGACCGGTGCCGGGCACTGCTGACTAGCTCTATCGGTATGTGATTTACTGCATGATTAGATTTCTTGTATTACTGTTCATGATTTGATATGCACATGGGTGCGGGATGCATGTTGGGATATTCATTTATTGAGTATGCTTGGACACGGACATTCTAGTTTGGTTAGGTTGCATCCACCGCGAGCATATGCATGGCGTGTGGTTTACTATGTGGGCGGAGCATGGCCTGATGCCTGGATGTATGGGCGCCTTGTATCATGTTGATGCTCACTACGCCATTGCATTTCTATGTGCAATGCATGGATACTGGTAGTATTTAGTTCTCTGATGGGAGTACCGTTCCGAGAGAGCCTATGGCTCGGTTGTCGGGAGTACCGACGGATACAGGTGACGGGAGTACCGGCCTGGGACAGCGCGCGCAGGTTTGTGGAGACATTTTGTAATATCCCAAGAAAAAAAAAGAAATTGAAAATGATAATAGGGATAATATTATAACCATAAAAAAATAACAAAAAAGTAAATGAAATTAAATTAGTTAAATCAATTAATTTGTTAAAACGTGTGGCTGTGCAGTGCGCTTGGAGAACAAGCATCAAATCTGATATTTTTCTCACATTGAGAGCAGTGGCCGAGAAACAGAGAAAGGTTGGGGGAAAGAGAAGTCGCGCGAGAGAGAGAGAGATGAGGGCTTGAGAGAGATCGAACGAGGGAGAGATGAGGAGGTGGCGGCCATGGCAGCGAAGCAGTAGCAGCCGCTGGAAGGCGACGGTGGCTGCTGGTTCGGGCGAGGAAGAAGACGCAGGGGAGAAGAGGGAAGCAGCGGCTGCGGGGAAGAAAGGAAGAAGAAGGAGAAGAAGAAAGAAGGAAGGAAGAGAAAGGAAGAGGAAGAAGAAGAAGAAGAAAGAGAAGAAGAAGAAGAAGGCGCGCAGAGCAGTGCGCGGGAGAAGAAGGGAAGAAGAAGAAGAAGAAAAAAAAAGAAGAAAGGAAAGAAAAGAAAATAAGGAAAAATAATAGGATTTTTGGGATTTTTCGGCATGAAAAGTGATCAGGTACGTGGGTAAAAATTAGTAGAAGCATTATATGTTTAAATTATAAATTTTTTCGCGATTAAAATTAATTAATTTGGGTCCCGGTTGTGTTATTTGCTAGGAAATGATTTAATTTGCATCGGGAGCTCGAGTGTGGTCGGAATCAGCTGATTTCAGGCAAGTTCCAATCCCTTTCCTCGTATTCTTTAATTCCCGTGAGAATCCCTGTGATTTCTCGTATTTTATACCCTCCCTTCGTCTGTTTCGGCTTGTTTATTAATTATGAAATTTTGAGTCATCCGATTTAAATTTAATTTATTAAGCTGGCTTCGAGGATTTTATTAACATGATTTAATTTAAAATAAATATGAGACTCGTTGAGATTTTAATTGTGGTGCGCTTACGTGGGATTTTAAACGGCTAAACTAATTATATTACACGGTAGATTTATTTAATTAAAGCTGCAATTTTATTTATTGCCAGCGAACGTTTTATTTCGCAGCGGGTGCGTAAGAAAAGCAAGGAACGGCCGTGTAAAGGCAAGCTCCTAATCCTCTCCTCGTGCTTTTCAATTCCCGTGAAAGACCCCGTAGTTTCTCGTATTTAGTTTTCTCCCTTACTTTGTTTTGGCACTTAGCCTTATCTATTGAATTATTATTCATTTGTTTTAATTAAATTAAATCCGAGACTTCTAGCATTTTATTTGTTGTGAGCCTATGGGGGTTTGTACCGCCCCCACTCCTTTTGGGAATGATGCCGGACCCAGCTTGGGAACTAGGTTCCTAGACGGGCGAGTTTATTTATGATTTTATCGGGCTTATTTCCAATTTTTCTCGGATTTATTTATGGTTCGGTTAGAGCTATTGAGCAGTGGGGCAGGGGTCGGTTGTTGGTGACGTTGGGGTAAACTATGGTACGGCCCTGATGTGGACCGTCGCGTGGACACCCCTAGTCACTGACCGTTGACCGGTGCCGGGCATTGCTGACTAGCTCTGCCGGTATGTGATTTACTGCATGATTAGATACATTGTATTACTGTACATGATTTGATATGCACATGGGTACGGGATGCATATTGGGATATCCATTTATTGAGAATGCTTGGACACGGACATTCTAGTTTGGTTAGGTTGCATCCAGCGCGAGCATATGCATGGCGTGTGGTTTACTATGTGGGCGGAGCATGGCCTGATGCCTGGATGTATGGGCGCCTTGTATCACGTTGATGCTCACTACGCCATTGCATTTCTATGTGCATTGCATGGATACTAGTAGTATTTAGTTCTCGGACGGGAGTACCGTTCCGAGGGAGCCTATGGCTCGGTTGTCGGGAGTACCGACGGATACAGGTGACGGGAGTACCGGCCTGGGACAGCGCGCGCAGGTTTGTGGAGACATTTGTTGCCTTTCAGGGCAACGGCAGGTTGGTATGGGACTTGGGTGCCAAGTGTCTTATGTGGGCCCCAAGGACCGGTATGTGCTTTTATTTTATGATGCTATTGAGCTGTTGTGTTGTAGCGTCTCATGGCTTGTGTGTGCCTGGGGGTTTATTCTGGGGTGAGATTTCTGGTTTTGTGTAGCCTTCAGCCTTTTCTTCCTTATGCTTGCTGAGTCTCTCGACTCACCTTGCTTTCCATCATTCCAGGTAGTGGCGGCGTGGGCCATAGCAAGGGAGTCAGCTTTAACGGCAGAGTCGGTGTGGTGTACAGGCAGTCTCGTCAATCCCTGTCAACTCTGATGATTGTGTAGGGTCTACTCTATTATTTTCTTCTGTGCCAGGTGTTTTCTCGAGTCTTGTGTATTTCGGCACAGGAGTTTGTGTTTGTTTATTTATCTTGTGACCGCTGTGTTAGCGGGGTACCCGTAGTGCATGCATGTGTTTTTCTTCGCTTCCGTTGCTCTTATCTTTGAGTATGCATGCCGGGGTGGTTTTTGTCTCTGTGTTTATTACTTTTCTCCTCCCGTAGGCGCTCCCGTTCGGGTAGTCCGGGCGGCTGGGATATCCGAGCGGGGGTGCTTACATTGTTGGTATCAGAGCGTAGTTTGAGTCATTTTTGAGGGACGAGTTCCTGTACACCAAAGTTGTTGGGTAGAGTTAGAGAGGTCTAGACGAATCGAATAGGGTTAGACTGTGTCCCAGTTGTGTTTTGCTGATTCGTGTAAGAGATCGTGTCCCAATTTATATTCGTGCAAGGGTGATAAGTGCACGTTAGGATAGGAATAGGAGTTTGCTTCTGGATGGGGAGGCGGGCAAGACGAAGAGGAGTACCTCGTGAGTTATATGTATTGGCTTGACGAGTTGTTTCAAGAGTCGATTCACGAGATCTTTTGGGGATTGTCGGAGAGACAAGTCCTGTTTGCCCGTGAGCACATGAAGGACATATGGAGGTGGCTAACTGTTGTAATTATGAATGATGTGAGGCTTCGTTCCCATTATGATATTTTTGCCGAAGCTGTGAGGTAACAAGTTGCCATTTGGGAGTCTTCCTGGGACCGGTATAGGACTTGCCTAATAGTGGAGCACAACCTGGCACTTAGTTAGTCAAAGCCACTGTGAGGGTGTCGTCATAGCCACCAGATGGACATATTGGACCCAGCCCCAGCGTAGCTAGCAATGAGGACTTAGCGTACCTGGCAGATGAAGTTACCTCGGTTGCCAAGGGTGACGAGGGGAGTTTTAGTTAGTATGATTGGTAGGGGGCTGTAATGCAAATGTGTGGTTGTAAATTACGAGTTTTATAAGGATGAGAATTATGTGAGAAACATCATATGCAATGTTTGAGGGTATTATGTAATGAGGTCGTGGTAGAATGTGACCTGGAGGTTCATGATTGAATTTTGCCAGGAGTGATACGGGAAGGTCCCACCATGTGAAAATGTGCTATAGGAGTTCGATGGTTAATGGTAGATCCGTAGGCACCGAGATGTGTGCTTGGTGTGAATGTATTTACGATAAGGCTAGGGTCAATCTTATTCCAAGAGAGATCTGTGATGAGAATTCACTGAAAGACTATTATGGAATTGAGGACTTGGCTTTTACAGTGGTTATGCTGTTTGGAGATTTGGCATTACTACCTGGCTAGGGTATAGGTGTTTAGTTCTCACAGGTGGAGCGGAGTTCAGGTGACGCCGCGATTGGCGTGTCGAAAGACTAAGGTTGTGAGATTTTGTAATAAATAGGGTAAAGCAAAGGTGATAGTAGACATTTTGGATCGCTGTGGAGCATCTGTGATAAAGTGAATTAGGAATAAGAAGACCCCTCTAAGATTATTGTTGTGGGAGATACCCAGGTGTATGGCCAAGGCCAAAATTGGATACAGGTCTAAGTAACTGTTGGGTTTTGCTGTAAGGGTAGTGGTTGCTATGAGTACGCGCGGTACTGATCACGGACCACATGCCCTAGGGTCGGTTATTGACCAAGTGAGGAGATGAGACTCCTTTGGGTGCTGGTCAAGTGGTACATCGGCAGAAACATGAGATGGCTTGTTATGCTAGTCAGATGAACGCTTAACCCACATCTTTAGGTTGCTTTTCGTTTTTGAGGCGACTTATGAGATGTCGTGGGAATGGAATAGTTTTTGATACGGTGAGGTGTTTTTAGTCGTACAGGCTATAGAGTAAATAAGATCGGTTCTAAAGATCGAGTCCCAACTACCGTATAAGGTTTTGAGGAGGTCAGGGTTAATATTTAGTGATCGAGAAGAAGTATGGCCAATTAGCTATTTGGAGTTAAGATCGGCGGCAGGTCAAGATTGAGGGTTGGTGGTCACCGAATAAGTCAAAATTAGGTGTGTTGATTCCTTTAAGGAGGGGAGATCTGGCGACATTTAAGATCTCGAGGTGTATTGAGGGGGGAACGTGTAACCTTTGATAGTTCTGATTAAATGGCTACTCATGTTTATTAACAGGACCCCGAACGTACGCGGCAAATTGTGGGAGAAAGTACTGCCGAGAAAATGATGTGTATCTGGTTAAGAATCAGTTGGCAAAAGTCAGACTAAAGGATATTGCTGCTGAATCCTTGATTGAGGATGTCGTATCGTTTCCGTGTTCCAGTGCGTCGTAAGTACGTGGCAGGTTTAGGTCGTGTTATCGAATATTAGCTTCTCGCCATGTAAGAGGATGGCCCCACTCCTATCGTTATCAGTTGAGTTATGAGATAGTAATAGAAGAACCTTGATGACGTCTCTTAGGCTGGTTAAGGTATTAGTGGTCATATCGTGGTTCACTTGCGGTGATGGATTAGGGAGATGTGCTACTGTATTAAGTCAAGTAGGATATGTCGTGGACTCGGACTTGTGGGAACTGGAAAATGATGATATGGTATATCCTGGAGGTGATGTTGGGTAATATCACGAGAGGTGTGAAGCGTATTTTGAGGGCATGGACTGAGCGCGAATTTCGAGGACGAAATTCTATTAAGGAGGGGAGAATTGTAATATCCCAAGAAAAAAAAAAGAAATTGAAAATGATAATAGGGATAATATTATAACCATAAAAAAATAACAAAAAAGTAAATGAAATTAAATTAGTTAAATCAATTAATTTGTTAAAACGTGTGGCTGTGCAGTGCGCTTGGAGAACAAGCATCAAATCTGATATTTTTCTCACATTGAGAGCAGTGGCCGAGAAACAGAGAAAGGTTGGGGGAAAGAGAAGTCGCGCGAGAGAGAGAGAGATGAGGGCTTGAGAGAGATCGAACGAGGGAGAGATGAGGAGGTGGCGGCCATGGCAGCGAAGCAGTAGCAGCCGCTGGAAGGCGACGGTGGCTGCTGGTTCGGGCGAGGAAGAAGACGCAGGGGAGAAGAGGGAAGCAGCGGCCGCGGGGAAGAAAGGAAGAAGAAGGAGAAGAAGAAAGAAGGAAGGAAGAGAAAGGAAGAGGAAGAAGAAGAAGAAGAAAGAGAAGAAGAAGAAGAAGGCGCGCAGAGCAGTGCGCGGGAGAAGAAGGGAAGAAGAAAAAGAAGAAGAAAAAAGAAGAAAGGAAAGAAAAGAAAATAAGGAAAAATAATAGGATTTTTGGGATTTTTCGGCATGAAAAGTGATCAGGTACGTGGGTAAAAATTAGTAGAAGCATTATATGTTTAAATTATAAATTTTTTCGCGATTAAAATTAATTAATTTGGGTCCCGGTTGTGTTATTTGCTAGGAAATGATTTAATTTGCATCGGGAGCTCGAGTGTGGTCGGAATCAGCTGATTTCAGGCAAGTTCCAATCCCTTTCCTCGTATTCTTTAATTCCCGTGAGAATCCCTGTGATTTCTCGTATTTTATACCCTCCCTTCGTCTGTTTCGGCTTGTTTATTAATTATGAAATTTTGAGTCATCCGATTTAAATTTAATTTATTAAGCTGGCTTCGAGGATTTTATTAACATGATTTAATTTAAAATAAATATGAGACTCGTTGAGATTTTAATTGTGGTGCGCTTACGTGGGATTTTAAACGGCTAAACTAATTATATTACACGGTAGATTTATTTAATTAAAGCTGCAATTTTATTTATTGCCAGCGAACGTTTTATTTCGCAGCGGGTGCGTAAGAAAAGCAAGGAACGGCCGTGTAAAGGCAAGCTCCTAACCCTCTCCTCGTGCTTTTCAATTCCCGTGAAAGACCCCGTAGTTTCTCGTATTTAGTTTTCTCCCTTACTTTGTTTTGGCACTTAGCCTTATCTATTGAATTATTATTCATTTGTTTTAATTAAATTAAATCCGAGACTTCTAGCATTTTATTTGTTGTGAGCCTATGGGGGTTTGTACCGCCCCCACTCCTTTTGGGAATGATGCCGGACCCAGCTTGGGAACTAGGTTCCTAGACGGGCGAGTTTATTTATGATTTTATCGGGCTTATTTCCAATTTTTCTCGGATTTATTTATGGTTCGGTTAGAGCTATTGAGCAGTGGGGCAGGGGTCGGTTGTTGGTGACGTTGGGGTAAACTATGGTACGGCCCTGATGTGGACCGTCGCGTGGACACCCCTAGTCACTGACCGTTGACCGGTGCCGGGCATTGCTGACTAGCTCTGCCGGTATGTGATTTACTGCATGATTAGATACATTGTATTACTGTACATGATTTGATATGCACATGGGTACGGGATGCATATTGGGATATCCATTTATTGAGAATGCTTGGACACGGACATTCTAGTTTGGTTAGGTTGCATCCAGCGCGAGCATATGCATGGCGTGTGGTTTACTATGTGGGCGGAGCATGGCCTGATGCCTGGATGTATGGGCGCCTTGTATCACGTTGATGCTCACTACGCCATTGCATTTCTATGTGCATTGCATGGATACTAGTAGTATTTAGTTCTCGGACGGGAGTACCGTTCCGAGGGAGCCTATGGCTCGGTTGTCGGGAGTACCGACGGATACAGGTGACGGGAGTACCGGCCTGGGACAGCGCGCGCAGGTTTGTGGAGACATTTGTTGCCTTTCAGGGCAACGGCAGGTTGGTATGGGACTTGGGTGCCAAGTGTCTTATGTGGGCCCCAAGGACCGGTATGTGCTTTTATTTTATGATGCTATTGAGCTGTTGTGTTGTAGCGTCTCATGGCTTGTGTGTGCCTGGGGGTTTATTCTGGGGTGAGATTTCTGGTTTTGTGTAGCCTTCAGCCTTTTCTTCCTTATGCTTGCTGAGTCTCTCGACTCACCTTGCTTTCCATCATTCCAGGTAGTGGCGGCGTGGGCCATAGCAAGGGAGTCAGCTTTAACGGCAGAGTCGGTGTGGTGTACAGGCAGTCTCGTCAATCCCTGTCAACTCTGATGATTGTGTAGGGTCTACTCTATTATTTTCTTCTGTGCCAGGTGTTTTCTCGAGTCTTGTGTATTTCGGCACAGGAGTTTGTGTTTGTTTATTTATCTTGTGACCGCTGTGTTAGCGGGGTACCCGTAGTGCATGCATGTGTTTTTCTTCGCTTCCGTTGCTCTTATCTTTGAGTATGCATGCCGGGGTGGTTTTTGTCTCTGTGTTTATTACTTTTCTCCTCCCGTAGGCGCTCCCGTTCGGGTAGTCCGGGCGGCTGGGATATCCGAGCGGGGGTGCTTACACATTTGTTGCCTTTCAGGGCAGCGGCAGGTTGGTATGGGACTTGGGTGCCAAGTGTCTTATGTGGGCCCCAAGGACCGGTATGTGCTTTTATTTTGTTATGCTATTGAGCTGTTGTGTTGTAGCGTCTCATGGCTTGTGTGTACCTGGGGGTTTATTTTGGGAAGAGTTTTTTTTTGGTTATACTCAGCCTACAGCCTTTCTTTTCCTTATGCTTGCTGAGTCTCTCGACTCACCTTGCTTTCCATCATTCCAGGTAGTGGCGGCGTGGGCTATAGCAAGGGAGTCAGCTTTAACGGCATAGTTGGTGTGGTGTACAGGCAGTCTCGTCAATCCCTGTCAACTCTGATGATTGTGTAGGGTCTACTCTATTATTTTCTACTGTGCCAGGTGTTTTCTCGAGTCTTGTGTATTTCGGCACAGAAGTTTGTGTTTGTTTATTTATCTTGTGACCGCTGTGTTAGCGGGGTACCCGTAGTGCATGCATGTGTTTTTCTTCGCTTCCGTTGCTCTCATCTTTGAGTATGCATGCCGGGGTGGTTTTTGTCTGGTGTCTCATTCTTTTCTCCTCCCGTAGGTGCTCCCGTTCGGGTAGTCCGGGCGGCTGGGATATCCGGGCGAGGGTGCTTACACATGCCTTCAACAAGGGATCAACGTCAACAGCAACAACAACGTTTGGTTTTATTTTGGACGATGATCATGCAAGCGATTGTGATATATACTGATATTAGGCATCGCAACCGATATCTCCCAAGGGCTCCTCATATAAATTGGGATTCTGAAAGACAAATGACCCTTACACAAATGTTTGGAATGAGTGATAGAATTTGTTATAACCTACTTAGGATGAAAATAAAGTCGTTTCATAGATTATGTGCTCGGTAACGAACATATGGATTGGTTAATAGTAGATTTGTCCTTGTTGATGAACAAGTGGCTATTTTCCTAAACACGGTCGGGCATGATGAACGTAATCGAGCTGGAAGTTTTACTTTCTTTAGATCTGGACAAACAGTGAGTCATTACTTCCATAGGGTCTTACACGCTTGTCTCAAACTATATAGAGATGTTGTCAGTAACGCCACTAATCACAACTCACCATACGAGAAAGAAAATGTCAAACCTTGGTTCACATATTTTCAAGTTAGGAGTTGAAATTATTTCATTATATATTTTGTAAATGTTCAATATTCTAAAGTAATTTTCTTATTAAAAGTTTTTTTTTTTTTGTTAAAGGATGTTGTAGGGGTAATAGATGGTACACATATTCCTGCGAATGTCTCCTTAGAAGAACAAACTAGGTATCGCAATAGAAAGCAAAAGATTTCTCAAAATGTTTTAGTAGCTTGCACATTTGATATGAAATTTACATATGTGCTTGCCGGTTAGGAGGGATCGGCACATGACGATCGATTGTTAATGAGTGCAATATTACGGCAAGGACATATATAAGCTGACAGTTCCTTTGGGTAAGTTGTACCACTAGTTTGATATCATTTTTTTTCAAAAGGTTACCAATTATTTAATAATGATTATGTAACAAACAATTCTTTGATAGGTAAATATTATCTTTGTGATGCCCACTTCCCATTGGTTCCAGGATTTCTTGCACCATATCGTAGGACTCGTTATCATCGTATAGACATTGAGGGTCAACATCCTGAAAGTAGTAAGGAGTTGTTCAATTTTCGCCATTCATCTCTACATAATGTTGTTGAGAGGACAATTGGTTTGCTTAAGAGAAGATTTACATATTTGAGGCATCAACCCTACAACGACATTGAAACACAAGCAAAGATAGTCCTTGCTTGTTGTGTCGTCCACAACTTCTTAAGGAATGATGATATAGAAGATGTTTGTGGTGAGGACGTAGATACTAGCGATGATGAGGATAACCCTACACATGTTGTCGATGTATCTAAAGACGAGACTCCAAATGCTCATATATTTTTCACAGCTGATGCAGCATGGTCTAATAATAGGAATATAATTGCTGATTTAATATGGGCTGATTATCGTCCCAACCATGATGCAGGAGTTGATTTCGATTAAATTTGAATTTTTAATTGTCATTTATGTCTTTATGTAATGGTTGACATAAACTTGCTTATATAACATTGTTGAAATTGAAGACATATTATTAGTCGGTTATTATATTTTGTACATGGTATTATGTAATGGTTGACCATAACTTTTTTAATTTTGAAAGACAGATTTTATGGCACATAATCAAAAAAACCTTATGGGAGAGGAAAAGAGCTCAAGCCAAATGAATCCTACATCTAAGAATCTTCACATACGTTGGAATGATGTAATGGATAACTGTATGATTAGCGCACTATATCATCAAGTGTTGACCGGTCACAAAAGAAGTGACAATGGCGTTACATCATCTCAAGTGTCAAAGATAATTGAGAGCGTAAATAATGGGTTTGGAGTTGTGGTGTCAGAAAAAAATGTAAGGGGGCGTTTGAAGACTATTAAGAAAGAACATGTTGAACTTCGTCAATTATTAAGTATGAGTGGTTTTAGGTTGGATCCTAACACTAGGCGTGTCACAGCCGGCGTATTGGCTTGGGAGGAGTTTCTTAAGGTATAATGCTTTATCGACCATGCAACTTTTTTTTCATTACACATTAGTAGTATAGTTTCTTTTGGGCATTGACAAGTCATGAAAATATTTGCCTTTGTTTCTAAAATTTTTTTTAGGGGAAACCGGAATTTGGAAAGTGGAAGAACAAACATTGTCCTTGATATGATGAGTTGGAGGTTATCCTTGGAAATGATGTTGCTACATGAGAGCGCTCAACAGCCGGCAATGACGACATCTCACCCATCCATGGTATTTATACAAGTAAATAATGAATATATATTATTTATAATATGCCTTATATAATAGATTTTAATAAGTTTTTTTTTTTTTTTTAGTACTGGATGAAAGTGTAAATGAGATTGATAGTTAAAGTAAAGCTACAAATTCAAGCAAAAAAAGTGATTCCAAGCATAGCGCCGAAGGTGGAACTAACAAAAGTCAGTGTAGACGTACCCAACCCGATGAGAGTATTATTGCCCTATCGAGTATTGCCGAATCATCGAAAAGAATTGCCAATGCTATGGAGATTCAAGCGACATTAGATACACAAAAACATATAAATTGGCAATTGGTTTTAGAAAAATTACAAGGCATGAAGATAGATAGGTATGATATGATGCAAATCATGAAGATATTTCAAGCGGATGAAAGTTTTGTGAGAATCTTTATGAGTTTGACTGATGAAGCATTTATGCGGGATTGGGTTTTTGAAAAACTTGGTCGTGATCCACCTCTGCTTAATTAGTAGATGATGTTTAGTATGTTTGTGACAAACACTGTTTAATTTGTAAGGCAGAATGAAACT
Source organism: Diospyros lotus (assembly GCF_014633365.1). Taxonomy (NCBI): domain Eukaryota; kingdom Viridiplantae; phylum Streptophyta; class Magnoliopsida; order Ericales; family Ebenaceae; genus Diospyros; species Diospyros lotus. Next base: position 45,502,740 of record NC_068338.1, on the reverse strand, counting down.
GCATATTTTTATATATTTTGTAATAGGTACATTGTTTGCATAGTTTGTTTGAATGAGACCAATGGGTATGTTGTGTTTGTATTGCTCTATGTATGGTCTTATTGTGGTTTTGTGCATATTTTTAATTGATGTATGGTCATCTAATTTTATTATGTATGGTTTTGTTAGATTATCTTATTGGTGAGTAGTTTAAAACTCTTTAATACTTTTATTGCAATGGATCAGCATTGATAAATTTATACTAGTCTTGATGTGTATAGGGGATGAAAATGATACAAGTAGTTTGCTTTTGTTGTCTCCAGTGGACCAGAAGTATTAGTTTTTTTTTTTTTGTGTGTGTGTGTAACTTATCACTCCATAATAAGAGGTTTCTACCCCGTTATGGCACTTATAATGTGTTTATTTTCATCGTGGCATGAATACTTCCACATCCTCAATGATCATTTAGGCCAGGTTCTTTTTTAGGACACTTGTTTTGATATATGTGTTGACAGAAAATATTTTCTTGCTATGCTGGAATTTGGTTTACGTCCAATGAACTGGTAAGATCCATTTTCCCAACTCCTCAGAGAGTGCTTTATTTTTGGCTTTTTGTTTTGAGTTTGACACATAATTTACTTCCATGATGTGATAAGTTTACTTCCATGATGTGATATCAACTAGTTTACAGGTTTTTGTGGCATGAATTTTCTTTGACAAAGTATATTGAATTATGGGTTTATAAGTCTTTTCTTGGTCATGATGAAGGAGTGCTGAAATTCTGATCTTCATGCATGTATTCTTCATGGATGGATCAAGTCAAATTAGAAGATAGTGTGCATTATTATACAAATATTAGGCTTTGTAATTTATGGCTTTACAGGTGTATTATGTTTATGGCTTTACAGGTGTCTACTTGACAAGTGTATTATGTTTATGGCTTTATGTTGTTGGCAATGTTGCTGTTTGAGTTACAATTGTGAAGGACATATTTTTTGTTGTTGTTTGCGTTATAGATGTATTATTGTTGTTGTTTGCATTACAGGTGTATTGTGTTTACGGTTTTATGTTGTTGGCAATGTTGCTGTTTGAGTTACAATTGTGGGGGCATATTTTTTGTTGTTGTTTGCGTTACAGGTGTATTATTGTTGTTTGCGTTATAAGTGTATTATGTTGATTTTTATTAATTTTTTGTTAAATGTCGAGAATTACAGCAATGATGGTCTTCTATCCATGTTGTTTGATTGAGTAGCTTTCACATTAGTTGCCTTCTTTTCAGAAAAAGAAATTTGTAAAATTGGTTGGTTCATTCCAATAAGAACTGTAAAATTGAATTTTGACTTTGAATTTACTTTCATATTCATAATGATGATTTTGAATTTGCTTTGAATTTCAAGGTAAAAAAGGTATTTTTTTCATGGAAAATGTAATATCCTGAAATTTGAAAATGATTAATAATTATTAATTATTGTGTTTGTGGAGATTAACAAATATTTGTGGGATTAAATGAAATATTGATTTAATTTTTATTCGGTGATTATTGAGTAGTTATTATTTCAAGGAAATAATTATTTGTTTTGAAATTTAAATGAAATATTAAATTATTTGGAGAGTTAAGGAAAAAAAATGTGTATTTATGTAATTTTGAGGAAATAGAAAATTTAGGTTTAATTAATTTAATTAGGGTATTTACGAAATAGGAAAATAAATTGAATTAGGGGATTTTTTAGAAATTCGGGGTATAACTGTAATAAGAGAAATTAGAGTTTGGGGGTGCATGTGAGAATTTTTGGAAGTTTAGGGGTGCTGGTGCAAAAATTGGAAAGTAATTGAAAGTCACTTTAAATTTAATTGAAGGCACTATATGGTTAAAGGAGTTGGCTAGCGCGGGCGGTTGCGAGTGCGCATGTGTTGGGTGAGGTCGCGGGTTCGAGCCCCGCCGGTGTGCGCGCGCACTGGAGTATTTTGGCTGATTTTTCAGCCAAAACCCTTGCCCAAAACGGCGTCGTTTTGGGCAAGGCGGTGGCAGCCATGCGCGGCTGTTGGGCGCGCCACGTGGTGGGCCGCCCAGTTGAAGCCTTTGTTTTGCTTCAATTTAAAGGCCAATTTTGAACCAGCGAACAGAGGAAAAAAAAAATAGAAGAAGGTGAGCAGTGCGCAAAGCTATTTTTGGGAAAAATTTCAAGATTAAATGAGTTTTAATCGCAGTTTAATTATCCAGATAAGTAGAGAATTAGATATTAAACATTCTGTACAGTTGGAATTTCATTTTGAGTCCAATTTTATTAATTTTAAGAGTTATTCTATTTTACAGCGTGTATTATTTTGGTGGCATTTAAGCATAAAAACGTTGTAAATAGCTAAATTCAGGCAAGCTCTCCTCTACCCTTGCGATCTCTTTTCATTTTGTGAATTCTACGCCTTCCCTTAATTCGTTTCGATGTCGCGTATTAATTATATAAATTGAGAATGTTATTAGCGTGATTTAATTTAAAATAAATATGAGATTTATTGGGATTTTATTTACGGTGTGCCTACGTGGGATTTTAGACGGTTAAATTATTTATATTACACGGTTAAATTTAATTAATATGAGCCGTGGTTTTATTAATCACTATTAAACGTTTTACTTCGCAACGGGAATGCAAGAAAGGCAAGGAACGGCCGTGTAAAGGCAACCTCTTAACCCTCCCCTCGTGTTCTTTAATTCCCGTAAAAGACCTCGTGATTTCTAGTATTTTATCATCTCTCTTACTTTAATTCGGCACCTAGCCTTATTTGTTGAATTATTATTCATCTGTTCTAATTTAAATTAAATCTGAGGCTTCTAGAATTTTATTCATTGGGAGCCTATGGGGGTTTGTACCACCCCCACTCCTTTTGGGAATGATGCTGAACCAGCCTGGGAACTAGGTTCCTAGACGTGCGGGTTTATTTATGATTTTTTCGGGTTTATTTACAGTTTTTCTCAAATTTATTTATGGTTCGGTTAGAGCTATCAAGCACTGGGGCAGGGGTCGGTTGTTGGTGATGTTGGAGTAGACTATTGTACGGCCCTAATGTGGACTGTCGGGTGGACACTCCTAGTCACTGGCCGTTGACCGGTGCCGGGCACTACTGACTAGCTCTGCCGGTATGTGATGTATTGCATGATTAGATACATTGTATTACCGTTCATGATTTGATATGCACATGGGTACGGGTTGCATGTTGGGATATTCATTTATTGAGTATGCTTGGACACAGACATTCTAGTTTGGTTAGGTTGCATCTAGCACGGGCATATGCATCGCGTTTGGTTTACTATGTGGGCGGAGCATGGCCTGATGTCTGGATGTATGGGCACCAGTGTATCACGTTGATGCTCACTACGCCATTTCATTTTTATGTGCATTGCATGGCTACTGGTAGTATATAGTTCTCGGACGGGAGTACCGTTCCGATGGAGCCTATGGCTCGGGTGTCGGGAGTACCGACATGGACGAGTGACGGGAGTACCGACCCGAGACAGCGCGCGCAGGTTTGTTTGAGACACATGTTTCCTTTTAGGGCAGCGGCAGGTTGGTATGGGACTTGGGTGCCGTGTGTCTTGTGTGGGCCCCAAGGACCGGTATGTGCTTTTATTATGTTATGTTATTGTGTTGTAGCGTCTCATGGTTTGTGTGTACTTGGGGGTTTATTCTGGGGAGAGTTTTCTGGATATGTTCAGCCTTCAGCCTTTCTTCCTTATGCTTGTTGAGTCTCTCGACTCATCTTGCTTTCCATCATTCCAGGTAGTGGCAGCGTGGGCCATGGCAGGGGAGTCAGTTTTTAGCTGCAAAGTCGGTATGGTGTACAGGCAGTCCCGTCAATCTCTTTCAACTCTGGTGTCTAAGTAGGATTTACTCTATTATTTTGTACTGCGCCAGGTTGTCCCTCGAGTTTCGTGTATGTTGGCATAGGAGTCTGTGTTTATTTATTTATCTTATAATCGTTGTGCTAGCGGTGTTCCCATAGTGCATGCATGTGTTTAGCTATGCTTCCGTTGCTCTCATTTTTGAGTATGCATGCCAGGGTGGCTTTGACTTGTGTTCATTCTTTTTCCCTTCCGTAGGCGCTCCCGTTCGGATAGTCCAGGTGGTCGGGGATATCCGGGCGGGGGTGCTTACAGAAAATGTTCATTTTCTAGGAAAAATAATGGCAATCAAACACCAAAAGTTAGAAAAATAACTTTTTATGGAAAATAATAGCAATCAAACATCAAAAGTTGGAAAAATAAAATAATTTCTAGGTAGAAAATTAAGCAAATCAAACGTTATAAATTGATATTTTCCCTGAAATTTAATTTTAGGTAATTTAATTCCTTAGAATTCATTTTCTTTCCACTCAAATTCCACCCTTGTAATCAAACGCACTCTTATTTTCCATCTTTAGGTGTTTAATTGGTAATATTTTCTATATAATTTGGTCATTTTCATGGTATTTCGTGTTTGATATGCATTATTTTTTATAAAAATGTATCATTTTCCATGAAATTCAATGGTAAAAATATATTGAAAAACATTGAATCCTATATAGAAAAATCAAAATAATAATCTATTTTAAGTTAACTAAATCATTTTCTCAAAAAAATGAAGCCATAAAATTAAATTTTTTTCATTTTCCAAATTTGTTACTTTATACATGATTTATGATTGTTTTTATTTTTTATTTTTTATTTCTATACATTTGTATTTATCACAAAAAATTAAAAATAACAATAAAATTCTCTATTTATTAATTTGTGATGAAAAATAGCAAGTAAAATAAAAATAAACCCAAACCCACTATCTCACCCTCTCTGTCTCCCTCCCACGTCTCCCTCCTGCCACTGCCGTTGCTTGGCATTTTTGAAGGTGTAGAAGATCGGCCATGTCCGGCTCTATGATGTCAACGGCGAGTCGTCATTAGCGTGCCCAACAACCAGATTGTAAGCACCGCCGCCTGGATATCCCAACCACCCGGACTACCCGAACGGGAGTGCCTACGGAAGGAGAAAGAATGAAATACAAGACAAAAACTACCCTGTTATGCATACACAAAAATAAAAACAGCGGAAACAAAGCTAAACACATGCATGCATTACGGGAACTCTGCTAGCACAGCGGTCACAAGATGAATAAATGCATACAAACTCTTGTGCCAACATACATGAGACACTAGGAATAACCTGGCACGGTCAAAATTAATAGAGTAAATCCTACTCAAACATCAAAGTTTACGATAACTGACGGAACTGCCTGTACACCATACCGACTCTGTCGCTAGATGATATCTCCCTAACCCATGACCCACGCTGCCACTACCTGGAATGATGGAAAGCAAAATGAGTTGAGAGACTCAGCAAACATAAAAAAAGAAAGGCCGAAGGCTAAACATATCCAATAAACTCTCCCAATAACACCAACCCCCAAGCACACGCAAGCCATGAGACAAACAACATAGCATACAAGCGTAAATAAAAGCACGTATCAGTCCTTAGGGTCCACACAAAACACACGGCACCCAAGTCCCATACCAATCTGTCGCTGCCCTGAAAGGCAACATATATTTCCAACAAACCTGTGCCCGTTGTCCCGGGTCGGTGCTCCCGTCACCCGAATGCTCGCGTCGGTCCTCCCAACACCCGAGCTGTAGAATAACCAAGCCGTAGGCTCCCTCGGAACAATCCTCCCGTTCGAGATTGCTAAACATAAAGTAACCATGCAATGCATATAAAAATGTAATGGCGTAGTGAGTATCAACGTGATACATTGGTGCCCATACATCTAGGCATCAGGCCATGCTTCGCCCACATAGTAAACCACACGCAATGCATATGCCCATGCCAGATGCAACCTAACCATGCTAGAATGTCCGTGTCCAAGCATACTCAATAAATGAATATCCCAATATGTATCCCGTACCCATGTGCATATCAAATCATGAACGATAATACAACAAACGAATCATGCAGTAAATCACATAATGGCAGAGCTAATCAGTAGTGTTTGGCATCGATCAATGGTCAGTGACTAGGAGTGTCCACCCGACGATCCACTTCAAGGCTGTGCAATAGTCTACTCCACGTCACCAAACAGTCGACCCTTGCCTCACTGCTCCATAGCTCTAGCCAATGCCCACCCGAGAAATCCATAAATAAACCCGCACTTCTAAGAACCTAGTCCCTAAGATAGGTTCGACATCATTCCAAAAGGACTAAGGGCCGTACAAACCCCCGTAGCCTTTCAAAAACTAAAATTTTAGAAGTCCCGAATTTAATTTAAATCATACCAAATGAATAATAACTCAATAAATAATGTTAAGCGCCGAATTGAAGGGAGGGAATAAAATACAAGAACCCACGAAGACTTTCACGAGAAATAAAGATCATGAAGAGAGGGTTAAGAGTTTGCCTTTACACAATCGTCTCTTGTCTTTCTTGCACTCCCGCTGCTAAGTAAAACATTTCCTGACAATAAATAAAATCGTAGCTTCCATTAAGTAAATTTAACCATATAATATTAATAATTTAGCCGTATAAAATTCTTAAACATATAACGCTTTTAATACTTTTTACCCATGTAGGCACACTGCAAATAAAATCCCAACGAGTCTTATTTTTAATTTACATTAAATCATATCAATAACATCCTCAATTTATATAATTAATACATGACACCGAAACAAATTAAGGGAAGACGTGTGGTTCATAAAATGAAAGGAGTTCGCAAAAACAAAAGGGAGCTTGCCTCGTTGTAGCAGATTACAATATTTTTACGCTTGTACGGCACCAAATTAATATACGCTGTAAATAGATTAAACTCCCAAAATTAACAAAATCGAGCCCAAAATTAAATTTCAACCGTACAGAATGATTAATACATAATTTTTTTCTCACATGTCTAATTAAAACTCATTTAAACCGCATTTAATCTTGACTTTTCTTCCAAATTTTCTCCATTTTTCATCACTGTGCGCGCGTCTTCTTCTCCTCTAAATTACTCTCTACTAGCTAGTTCGAGAATGGCAGAAATCGGCCTTTAAATTAGCAAAAATAGAAGGCAGAGGCGCAGCCACATGGCAATCGCTAGGAGGCCACCGCCTCTGGTGAAACGATGCCGTTTTGGGCGTCCTTGCCGATTAAAATAAGCATTTTCCTCCCTCATACGCGGGCAGAATCGAACCCGCGTCCAGCCCCTAGTCGCTCTCGCGCACGACCACTCGCGCCACCACACGCCTTCTGTAAGGACCCCCGTCTAGATATCCCCAACCACCAAGACTACCTGAATGGGAGCGTCTACGGGAGGAGAAAGAATGAAACACGAGACAAAAACTACCCTGGCATGCATAAACAAAAATAAGAACAGCGGAAACGAAGCTAAACACATGCATGCACTACGGGTACCCCGCTATCACAACGGTCACATGATAAATAAATAAACACAAACTCCTGTGCCAATATACACGAGACTCGAGAAACAATTTGGCACAGAAAAAATAATAGAGTAAATCCTACTCAACCATCAGAGTTGACTGGGATTAACGGGACTGCCTGTACACCATACCAACTCTACCACCAAAAGTTAACTCCCTTGCCATAGCCCACGCTGCCACTACCTGGAATGATGGAAAAACAAGGTGAGTCGAGAGACTCAGCAAGCATAAGAAAAGAAGATTGAAGGTTGCACAAAACCAATAAGCTTCTCCTAGAACACCAACCCCCAAATATACACAAACCATGAGACGCTACAACACAATAGTATAGGATAATCAAAGCACATATCGGTCCTTGGGGCCCACATGAGACACCTAGCACCCAAGTCCCATACCAACCTGTCGCTGCCTTGGACGGTAACAAATACCTCCAGCATCCTGTGCGCGTTGTCTCGGGTCGGTTCTCCCGTCACCCGTCCATGTCAGTACTCCCAACACCCGTCCCTATCGGTACTCTCGACAACCGAGCCATAGGCTCACTCAGAACGGTACTCCCGTCCAAGAACTATATACTACCAGTAGCCATGCAATGCACATAAAAATGCAATGGCGTAATGAGCATCAACGGGATACACCGAGGCCCATACATCCAAGCATCAGGCCATGCTCCGCCCACATAGTAAACCACACACGATGCATATGCTCGTGCCGGATGCAACCTGACCAAGCTAGAATGTCCGTGTCCAAGCATACTCAATAAATGAATATCCCAACATGCAACCCGTACCCATGTGCATATCAAATCATGAATAGTAATATAATAAATCTAAATGTGCCGTAAATCACAAACTGGTAGGGCTAGTCAGTAGTGCCCAGCACCGGTCAACGGCCAGTGACTAGGAGTGTCCACCTGACGGTCCACTTCAAGAGCGTACAATAGTCTATCCCAACGTCACCAACAACTAACCCCTGCCCTACTGCTCGATAGCTCTAACCGAACCATAAATAAATCCGAGAAAATCATAAATAACTCGCACGTCTAAGAACCTAGTCCTCAAGCTGGGTCAGCATCATTCCCAAAAGGAATGGGGGCAGTACAAACCCCCATAGACTCACAACGAATAAAATTCTAGAAGTCTCGGATTTAATTTAAATTAAAACAAATGAATAATATTTTAACAAATAAGGCTAGGTGCCGAATTAAAGTAAGGGAGGGCATAAAATTACAGGAAATCACGAGGTCTTTCACAGGAATTGAAGAACACGAGGAGAGGGTTAGGAGCTTACTTTTACACGGCCGTTTCTTGCCTTTCTTGTACTCCCGCTACGAAGTAAGACATATATTAATGATTAATAAAATCGTGGCACACATTAATTAAAGCTAACCGTGTAATATAAATAATTTAACCGTTTAAAATTCCATGTAGGCACTCTGTAAATAAAACCCCAACGAGTCTTATATTTAATTTAAATTACATTACACCAATAATATCCTCAATATATATAATTAATTAATTAATATATATAATAATAACAACTCACCAATATGCACCACTACTTGCTGCTTAGCTTATAAGCATCGGAAAATATATATATATATTTGCTTAATAGCATATACACATATCTCCACCAATATGCATACAGGGCTAGGCATTCCTTAACTTTTCTTTTATCCTAATTTCATTGCACTCACCCATTGATTCACACTCACACACTGATTACACATAAATACATATAGATACATAAATTGGCACACGACACACTCCTGCAACCCAAACCCTCACACTCTCACAATCAAAACAATATACTCTCACGCACACAGTGCACTAGTATGTATATATATATACTTGCACACCAAATTAATTCACCCAGCACAGCATAATCACCCAAATTAACAAAATCACACTTATAATTAAAATCTAACTGTTCAAAATTATTAATACATAATAGCTTACTTACTCGCTAATTAAACCACAATTAAACTTGGTTTAATTCCTCAATTTCTCCTAGTTTCCTCACCATTTCCAACCTTAAAACGTCTTCTTCTCCTTCCGAAAGCCCTCTGATTGCTCACTGTTTTAACTCAATTTTTAGCTTCAATTTGAAGCATTAATAGGAGCAAAAATCGGCTAAAAAAAATGCAGCCAATTAACCTTAAAATACGTGTAAAATAGAGGGCATGAGAGAGTGGCAGCGCGGGCGCACCAGCGCGCGCCACGTGGCCGCGCAATTGGCCATCATTGGCGCCCCAAAACGACGTCGTTTTGGCTGCCCTCTGATGCCCAAAATCACTTTCGTTTTTCCCAGCGCACGGAGAGCCCTCCCCACCGAATCGAACACGCGATCTAGCCTCCACCCTCGCGCGCGCAAACCACCTAGCCAGCCATCACCTTTGATACTATATGCACACATAATTACATTTAACATGACTCTTGGTCATTTCCCAAATTTACACTTAAACCCACAACTTTCAAAAACTTCCACATACACCCTAAACTTTATTTTTTTCTCCTTATTACACTTGTACCCCAATATCTTCAGACATTCACTAACTTAATTTATTTACCATTTCTATAAATACTCCCAATTAATTAATAATTAATATTTCTCTTAAACCCAAAAATATTTAACAATCAACTTATACACAATAATTACTAAGTATCAACCATTCACCAAATTATTCAATTCCAATAAATCAAAATCACTTCAATTGCAAAATTTAGCAATTATTAATTGTTCCCAACTAAATTAATAATCATTTATTTAATTCCCAAATTTCAGGATATTACACCTTCAATATATAAACGTCCCCCATTATATTTAAGGTGACTTCCATCAACTTTCCAGATTTTGCACCAACACCCCTAAACTTTCAAAAATTATCACATGCACCCCAAATTCCAATTTCCTCTTATCTCACTTACACCTCAAATTTTCAAAAAATCCACTAAATTAATTTTATTTTCTTATTTTCATAAATACTCCCAAATAAGATTATTAATTGTCTTAATGTCTTTTTAATACAACTAATTTTATATTTTCTTTAAACCCATCAATACAATAATTAACAATGATTAACCATCCCCAAATAATTTAATTAATTACCTTTAATTCCTTATTTTCCCCAAAACCACATAAATAAATATTGTCTCTTAAATTCCTAAATATTCAATAATGCCCTCAAATATCGGTTTGAATAATTATTATTTATTTTCAAATTACAGGATATTACATAGATCCTCGCCATCGGCTCCTCCAACCCCACCGTCACCATCTGGATACGTTGCCGCCTACTACCCCGACACGCTCATCTCCGTTGTTGCCTTCGATGACGAGGTCCTCACCACCGCCAACGCTGTCGCACCACCTTCATTGTGAGTCTCTCTTTTTCTCTCTCTCGCTCGTTCTTTCACTCTCTCGCTCCGTCATTGTGAAGACGCCATTCTGAAGTCGGAGATGGCGACGAAGCCAGAGTCGGGGCTCGACTTCGGGGGTGGATGGCGACGAAGAGGAAAGGGACAAAGTCGACTCGAATGAGAGAGGAAAACCCTAGAGAAATCGAGGCGAACAAGCAATGAATTTAGGTGTTGGTGCTGTGTCGCGGTGAGTGAAGTGATGAGTGAATTCCCTGGAAATGAAAAACCAGCCCCTCCTAGGAAAACCATTTCCAGCAAAAGTGAGAAATTCGCATCACGTGACTAAAAATTAGAACTTACTTTTTCAGGAAAATTTAGCTAATCAAACACTACAAATGTGAGAATTTAGATGGAAAATCGTCATTTTCCATATAAAATATAGGCAATCAAACGAGTCCACTTTTCCATGAAAAATTCCATTTAGGGGGAGATGGTTTTTATTTTCCATACAAGTTGAAAAATACTTTCCTTTTCAACTAAATGCTATCAAACACACCTTTATACTATGTCACTTGAGACAAGTAAAGTAAGACTTACTAGCTTTCATTGGAATCTCTCGCTAATGAAAGGCATTTTGTCAATTTTTTTTTTTATTAGGTTAACGTACCATCACGACTTCACGAGCACCCCTGCTGCTCGGTTCCATAATTTCAACAGAAAATGTAAATATTTTTTAAAGTTGTTGATAGTAAAAATGTGGTGGGAAGCATAAAAAAAATAATGTGAACACACTTTTTTATTTTTAAAATAAGTTTTTTTAAATCTTTATATAAATGAAAGTAATTAAACATTATTAAAAAAAAAAAAAAAACTCTATCGACTCTTACCAAACTAAAGACTTTGTTCTTGTCATATCTAACGTCATTCTATGGTAAAGTGAATCGAATATAAGATGAGTAGTTTGAAATAAAATTTTGATTTTAATTTCATCAGTTTACAATAAATGTGCATTATATTTTTATAGTAATTATTGCGTTACTTTATTATTTTTGTCACAAAAAAGAACATTTTTTATTGTGATAAATTACCACATTACAAGACCTATTATATGTATATAGAAAGAAATATCATCATCTAACTACAAAAAATGAGGTTTAATAATATTATTTTTGATTTATTTAATGTACTTTTAAGTTTTTTATATTTTTTCCAACTTATATATGCAATGGAAAATAACACTCACCAATTTGGTTTTTCTCCATGAGGCCTGCAATTCATAACAAAATAAAAATAAATAAATAATCCAACCATAAAGTTATGTTTTATGTATATAGAAGATATGTTTAAAGAAATGTGTACAAAAACATGTACTCGTAAAATAATTTTACCATAAAGTTATGTTTAGATATGCCTATTTTTAAGTAATTCAATAAAATAAATTTTAAATTTTTTTAAGTATTAAAAATTCAACACTTAATTATAATGATTTAAAATTTAAAAATAGTTAATTTATAATTACTTAAAATACAGATATTTTAAAATTTATTTATTTATATTATTTTTTATTTTATTTTATTATAATAAAATAAATTTAATTAAAATAAAACAAATTTAATCAAGCCTTCCCAGCAATCGGGGAAGGCTTGATTCCCTGCACCGCGAGGTGCAGAGATTTTAGAAATCCCCGCACCTCGCTATTTCAAAAACTCCCCCACCTCGTAGTGCGAGGATTGCAGATTTCCATGGCCGCGGCCATGGAACTTGTGTGTATATATATATATATATATAAGTGTGTGTGAGTGTGTATATATATATTTATATAGGTGTGTGAGTGTATTGGTGTTTGAGTGTATATGTGTGTGTGCTGGGTTGCATGGTCGCGGCTGCCATGGCCGCGGCCATGCTGTGTGTATATATATATAAGTGTGTGTGAGTGAGTATTTATATATTTAGGTAATGGCTGGGGATGAGAGGTGATCGGAGAAGAGAGTTTGCTGTGGGTTGTGGGGTAAAAGAGGTATATTAAAATTATTGAAAATTTTGATGGGACGTAGGTTTTGAAGAGTAAATTTTCGGGTTCTGAATAGAATTTCCCTATATTTTATATGTTTATGTATATATATATATATGTATGTGTAATGAGAGGTATTTAAATAATTTCACTACAGGCCTGACAAAAAATATGTCTGAAAACATTATCCCCATTTGATTTATTGATATTTTAAAGAAAATTATAAAAATATTGTTTTCCTCAAAAGTAAGATGGCGATAATATACTAACTTAGTGTTGATTAAAATTAATAATGTAAGATAGTATCAAAATAAAATCGAAATACTTTTTGAACTAAAATATAGAATAGTTAAAATAAGATTGAGAAATATTCAAAAATTTTTATCAAACTATTTGTTAAATTTTTTAGAGTATACTAAAAGACATAAGTATCATTTTTTTTTTATTTGTAAGAATCAATATATATTTATTTAGAGGATGAAGAGATAAATATATCTTGAAAAATTAAGATAAAAAGTCACATAATTTTTTTATCTAATTAAGAATTATTAGATAAGTTTAATAAACACGTTTAAAAAAAATATTTTTCATATCTAATATTTTTATCAATATTTTAATTAACAAACATTGACTAAATAAATTTCGAGCTCTAAAATATGATCAGAAAAGAAGTCTTACGCACAATGAAAGTAGTAGGACGATTCCGGGGGGCACTGCCATGATACACCATCCAAATAAGAAAGCTCAAATCCATTAGCCATGGCGTTGTGAATGTCCAAGAGGGAAACGTTCCGGCCACCCAAGAATGGCTCATCCGCAACGAGAACCACCGCCTCTACTGTGCACAATTCCGTTACATTCGACATTTTCAGGTCATGACCTACCAGCATATACGAATGATTTCGTCTCAAAGGAGTGTAGTAATTGTTGAAACAATTAGAATTAAATCCAGCAACAAGATCCATGTAGTAATTCACCCTATTTTGTTCTGTATACTTTATTGGCCTCTGACAGTTCACCAACACTACTAGGACTACAGGCAGAAATCCGCCGTAATATCAAGAAGTGAAAGCTAACCCTTCATCTTGAGTCACACCCCCCTATCTCTCGTCAACCTTCATCCCGTCGTCAACTCGTTGGCTTCTCCCTCACCCAACACCCAGCCCTCTTGCACCCGATAACCCGAGACCTAGCCCCTCTCCACCCGTTGTAATATCCCGAATCTTGAAAATAAATAATAATAATTATTTAAATTGGTGTTTGAGGGCATTATTGAATATTTGGAAATTATTTATTTATGTTATTTTGAGAAAATAACTATTTATTAGGGAGTATTTAGAAAAAGATTAAAATAAAGTAATTTGGGAGAATTTCTGAAATGTTTGAGGTATAAGTGTAATAAGGGAAATGGGAGTTAGGGGTGTATGTTGAGGTTTCTGAAAGTTGTGGGTTTAAGTGTAAATTTTCGAAAATGGCTGAAGTCACTATAAAATTAATTAAGTGTGTATATAATGTTAAAGAAGCAGCTAGCTTAGTGGTCGCGTGCACGCCGGTGCTGGCGTGGGGCGCGGGATCAAACCAAGGGGGGCGAACGCCCGTGGCTGGGGAAGAAATTAATTATTTTGGGCAGCAGAGACAGCCCAAAACGGCGCCGTTTTGGGGCGCCAGTGCTGGCCCCTTGCGCGGCCACGTGGCGCGCGCTGGTGCGCCCGCGCTGCCACTCTCCCACTCCCTCTATTTTACACATATTTTCAGGTTAAATTGGCTGCATTTTTGCCGATTTCTGTTGCTATCAATGCTTCAAATTGAAGCTCAATTGAAGCTTTTAAACAGTGAGCAAACAGAGGGCTTTCGGAAGAAGAAGAAGGCGTTTTCAGGCTGGAAATGGTGAGGAAATTAGGAGAAGTTGAGGAATTAAACCAAGTTTAATTAGCAGGTAAGTAAGTTATTATGTATTAATAATTTTGTATAGTTATATTTTAATTATAAGTGTGATTTTGTTAATTTGGGTGATTATGCTGTGTTGGGTGTATTAATTTGGTGTGTAAGTGTATATATATATATCTACATGAGTGCACCGTGTGCAAGTGGTGAGCTTTCTGTGTGTATTTTAATTTGATTGTGAGGGTTTGTGTTGCAGTGAGTGTGCCGTGTGCCAATTTATACATCTATATGTATATATGTGTAATTAGTGTGTGAGTGTGAATCAGTGGGTGAGTGAAATGAAAATAGGATAAAAGAAAGGTTAAGGAATGCCTAGCCGTGTGTGCATATTGGTGAGTTGTTAATTAATTAATTATATACATTGAGGATGTTATCGGTGTGATATAATTTAAATTAAATATAAGACTCGTTGGGGTTTTATTTACGGAGTGCCTTCATGGGATTTTAGACTGTTTTATTAATCACTAGTAAATGTCTTACTTCGCAGCGGGAGTGTAAGAAAGGCAAGAATCGGCCATGTAAAGGCAAGCTCCTAACCCTCTCTTTCTGTTCTTTAATTCTCGTGAAAGACCCCGTGATTTCCTGTATTTTATAACCTCCCTTATTCTAATTCGGCACTTAGCCTTATTGGTTGAATTATTATTCATTTGTTTTAATTTAAATTAAATCAGAGGCTTCTAGAATTTTACTTATTGTGAGCCTATGGGGGTTTGTAACACCCCCACTCCTTTTGGAAATGATGCTGACCCAGCCTGGGGACTAGATTCCTAGACGTGCGGGTTATTTATGATTTTCCCGGATTTATTTATGGTTCGGTTAGAGCTATCGAGTAGTAAGGCAGGGGTCGGTTGTTGGTGACATTGGGGTAGACTATTGTACGGCCCTGCAGTGGACCGTCGGGAAGACACTCTTAGTCACTGACCGTTGACCGGTGCCGGGCACTGCTGACTAGCTCTACCAGTATGTGATTCGCTGCACGTTTAGATTTATTATATTCCTATCCATGATTTGATATGCACATGGGTACGGGTTGGATATTGAGATATTCATGTATTGAGTATGCTTGGACACGGACATACTAGTTTGGTTAGGTTGCATCCAGCACGGGCATATGCATCGCGTGTGGTTTACTATGTAGGCGGAGCATGGCCTGATGCTTGGATGTATGGGCGTCGGTGTATCACGTTGATGCTCATTACACCATTGCATTGTTATGTGCATTGCATGGTTACTGGTAGTATTTAGTTCTCGGACAGGAGTACCGTTCCGAGGAAGCCTCTGGCTTGACTGTCGGGAGTACCGACAAGGACGGGTGTCGGGAGTACCGACATGGACGGGTGGCGGGAGTACCGACCCGGGATGGCATGCACAGATTTGCTGAAGGTATTTGTTACCGTCTAGGGCAGCGACAAGTTGGTATGGGACTTGGGTGTCAGGTGTCTTATGTGGGCCCCAAGGACCGGTATGTGCTATGTTTATGCTATACTATTGTGTTGTAGCGTCTCATGACTTGTGTGTATTTGGGGGTTGGTATTCTGGGAGAAGCTTATTGGTTTTGTGCAACCTTCAGCCTTTCTTTTCTTATGCTTGTTGAGTCTCTCGACTTACCTTGTCTTTCCATCATTCCAGGTAGTGGTAGTGTGGGCCATGACAAGGGAGTCATCTCTTAGCGGCAGAGTCGGTATGGTGTACAGGCAGTCCTGTCAATCCCTGTCAACTCTGATGGTTGAGTAGGGTTTACTCTATTATTTTTACTGTGCCAGGTCATTTCTCGAGTCTTGTGTATGTTGGCACAGGAGTCGGTGTTTATTTATTTATTATGTGACCGCTGTGATAGCGGGGTACCCGTAGTGCATGCATGTGTTTAGCTTCGTTTCCACTGTTCTTATTTTTGTGTATGCATGCCAGGGTGGTTTTTGTCTTGTGTTTCATTCTTTTTCCTTCCGTAGGCGCTCCCGTTCTGGTAGTCCGGGTGGTTGGGGATATCTGGGCGGGGGTGCTGATCGGGCTGTCGAACACCGATAAATTAGATGAATAATGATTTTGATTTGCAGCAAGGGTGCAACTCAAAGTCGTCTCCCAACGAACCTCAAACGGATCTGTTAAAACAAGACTAAACGGGGGGGGGGGATTTGGTAAAAAACATAAAACAAAATAAACACGAAGACAGTAAACCGAGATGCAACTAGTTGCAACCTTTCCTCCCTACCCGGTTATCATCATCCACCATATAAAGAACCTATTTATCTTTAATCCCCAGATCTAACAAAATATGCTTGACAATCGCCGAAGACTAAATCGAAACAAATATAAAAATCACAGAAGATCTTCTTGATCAATATACAAGTTTCAATTTCTTTTAGCACACAGATCTAAAACCGACATGAACAATCGCCCACTAAGTTTATGTTGTTTCTTACAAACCAATACCCCAATCGAGCCTATTAGTCAAATCTTCCCAAGCATCATGCATGCATTCGTACGATCGCATAAAATACATACACACTTGAGAAGAAGCAAAGAAACAAAACCATAAGATTAAAGATGAAAACAGATATACAAAAACGTCCAAAGATTCAAACCAGATAAGGAGTATGGCATGCAACCGGTTACAAAATCCTTAGCCTTCCATCTTGACAAGAACAATGGAGAAAAAGGAAAATTGGCTACTGTTCACGTGAGAAAAGAATCTCCCCAAAATCAGCTACTTAATGTGCTTAAATAGAGCTTAGGGAGGAAACCCTAGGTTACCGCCACTTCAGAGCCGATTTCAAATAGGATAACGTGCGTTCTGGGCTTCGTCCCCTTCATAAAAATTGTGAATCAGGAAGAGTAGATGAATTTGGGCTTTTAAATAACTTGATTTGGACATCAGAAGCTCAAGTTATGGCCTTTTAAAGATTCCATATTTGTGCAGAATTCTAATCCAATTAGGATTTGGCCCAGCTTTTCGGCTCTAACTTGAAGCAATATTTGGAGGCCCAAACGAACTCGGATTTAGACAAATCATACCATTATGGAAAGCCCAAGAAGTCCTCTACAATATCTCTGAAGACATCATTCACGTTATGGGATTATAACTTGGCCAAAAACTCGAAAGAAACACAGAAGGTCAAATCCATGAGCACACTTTTGCTTCTTTGTCTCCAATCTCCTTGTTTCCCTTCTTGCCATCAAAATTTCTCATGACTCAAGAAGCCCTAATCTGTCCAAAATAAGATAAAATAGTGTGAAGCCCAATTCCTATAAAATAAAATAAAACAAAATCAAGATGAATAAAATGATACAACTAACATGCAAAAAGACTAAATATGAGGGCTAAATAATATGAAAATATGCGCTCTATCAAATTCCCCCACACTTAGACTTTTGCACTCCTAGGCAAAACACTAGACACTAACACTCAATAATAAAATGGATGTAAAAAATGCAAAATGAGAGGCACGACAAGTTTTATAGGAATTCAACACTCAAAGATCATCTTTCTTACGCTTCCCAGACAAACAAGTAGCATGGCAATTTTACTTGGCAAGACGAGTCAAAATAAGCAGACCCTCATAGAATAAGAATATGCTCTCAAGTTCCTCAAATGTTATGCCTCACTCCACTCAATCACAATTCCACTACCAGATATGCTCATCTTCTAAATCTCTACTCTCAATGCTTTTTGCATGTAAATCAAAAGGACTTTTATTCATGGCTCTGAAAAGGATAGGAAGATAACAATGAAAAGTAAAGTAAACCTTAGGAAGAAAACATTCAAGACAATCCAAGATCAATGAAGAACTATTAAGCAAGCAGAAAATAGAACTTTTTTTTTTTTTTTGAATGGTGGGTGCGTTTTACGCTCCATCCCAACCTTTGTGAGTGCGTTTTACGCTCCATCTCACCTTGGCGAGTGCGTTTTACGCTCCATCTCACCTTGGCCTTTGGCCTTTCTATCTATTTTTCTTTTGATTCCAAAGGACTTGCTTAATATGCTGCCATAATCAAGGGATGCAATGAATGTTAAGATTATTTTTATTTATTATTTTTTTTGAGAAGATTGCGAGTAAAATGAAAGAATGCCTTAATCATCTTTTCACATGCACGAGCACTGATAGCTTCAATAAAGATTCAAAACAAGCCCTGGAGTGATACCCATAGTTAGTGAATGCACGCATATCATAAGAAAGAACAAGCACAAATATCCTCACAAAGACTACCTCAATCAACCCACTAAGCCAAACTCATTGCCAATTTACTTGAGAGCCCAAAAAGATAAGATCGACTTTCTAATCATGCCAAATTTTTTCGAACTCAATTTGCCTCATTTTGCCAAAAATCTTTTTTTTTTGAAAAGAAACATCTATTCTAAAACTCCCCCCCACACTCAAACATTACATTGTCCTCAATGTAAGCATGCAGCAAGAATCAGGTATAGGACAAGTAAGAAAAGTAAGAAAAGTAAGGAGAGAGAAACAGCCTGGTGGTATCAAGTCGGAGGAAGGTCCAAGAGAGATAGCTCCTCCACTGTGTGTTCTGTAAAGCCCTCATAGAAATGTTTAAGCCTCTGCCCATTAACTGTGAATTTCTTCATAGTCGACCCATCCATGATCTCAACTGCACCATAGGGAAAAACATGAGTAACCACAAAAGGACCAACCCATCTAGAACGCAACTTACCAGGCATCAGCTTTAGGCGTGAATTGTAGAGGAGGACTTTATTGCCAACGTTGAACTCCTTCAGATGCTTGTGTGGATCTTCACCTACAAGACCATGAAACTTGGGAAGCAAATGTATCAATCCAGATTTCAGTTCAAAGTTTGCCTCCAATTGAGGATACTGAATGCACAAGGGTTGATAATGCACATCAGGGGCAGCCAATTCTCTAATAGTTTTGTTAGCATTATTCCCATTATTCCTATTCTCATTGCCATTGTTTTCATAGGTGGCCATATTGATCAGTTTAGGTTGAAACTCAAACACAGTATCAGAAACAATGGGAAAGACACTATTAGTCACTGCCCTATCTTGGGATCTAAGTTCTCTTGCTTGTCGCCTAAGGGTTCTATCAATTTCTGGATCTAAATCAATTAAGTCACCCTTAGATGATCTGGTCATGCATTAAATATCAACAAGAACAAAAACAAAACAAAACACACAAGGAAAAATCACATAAACACACCAAGAAAACACAAAATGGCCCAAAAAGTGGTCTAAACGTTGGATTTTGGCCAAAATATGCCCTCCCTCACTGCATAGCAGTGACTATTTCTCCCCACACCCCAATTCCTTTGGACACCAAAAATCAGGGCATTCCGAGATAGTCATCGGCAGTGAACAGTGCTGTTTATAGCAAAAAAAAAAACAGAAAACAAGCAAACCGAAATGAAAAACACAAAGAATGAACAAAGAAAACACAAAGAATCAACAAGGAAATAAAAGAAAAGAGAAACCAAAGAGCAAGATACGAAGAAGCAACAAAGAATGAAAGAGAACTAAAAAGAAAAAGAAAGACAGAAAACAAATCTTGTTATGGCAGAACAGTTTGACGGTTCCCCGGTAACGACGCCAAAATCTAATCGGGCTGTCGAACACCGATAGATTAGATGAATAATGATTTTGATTTGCAGCAAGGGTGCAACTCAAAGTCGTCTCCCAACGAACCTCAAACGGATCTGTCAAAACAAGACTAAACGGGGGGGGGGGATTTGGTGAAAAACAGAAAACAAAATAAACACGAAGACAGTAAACCGAGATGCAACCAGTTGTAACCTTTCCTCCCTACCCGGTTATCATCATCCACCATATAAAGAACCTATTTATCTTTAATCCCCAGATCTAACAAAATATGCTTGACAATCGCCGAAGACTAAATCGAAACAAATATAAAAATCACAGAAGATCTTCTTGATCAATATACAAGTTTCAATTTCTTTTAGCACACAGATCTAAAACCGACATGAACAATCGCCCACTAAGTTTATGTTGTTTCTTGCAAACCAATACCCCAATCGAGCCTATTAGTCAAATCTGCCCAAGCATCATGCATGCATTCGTACGATCGCATAAAATACATACACACTTGAGAAGAAGCAAAGAAACAAAACCATAAGATTAAAGATGAAAACAGATATACAAAAACGTCCAAAGATTCAAACCAGATAAGGAGTATGGCATGCAACCGGTTACAAAATCCTTAGCATTCCATCTTGACAAGAACAATGGAGAAAAAGGAAAATTGGCTACTGTTCACGTGAGAAAAGAATCTCCCCAAAATCGGCCACTTAATGTGCTTAAATAGAGCTTAGGGAGGAAATCCTAGGTTACCGCCACTTCACAGCCGATTTCAAATAGGATAACGTGCTTTATGGGCTTCGGCCCCTTCATAAAAATTGTGAATCAGGAAGAGTAGATGAATTTGGGCTTTTAAATCACTTGATTTGGACATCAGAAGCTCAAGTTATGGCCTTTTAAAGATTCCATGTTTGTGTAGAATTCTAATCCAATTAGGATTTGGCCCAGCTTTTTGGCCCTAACTTGAAGCAATATTTAGAGGCCCAAACGAACTCGGATTTGGACAAATCATACCATTATGGAAAGCCCAAGAAGTCCTCTACAATATCTCTGAAGACATCATTCAAGTTCTGGGATTATAACTTAGCCAAAAACTCAAAAGAAGCACAGAAGGTCAAATCTATGAGCACACTTTTGCTTCTTTGTCTCCAATCTCCTTGTTTCCCTTCTTGCCATCAAAATTTCTCATGACTCAGGAAGCCCTAATCTGTCCAAAATAAGATAAAATAGTGTGAAGCCCAATTCCTATAAAATAAAATAAAACAAAATCAAGATGAATAAAATGATACAACAACATGCAAAAATACTAAATATGAGGGCTAAATAATATGAAAATATGCGCTCTATCAGGTGCTTACACCCGTGGTCGAACCATCGACCCTAGCCTTAGGTCATCAACGGCTAACACTCACCTTGTCGTCGCCACATCAGACCCAAACGCCTTCATCGTCGGCGACTACTTCCCCTACCCAACACCCAGCCCTCCTGCACCTGATCGTCCAAGACCCAGCCCGCCCCCCACCTTGTCGAACGTGATAGCAAACCCTAAGCCATTTCACCATCCTCACCTCAATGTCAATGATCTTGCAGGTATCACCGTCATCGATTTGAGAAGGTAATATAATTTTTGGAAACTTAATCGTCGTGTGGTTTTGATTGTCATGTCTAATTTGGTTGGTTTCTCTTGCTATTTGTTTAATCTTTCGATGCTTTGACTTGGTTTTTCGAATTCGTTGTTTATCTTGTTTCTGTTTTATGATTTGGTTTGTTGTTTACTTGTTTTTGTTTTGTGATTTGATTATGTTTACTTACTATTGGTTTTCTTCCATGTATCCAATGTTGGGATATCCGTGTACTGAATGTTGAATTGATCACAAAATTAAAAAACGCAAAGAGATTGTAATCTCGGGGGACTGTGATGGGTGAATATGGCAATCAATTTTGGAACATAAAGTTTTTTATTGGATGATGATGAGGCCGAGGATGATGCCCCCACACTTTTGTCTAACTTTGAGCAATTAAGTTTTCCTTAGCGTATGCTCTCTGGAAAAGGAATTTGAATTTGGTTTCTTAGTGTAGTAGAAACTCAGTAATTCACTGTAATTGTCATGAGTCAAAAATCATCCCATGTTTTCTATTTTGTTGGTTTTCAGTGTTTGTTGTTGCTGATGATAGAGGGTTACAAACTTAGAAATCAAGATGTATTTGGAATTGACTTGGAGCTAAATTAAATTAACATATCAGGATGTCAAGGAATTGAATCAAGATGTATTCAGTTCGATTTTTGTGTTGTTTTTTACTTTAGTTTTTGGTTTGGTTAGTTTAAAGGCCAAATCGGTTAATTCGGTTCGATTTTTGGGCTATTTTTCTGGTTCCATTTTCGATTCGGTTAGTTCAAAATTCAAATCAGTTAATTCGGTTTCGATTATTTCGGTTAGGGAATCAAGTTGGTTCGATTATATTCAATGGGGCAGTTCAGTTCGATTAGGTAAAATGGGATGGTTCAATTCGGTTCGGTTTAGTTATAATCAAATGCACACCCAAACATATACATAAATTTTTTTTTTTTTTAAAAAAGAAGGATTTACAAGAAGCAAGCTGCTTTTTTTCATTAATTTTCGGGGGGTCTTTGTCAGGGCCCACTCCCGGATTACCCGCTAGCATAGGAAATCTGAGAGAAGGTTCATTCAAGATGGATACAGATACAACATCACTTAACATTTTGCCAAGAATTCTTTTCATTTCCATATTTGTTCACTATCACTAGGAGCCAAAATAAACATTATACACCATTCTTTACATCATATACTCAGGTTTACAACCCATACATTTTTAAAATTAAAGGGCATCAAGGCTTTAAATACAAAATGAAACCCTCTAATTATGCCCTCAAACTACACTCATGGATCTTCTAGGTTGGGACATCTCTGTATACATCTAACTAAAACTCGCCTTACTTACTTATCTTCCAAACACCTGGAATGACAAAAAGAACAAGGGTGAGCCACAAGACTTAGTAAGCATATAACAAAAAGGAGACATCAATAGGATAATATATGAAGGCATGAACCATTCAGAGCCAAGGAAAATCACAATCTCGACAAGTAAACCTCACTTGAATCCATGCCTTCTACGCTTGAAAACACCCTCTCCTAAGAAATTATAATTTATTACATTTCATCAAAACCTTTTCAAAGTGAGCCCTAAGGCTCGGCAAGTGTATAAACCAACAAAAATTGGAAATGACCAGACTTCCCTGAACATCATTTATATCATACCACATATGGACACACCAGTCTCAAAAGCATAGATGACA
Source organism: Diospyros lotus (assembly GCF_014633365.1). Classification (NCBI taxonomy): domain Eukaryota; kingdom Viridiplantae; phylum Streptophyta; class Magnoliopsida; order Ericales; family Ebenaceae; genus Diospyros; species Diospyros lotus. The sequence continues at coordinate 45,479,140 of NC_068338.1, read as the reverse complement.
CACAATCAATGACATATAGTTATATCGCACGTTGCCCAGTTATAACATCAATGCATGGATGCACATATAGTGCACACATATGGTTCTTGGGGCTCACATAAAAAAATACACATAATGGTGCCTAAGACCTTATATACAAACTTGTTGTAGCCAAGGACAAGCTACCAAAATAAGAACGTGAGCCCAAGGCTCTCATCTCACATCCATCACCATCGTTATCATGTTCCATATGACTCACAATCTCATCAAGGTCACAAGCTGTTGTGGGTCTCCACCCACAGTCTTACGCATCATAAGATCCAATTGCTGTGGGCCTCCACCCATAGTCTTACGCATCACAAGATCTAGCTATTGTAGGCCTCTACCCACAGTCTTACGTACCACAAGCACAAGTCAATTTTCACCACCATCACCACCACACGCAAAGGAACTATGCAATGCAACATATAAAGAATGTAATGGCTCTTATAGCATTAACGTGATGACCAGGCCTCCATAAGCCAAGCATCAGGCCATGCTACGCCCACGTAAGAATCCACACATACGAATGCTCTAATGCATATGCTCGCCTAACATACACAAGTCAGCACTCACAGGCCAATCGTGTCATGCTAATGCTCACGCTCCCATCACATACAAGGCATGACCATTTCCCCCAATGAATGCAACCCATGATCCAACATCACAAAGTGAGGCAATATAGAAACACAATGCCATGCAACACAACCACAAACAATGCTATGATAAATGGCATTCACACATTCTCACTTTGATTTCACATCTCTTTCACACATTTCACATTGATTAAGGGCAATTATTCATATAATGATAGTCATGCATCAAGCATGAGTTATTATGGACATGCCAACCAAGATCCTTTCTTATTATCTTCCCAAAGAATTATCATCATGTAATTCAATTACATTCTTATCTCATGAACCCCACGTATATACATATAGGTGTCTTCAACCATATTTTATCATTATAGGGGATTGAGGGATGCCAAAGGAAGCATTTAAATACACTTTACATTAGCCATCTTACTTGCTTTAGATTAAGAAGATACTTAATCCATTCAAATCATAACCAAAATATATAATATTATATATCAAATTGAATCCCTCGAACTCTAGTTTATGACACTTCAAACGGATCGCAAATCTGAGTTCTACATTAAAAGTTATGGCCGAAGCAGCGAGACATGCGTAGAGCAGTCAAGTTGCAGCCGAGAATGACAGAAAAAGGCCAAAAACCCACAAAATAGCCACCAAATATTCCAAAACTTCCATTCTAGCTTCCTAACCCATCATAAAGGAAGAATGGGGTGAACAAACCCCAACGAAACCATCAATAAGACCCAACAAGGCTTGACATGACATACGGATCAAAGGAAAAAAAATAACGAAAATACACGACCGCAACCGGCATACTTTTAAAAACTAAGGAAGAGAAAATCATGAAGCATTTCATTGCTACAACTGAAAAGAAAGCTTGCACAACCATAAAAAAAATGAGTGCAAGAGAACTTGCCTTGGGTGATGCTTAGAAGGAGAAACAATCCACTAGAACTCAACCCTCACCTCTTGAAGCTCCAACCAAGATGATGATGGAAGAAGAAGAGCATTCGGGAGAGAGGGAGAAAATAAACAAGAAGAAGAAATGAAGAATGGAGGAGGAATGACTTTCACGCCACCTCCAACCACTCCCCCCAACTTTCTTTTCCCATTATGCCCCTCTACACAACACACACTCCACTAAATATCTCAACCCATTTTGATCTTTTTCCATTTTCATTTCCTTTTCCATTTATTTCATTCCACTCATATAAACATATGGGCCAAAGCCCATTTCATTAGCCCAACTCAAAGGGGCTCAACAAATCCTTAGGCCCACTTTTAACATTTACTATATTTTTCATTTTCTTATCTCTTTTTCTATATTCACAAATTCTGCACACACAAAATCATGCACATATGTATATACATATATAATGCCAAGGCCCACTTTACTAATGGCCCAATCCATTTTAGGCCTATAGAATTTCTCTAAACCCATAACATTCATTGACTTTAAACACTTGGCCTAAATGGACAACCTAATTCATGAATTTAAATTTATATATATTTTGACACATTAGAATATTTCTTAACATTTAATTTAATGTTTAAATTTTTATAATTAAAATATTAATAAATTTCTAGATCCATTAACGGGTCATTACAATCTCCATTCTTATTCTTGTAACTCCTCTACTTAGGTTGTTTTTTTTAATATATTAACTTAACAAAAAAAAAATTAAAATGATCACATCTGTATTTGCCTTGTGATTTCTGTTTCTCTTTCTCACTCCCGACTTTTCTTGACAATTGAATGGTGGAATTATGTTTGAATTGTTATTTCACCTTCTTTTTTGGTCTTCCTTCCTCAAATAAATGCTCATTTTTAAAATTCAAAGTCCACGGATGGGTCTACCAATACTTCCAAAAGCTTTTGAGCCCCTCATTTTTAAGTTCTTGTCAATACAATGTGGACCACTTTGACCTGAACGTAATTTTTTATTTTCATTTAGATTAGTTTTTTTTAAAATGAGATTTTTATTAAATAAAAAAAATAACAGTTATGCTAAGACATGCTTAGAGCAATAACATAAATCGAGAAAAAATTATCGGCATAAAGAGACTATAAGGAGATAACAACAAAAGTTCATATTGTGTGTCTTACAAAAAAAACAGATTTAAACACAACATACCATGTCCCTAATGACCAAAACGATTATTATTTTTTTAAATTACATTGATTACTTTTATATTTTTAAAATTACTTCTCCCATGTTATTAATAAACAATTGTTATTCCTTTTTAAATGACAAAATATTTTCTTCTCCTCTTTCAATTTAATTACAGAAAAAATAAAAAAAATTAAAGCTAGTGGTGCCACCGTCATCACTTAAGTTTCTAAATTACTATTCGAACCCCAAATTTTAACTTTTAGGTGTTTGATTAATTAATTTTTTTATGAAAAATATTGTATTAGCTTTTGAGGAAGGATTTACAAGAAGCACAGTGCTTCTTTTCACCAATTTAGGGGGTCTCCATTTTTATTCTTGTAACTCCTCTAATTTGGTTGTTTTTTTAATATATTAGCTTAACAAAAAAAAATTAAAATGATCACATCTGTATTCGCCGTGTGATTTCTGTTTCTCTTTCTCACTCATGACTTTTCTTGACAATTGAATGGTAGAATTATATTTGGATTGTCATTTCACCTTCTTTTCTGGTCTTTCTTCCTCAAATAAATGCTCCTTTTAAAAATTCAAAGTCCACGGATAAGTCTACCAATACTTCCAAAAGCTTTTGAACCCCTCATTTTTAAGTTCTTGTCAGGTGATTTTTTTATTTTTATTAAGATTAGGTTTTTTTTTAAATGAGATTTTTATTAAACAAGGAAAAAAGAAAAAAAAACAATCCCTATTAAGCATAACACACTTGTCATTCTTGTTGTTAAAATTTCAATTTTACATGTATAATTTTATTTTTTGAAGAAGTCAAACGATTCAAATTCTATTTAAAATTCAATTTAAGATAAAATCTTATAAAATTTCAATTTTACTCGTACAATTTTATATTTTGGAGACTCTCAAATAATTCAAATCTCATGCAAAATCAAATTTCGAGTTGAATGGTCTATTAATTAATTACCTATTTTTTAAGCATCTTCTAAAAAATTTTAAATTATGTTTTATCTCTAAATTATCTATTCCAACCTATTAGTTTTTTAACTATATTTTGAAAACATTATCTTTTGAGTTATAATAAAAAATAATCAGCTTATTAAATAATATTAATTTATTTTTTATAAAATTATGTCATTAGAAACATATATTTATAAAAATTAAAAGATATTTTTAATTATTTTTAAAATCTTACGATTTTGTGCACCATTTTTCAATCTTATTTAAAATCTCGATTTTAACTACCTTAATTATACTTCTAAATTGCATTGATTATTTTTATATTTTTTAAATTAACTTCTTTCGTGTTATTAATAAATAATTGTTATTTTTTTTAAATCCCAAAATGATCTCTTCTCCTCTTTCAATTTAATTAATAAAAAAAATTAAAGCTAATGGTGCCCGATCGGCCGCCACCACCATCACTTTGGGTCCGATTCAAGAGTACAATTATCAAAACCAAACTCCACAACTCCAAGCAATTGCAGAAACCCAAACTCGCCTTTGCCTCCCTCATGCCATCGCCGAGACAAGACAAATAGGACTCTATCTAGAGAGGAAATGGCCGTCTTCCTACTAAATCTTATATCATTCCTCTTTCTACCACAACTCCAGGCAATTGCAGCAGCAGCACAAGCTCCAGGCAAGTGCAGTGGCTGCTGCGGCGACGGTCTAGTGATCCAGCCGCCGTTCCGTCTTAAACCCCATCGTGATGATCATCAGTCTGCTGCTGCAGGAGGCCATGGCTGTGTCTTGCCCCGCTACTATCTTTCCTGCGCCCAGAACCGAACTTGGCTAGAGCTCTCCCCCTCTCTGAAACTGCCTGTCAAGTATATCGACTATGCATCACACGTTATCCACACTTCTTATCCTGATCTTGACTGCTTTACCAAACACTTTCCAGACTCCGTCAATCCGTCTTCTTGTCCCTTCGGATTCGCAGAATATTACAGTTTTTATAACTTCAGCCTCTTCCAGTGTTCATCCACAAAGCCTTCGTATGGTTTCCTTAGTGACCCCATTCGCAATGTTTATGCTATAGTTTCGTACTCTTCCTTAGCGGATTATCCCATGGTGTCCTGCACAAAGATGTGCGACATTTATTCATTTCCAGCTATTTCCGATTCATCTCATCCTGATGAGCTTAGATTCAAATGGTCCCAAGTCGCTTGTCAAACTCGAATGTGTCCCCCAGAAAACGGCCATAGCCAACGCAAAACTGCAGGTAATTAATTTCCATATTCACAATTAAATTAGTCTATTGCGAACCATTACGGTTTAATTTGTAATTACAATGATTAATTAATTTATCAATTGATTAAATTATTATTCTATATATAGTATTCAAATGCGATGCATTTTTACTTTCGGTTTGACTGATTTATTTTTTCTCATTAATTTTGTTTGATTGATTCAAATTGCAGATTTGCTCCGAGACTTATTTCTTCTCCCCGTAACAATTCTAGCATTGTACTGTGTCTTTAGCTGGATTAAAATAAAAAAAGATGATCAAGCAAAGATCAAGCAATTTTTGGAACACTATAGAAGTCGCAAGCCTGCAAGATATTCCTATGCCGACATCAAGAAAATCACCAACAAATTCAAGCACAAAATAGGCCAAGGAGGCTATGGAACAGTGTACAAAGGAAAGCTCTCTAATGACGTCCATGTTGCAGTCAAGATCCTCCACGATGTCAAGGGAAATGGAGAAGAGTTCATCAATGAAGTGGGAACCATAGGAAGAATTCACCATATAAACATTGTTCGTTTAGTTGGCTTCTGCGTTGATGGCTTTCGAAGGGCTCTTATTTACGAATTCTTGCCCAATTATTCACTGGAAAAGTTCATTTCATCCGATAAGGAGAGACTCTCGTTAGGGTGGGAAAAGTTACAAGACATTGCTCTGGGCGTAGCCAGAGGAGTTGAATATCTCCACCAAGGTTGTGATCAACAAATACTTCATTTCGATATTAAACCTAACAATGTCCTGCTAGATCATAGATTCAACCCAAAAATATCTGATTTCGGCCTGGCAAAACTGTTTTCCAAAGAACAAAGTGTGGTTTCAATGACTGCTGCTAGAGGCACCGTAGGCTATATTGCACCAGAAGTATTCTCTAGAAATTTTGGGAATGTGTCATTCAAATCAGACGTATATAGTTTTGGAATGCTCCTCCTAGAAATGGTTGGAGTGAGGCAAAACAATGCTGCAAAACAAGACAGCTCAGAAAGCGAAGTTTACTTCCCTGAATGGATTTATGAACATTTGAATCAGGGGGTAGAGGCAGTGCCAAGCATCCAAGTGGAACAAGAAGAAGATGCAAGGATTACTAGGAAGCTGATTATTGTGGGGCTTTGGTGCACGCAATGGTACCCAATGCACAGGCCATCAATGAAAGATGTGGTGCGGATGCTAGAAGGTGATGATGAAGGCACATTGAGGGTGCCCCCAATTCCACATGTTGCTACTAATCCCTTCATGACCAGAGAAAAAATTAGTGCAACGGTGACATCTACTAGTTATTTAGAAATCATTTCCGAATCGGAGTGAAAATAAACATGTATTGTATCATAGCCTTGTGCCCAATAAGTTATTTATGTAATAAATTACTATCGAATTGGATTGATGAATAATTATGTGATATGTAGTAGCATTTATACTAAAGTGTTGTAAATAATTTCTCTCCCCTGTTTTGTGATGGCAGTAGAGAAGCTCTACCTTTATCTCTCTTGAAGCCATTTTTTATTGTAAAATCTTCAAAAGACAAGATAACAAAATTTCAAGAACAAAAATAAATAATAAATAAAATATTGAGTTAGAAAAAAGTAGAGATTGAATTTGAAAATTATCTTAATTTCAATGAATGAGCTTTTTCACATTCTTATTTGCGAAAATGCAACGGATTACATGATAAAACAAAGATTTTTCACACTCTTATTTGCGAAAAATCTTATTTGCATTTTTATTTACATATATATTTTTCAAAGCAAGATTGAGTGTATAGACAACATAAATGAGTCAAATAAATATATGTGAACATACATTCAATGATTTTCCTAATTCCTTTACAATTAGTAGCATTATCGCGATAATAATTTGTACAACTTTTTGATGGCCCATTTCATCTATTTCCTCTTTTGTCAAATTAGCAATAAATTATTTATCTTTCACTTCACCAATCATTCAAAATTTTAACAAACATAGGACTATTTTTAAAAACAATTATAAAATTAATCAAGAATACTATCACTATTTCCCAACCAAGTGTCTTTAATAAGTTTGAACAATTTTTCAACATTTGTCATTTCTTGCTAAAATAATGAGATTATCAATTTATTGTAAGCTAGAGGCCGGTAACCACCCAATAAATGAGTAGCATCAAATGAAATAGCACTCAAATAATATGAATTTCTTGCACGATTAAAAGTTAAACTTATAATATAAAATAGTCCAGTAATCTCATTATCTTATTGTGTTTTATTTTAAATGTCAAAAACTCTAACAATAGGTGAATCATTGATTTTTCTCTTTTTTAAATTTTCTAAATCATTTGGTTAATGTAAAGACCAAAAAAGTCCCAAATAAGTACTATTTTTTGGCAAAGAAATTTGTTTAGCTTGTAAATTTTAAACATTTTGGGCAACTTCTTTAGAGCTTTTTTTTTTTAATTTCAAGAATAATTTAAACTATCACTTTTTTAGAAATAACAATCTCTTTCTCATTGATTTTTAACAGATGAGCCCTAATTATTGTGTATAATTTATATTTTTTTAAATTACAAAAGTTGCATAACCGCTTCCTATTACTCCTTCCTTTCCTCATTTTTTTGATTCTAGTCAAATATTTTCACAAAAAACTATTTTTTTCATCCCTAATTTTTGATAAGATAATGTTTCTAGAGTCCAAACCTAAGTTGAATGAGCCAGGATAACATACAACCTATATAAGGAAAAAAATAAAAAAAACAACATCCACCCTTAGCTTTTAATCTCAAAAATACAAAACTATTTCATCAACACATCAATCAAGTCCAAAGCTTATTTAATCAAGAGTCAACTGTCAATACATCAATTAAATCCAATATCATTTAATCCACACATCAACTAAGTACACACTTCAATTCCATCTTACAGTAAAGTTTATCAACTTGAGGATATATATGAACTCTATTTTTTTTTTTCAATAATAGCTGTCGAACCTCAACACACACACAAAAATATCACACTTATCATGTCAAAAGCCCAAAAAGTATTATTTAGATCCCAATAATGCAACAAGAGAGAAGCACCCAACAAATTACTCATATACATACATACATATATTCGTAAATATATTCACACAATTATATATATACATATGTTGGCAAAATATATATTTTAACTCTTATACTTACATATTTTTTTCATTTAAACACTTGAACTTTTTTTTATTTCAAAGACACCCATGAATTTGCAATTTTGAGTTAATTGCATTTCTAAATTTTTTGTTATTTAATTAACACATTTAAATTCATTATTCTCAACAAATTTATCAAGGTATGTAATTGACTTAAAATTATATAGTTTAGAGGCGTAATTGAAACAATAAAAAATTTAAAGGTACAATTAACTCAAAATTACAAATTCAACTGTCTTTGAAATAACAAAAAATTTGAATGTTTAAATAAAAAAATATACAAATACAATAACTAAAATATGTATTTGATCTACATACATTTATAACTATATATATGCATACATTGGCAATCAGAGACTCGCAACTATATACATAAATTCATAGCTCTACACATACATACATTCATACTCACAATTATATACATATATTCATAGCTGTATATATACATACATTCAGAGTCACAAACTTATAGCTATATATATATACATTCACTACTATATGTATATATATTCACAACTACATATATACTTGTAGATGGCTATTTTATGATCACTGATTATTGGTCAATTAAGAAAAGATAGACAAAATTGCAGTCACGAATCGAAAAGCTTGGAGACGATGATTGTTACGGTTGTGGGTCACTGACAAGCAGACAAAAGGATGACAACGATGATAATGACAGAATAATAAGAAGATAAAAGGACAAAAATGGTGATGAAGAGAAGAAGCTAAGACTAAAATATTTTCAAAATAAAAAAAGAAGAAGATTCAATTTTAAACTTGAATCTTAGTTAGAGACAAAATCTTTTGTCTCTAAGCATGCTTGTAAATGTATTTTTAAAATTTTTTAAAATTACAAAATAGTTTTAAATTTTTTTTAAAATTATGAAAATGACTCAAAATCTTTTTTGGTGTTTCTTTCCGAAACCAAGCACCCAGACTAATTTTATACTCCCTGTAGATAGCAATCCTCCATAGGGATCCATTTTTAGACCCAAACCCCCAACCCGTTTACAAAGAAGAAATTTGTCTTCCTATTAAAGAGATCTCAAACCAACAGCTCCTGACGAAAGGAATCTTTTTTCCAATCTCTCAATCATGCCAATAGCTCTTTTAGGCATAAACGCTTTCATATATACATTGATGTTATCTTTGTATTTATAATTTTGTATATTATTCAAAAATATTATTTTTTAAATTATGAATTAAAAAACTAATAAATTAGTCCAATTTGACTAGTCACCTAACCCACAGAGCAACCCAAAATAGCTCAAGTATGGGTTATATTGTGCCAAGCTCTCCTTAGGGTGATAGGTATAACACGTCACTTTCTGGTATGGTGTCACTTTCTAACGAAATATGTTAGCCTATTTTCAACTCTGTTCAAGGAACATAAATATTATATTTACCTCAATTCTAACAAAATTAAATTGAAAAATTCTCAATATTTGTCTTGAACAATGTCGAGAATCTTAAAATCCACGTTGAGTCTCACTCAAATCGTCATCTTTCTTGCAAATGAGTTAAGCAAGTCAATGAACCAAATAGAAAAGAAATCAAAACGCCAGTCGTACAAAGCAATTATATTAGAACATAAATAAAGATACATTAATTTAATAACATCTTATTAGTAAATATGATATGCAAAGTTGAAGCATAGTTGCCTAATTATATATGTTGGAATAAGATTGAGATGCCATGCATGGTTGCACGCTCCCTCTGGCTACGCACATTATTTTTTACATGAAATATTAAGTTTTACTTCCACTTCCACTTCCGTTCATAGTAAATGAAAATATACACCAATGTTTGCCCTGCAAGATTTTTGTTGATTCCAATCTATTCATCTCACATTTCTTGTGGACAAACAGAGGGCTTGGAAGGCATAGGCAAGAGTGTAACACTCCCTTGGAGCATCTCCACTACCTTGCTCATTGATGGGCGATCATCGGGTTTCATTTGAATGCACCACAGAGCCACCAACATTATCTTTTTCACTAGCAATTCATCCTCCTCGTTGGCATCCCCTATTTCTATCCCCTTTCCTTTATTTAACTGGTTATATACCCATGAAGGAAAGTAAATTTGGCTACAGTGATCCACAAAGGCATTTAGGTTCCGCCTCCTACCTGCCATTTCCATTAGCAACATTCCGAAACTGTAAACATCAGCCTTGTGAGAAACCCTTCCAATGTTTTTGTATAACAACTCTGGAGCCATGTAGCCGAATGTCCCTCTAGCTGCAGTCAAAGACACAATGCTATCATCAGTTGGGTACAGTTTTGCCAATCCAAAATCTGAAACTTTAGGGGTAAAATCCTTGTCAAGAAGAATGTTGTGAGGCTTGATGTCAAAATGCAAGATCTTCATCTCACAACCGCAATGCAAGTACTCAATTCCACGAGCCACACCAAGTGAAATCTTGAACATTTGGTTATAGGTCAAAGATGAATCTCCTTGCTCGAAAAATATGTATTTTTCAAGTGACCCATTAGGCATAAAATCATATATAAGAGCGCGTTTAGATCTTCCAGCATGAAATCCAACAAGACGAACCACGTTGACATGATGGATCTTGCCAATGGTGGCAACTTCGTTGATAAACTCTCGTGCAGTAGCTTTGGACATCTTTAACATTTTTACAGCTACAATTTTACCGCTACGAAGTTTTCCTTTATAGACTTCAGCAAAGCCTCCTTCACCTAGCTTATGATTGAAGCCGGTAGTCATTTTATTAATCATAGAATAAGAGTAGCTAATGGGCACAAGATCATCTTGACTTTGAAGGAAACTCTCAATGTCTTCGTTCATCCATGCATGTCTTTTCCTGAATTTGTACACCAAAAGTGCCAAATAGAGTGGTAGCCCAATTAAAGCTCTTACACCGAGATATCCTATAAACAAATTTCAAAGTTAAAAACCAAACCAACAAGAAAAATCTCATGTTGTTTGGCTGTATTTGTAAGAAATAATGAATGGAAAAATTGTTTACATTTCAAGATGGAAAAAACAAGCTTCAATCACAGAGGACAAGTAATATACATGATTCGAACACCTTTTGTTAATAATTTGTTTATGTATAAAAAGCACATGTACAATTTAATAAAATGAACAAACATGTGAGAAAACGAAGACATGTTATCGCTTTATCTTTCTCATGTCTTTTGAAATTGTACTGCACTGGAAAGTTGTACAATAAATTTCTATCACCAAAATGTAATAATAATATCAAAAGTTTGTTTCTATGAGTTAATTAATTTTGAATACGATCATGATATTGTTGCATTATTTTAATAGTTTATTCAACTTATTTTTTATTTATAAAAATATTACAAAAAAAATGTTCAAGTTGATAGGTATAAGAAAGTTTACACTCACAATCTCATATTTATCACGAGAAATGAGTTTTCACTTAAGCACCTTTAGCAAAATTAATTTGTATATTAAATAAAAATAAATACTCATACCGTGATAGGTATGATTGTTAGGGTATTAAATGTAATTGATAAATTTATAAAGTACCAAAAATATTAATTATAACAAAATAAAAACTCAGCAAATATTTACGCGTGTAGAAACTTACGCCTGAAAGTTAAAACAAAGGAATAAGGGGCGAAACTAATGCATATGTATTATACTCTAATGCTATTTATTTATACACTAAATTTTTATAATTAATTTTAATATTCATAAAATTATAAGTAATGTTTTAAAAAATTATAAGAAGTGTTGTTAAAATTAATATAAGAAATTAATGCAAATAGAACTGCAACATAATTTTATGGTTGTATTAAAATAGAGAGAATAATAAATAAAATCAGCAGTTCTAAAAACTATTACAAATAGAATTACAGAATTTATAACAATAATAATCGTTTTCATTATATATGGCTTCTTTTTATGATGAACACCGTAATTATTATCCAAATATATATACTAATTTATAGATTATGCATATTAAATAAATCAACTAAAATTTAAAAAATATATATTTTAAAGATATTTGATCTCAAGTGGGTAACACTGGTATATGGTGATTAGTAGTACCATGTAAGTTTTTCCATTGAATGGCAGCGTGTGTAAGTTTTTTCTAGTTTTTTTTCTTTTAATTTTTTAGTGATAAATAAATTTCCCAAACACCCCTTAATTTGTGGTTTGTTTTTAGTTTAAATAAGTTCTTATAATTTACTTAAATTGTTGAAATATCCAGTGTGTTATAAAAACTATCAATTAAGAATTAATTAAACCAAACTTACCTTTAATCTCAAACTAATAAAAAAAATAAAAATCATTAAAATAATTAAAAAAAAACAAAGGCTTGGTTGGAGCCAATTTGGTTCTAGCGCCAGACTAGATGAGCTCCAACCAACCATCATCAGAACCCATTGTTGACTTCCAACAATGATTGTTGGAACTTAAATAAAGGTTTCCTCCCTGGAATCCTTTCCAACAATAGAAAAGATTATCCCGTTGTCGAGCACGATGGTGAAAAAGGGTGCCCTTTTCGTCCCCTTCTCTCCTCCATTGTCTTTCTCTCATCATTATCTACCTCATCATTTCTCTTGATTTTTGTAATTTTTTCCAGAAGCATATATATATATATATCATCACCGTTACGAGATCTCTAATTAGAGTTGTCTCTCTCTAAATTTGTAATTTGACCTCAAATTAATCATTGAAAATCATGGTTGGGTTCATCATATCTGCCAAGAAAGGGTGATAGAAAACGGAAATGATATATATGTATGTATACATTTGTAGAAAGAATAAAAACGCTTTGACAATAAGAGAATCCTCCCTATCAACAAAGAAAAGGTTCTAAGAAAGGAACCTTCACTAGATTTTGACAATTCTGGTTGCTGGAAAACCATTTGGTTTTGGCCAAGTCTTTATTTTTTTTTAATTATTTTAATAATTTTTAGTTTTTTCTTAATTAGTTTAAGATTAAGAGTAAATTTAGTTTAATTAGTGCTTAATCAATATCGTTTATAACAAAAGTGATATTTCAACCATTTTAAGCAAATTACAAAAACTTATTTATCTAAAAACAAATTATAAGAAGTATATTAGCATAAAAAGTCAAAACTGTAAAAGATGTATGAGAATAATTTATCTAATAAATCGAGGATAACAAACACTCACCGCACCAGAGGGCGGACTCATAAATGAAGGAAGTTGTCGTTACTGCCAACAAGAAGAAAATAAGTCATTGGCAACTCCCCTAAGTGAAACACATTCCGCTAATATTTTAACAATGTAAAGTGGTGGATAGTGAAAGTGTTGGAAGCAATAAAAAAATTAATGTGAACACACTTTTTTTATTTTTAGAATTATAAAATATTTATATAAAGGAAAATAATTAAACATTAATAAAAATAAAAAAGAAAAGCTCCATCGACCCTATATCAATATTTTTTATTAAGATAAATACCACATTGCAAGACCTATTATATATATATATATATATATGTGTGTGTGTGTGTGGATCATCATATAACAACAAAAATGAAATTTAAAAGAAAAATATTTTTGACTTATTTAATGTACTTTAATTTTTTATATATTTTTTCAACTTATATATATATAATATAAAATAATACTTACACAATCTGATTTCCTCCATGAGGCCTGCAATTGAGAACAAGACAAAAATAAATAAATAAGGAAACCAAAGCATTAAAAACAATAATCAAGTTGAAAGAAAATGTTGTTCAATAATCGGCATCATATATAATGGTTATTATAATTAATATTTATACATAACAATATAAATAGAATTAGAAATCTATTAATGTAATAATATATATTTTATTAATATAACTCACAATTATAAATTCACACAAGAATTTATTTTTAGGGGACAGTAGTTAATAATAATAAAATATTGCTATTACTATCACTATCACTTACTTTAGTTAAATAATATTTCGTGCAAGAAATTTAAATAATTATTAAGTCAAATTACGTGTATAATACAATCTTAAGTCATTCATATTATATAGCAATAAAAAGATAAAATAAAGTTATATTCCGACATTTGAAGTGATTATATGTTTAATTTTAGTCTTCTATGCAATACTATATAAAATAAAATAAAAAAGGATAATATATAACACATGAACATACATTCTTATATAGTATGACTAATTTATTAATGATAATATATATTAGAAACAAACAATAATTTTTAATTAATTTTGTATTGATAAAAAATAATAAGAATATGATTTACTGATGTTTTAATTAATGAAAATTATAAAATATCATTTTTCTCAAAAGTAATATGGCAATAATATACTAAGGAAATTTCAAGCCATAAAATATGATCAGAAAATAAGGCTTACGCACAATGGAAGTAGGACCAATTTCTGGGGCACTGCCAGTCCCAGCTACTGAAGTAACGAAGCTCAAACCCATTAGCCATGGCGCTGTGAATGTCCAAGAGTGAAAGGTTCCCGCCACCACCAGGGAACAACTCAGCCGTAACGCGAACCACTGCCTCCACCGTGCACAACTCTGCTACATCCGAGATACTCAAGTCACCTACCAGCATATACGAATGATTTCGTCTTAAAGGAGAGTAATTGTTGAAGCAATTAGAATTAGAACCAGTAGCAAGATCCACGTAAGAATTATTCCCAGACTTTATCGGCCTCTCACAGTTCACCAACATTACTACATTCGAATATTCGAGGAGATATTCAAAATATCTATCTAAAAGCAGGTTAGTAAGTGGCGAGGAATGAAGAGGAAGAGAGGAGCAATTGCGCTTGTCGATGCCCACGTCCACTATCCGAATGGTTTTGTTCTCGTAGTAGATGTCTAGGACGTAGTACATCCTGTGTAACAAGTACCATATTGTGCGATTGTTCTTGCAGGCCAATTCGAATTGCGTTAGGCCGCAGCCTTTAGGGTCCTGTTTGAGGCGGAAGGGGTAACTAATATTGGGAAGGCTTCCGCAGGAAGAAGAGAAGTTTGGGTCGCATTTGGATGATGATAATGATGAAAAGGAATTAGCACCCCGACCATATCCATATTCATATCCATATCTATATCCATATCCATATCCATATCCATATTTATAAACAAGAACCAGAGCTGGCAACACCAGCAAGATCCATGTACAACCTAGAAGAACCATCAATCTCCCTGTAGAACCGAGACTTCACCTGCCTTTCACAGCTCATGAAAACTACTTCTACATTAGAGAAGTACCATGACTCATAATTATGGGGATACCCACTTAGATCTATAAGGTTACGTGACGAGAGGGAAGAAAGAAGAGAGGAGCAATTGCGCTGGTCGATGCCCACCTCCACTACCCGAATGGTTCCGTTGTCGCAGCTGATGGCTAGCACGTATACTTTCCAATTCCACCAAACAAGTATAATATTATGCGATTGTTTTCGCAGGCCAATTCGAATCGCTTTAGGCCGCAGCCTCTAGGGTCGTTTTTTCGGCCAAAGGGGTAGCTAATATTGGGAAGGTTTTCGCTGGAAGAATAGAAGTTTGGGTCACATTTGAATGATGATGAAGATGAGGACTTAGCATCTCTATATCTATAACCAGACTAATACAGGAGGAGAAGAAAAAGAAGGGTTGGATGCCCAGCTGCAATGACGAGGCTCAACCAGACATGTTCAGAGAGAGAGAGAGAGAGAGACAGATTTTGTGGACAAAATGATGTGTCCAAAATCAGTGGACAAAATGATGTTGCAGGGAGAGCCATTTCTCATGGCGGTCCCCACTTATTTTGACTCAATGTGTAATGATTCATTTTGTTCATTATTACATTATTAAGTGGAAGATTCCGTTATTCACAATCTTTATTACCATAGAAATAGAGACGGAATCAGAAAAAAAAATTAGTAGAACGGTCAAAAGCATAAAAAATGGACAACAAAATAACTAATAAAATATACATAATTATTTAAAATATTAAATTTATTTTATTTATATTGCTTCATACTCTCTTAGAAAAATAAAAATATTATCTGTGATTGAAATTATGGGATAAGACTCATAATTGAAGTAAAAAAATTAGGAAGGAGAATATTTTTA
Source organism: Diospyros lotus (assembly GCF_014633365.1). Lineage (NCBI taxonomy): Eukaryota > Viridiplantae > Streptophyta > Magnoliopsida > Ericales > Ebenaceae > Diospyros > Diospyros lotus. The sequence goes on along the minus strand of NC_068338.1, from coordinate 45,462,953 downwards.
TTCATGGTTAAAAAGTGAATAAAGGAGCACTGAGTTTCCTCACATTTTTTCGTTTAACTATTTTGTCCTCTCGAGAGAGGATTTATTTGTCCTATCAACTTTCAATTTTAAGTCTATTAGATAGTTAAGTCAGCGCATCAATTACACACGCGATTAAAATACGTACAACACTATCATCTTTTTCTTCCTCCTTCCCAACCTTTCTCTTTGCTGGCGACTTCTTGCCTTCTTTGCCATCAACTAACCCTGATTCATCTTTTCTCCTTATCGACCAACCCCAGTCTCCCCTTCCTCCATCAATGGTCATTGCCTCTCTCTTGCTCTCATTCTCTATCGGTGGTCACTAGTGGCGTGGGAGGTAAGAGGTCGGTCGGTCAAAATTGTTGAAATCGATATTTTAAGTGAGATCGTAAGGGGTTCATAAAATCGGATTGTAAAATCAAATAGTAAAATCGTAAGATTTTATAAAAAATTAAAAATACTCTTTAATTTATATAAATATATATTTATAATGATATATTCCTTATTATAAATGAAATAGATGTATCTATTTTAAAATTACTTCATCTATCAATTTCAAAAATACTAAATAATATAAAATTTCTAAATGTTAAATTCATCATTCATCCATCCATAATCAAAATTTCAAACAACAAACATTACTATCATCATCAACAAACATTGTTAAAAATAACTAAAAATACTAAATCATAAAAATAACAAATATTGTTAAATTTCTACATTATCTCATTACACTAATTAAGTTACCAATATCAAAGAGATATATTTATTTCTTACTAATCATCAATCTTAATATAAAATTAGACCCACCCGTGATCTGATTGTGATATATTTAAGATTAATTTTTTGAATCTGCACTTACTTATACGTGTAGATAATAACATCATAAATGAGAATGTACATACACAAGCATAGTTGCATAACATACTCATTCAGCACATCAATTAGACACACCACAGAGCTCAGCACAACACACACACGGCATTTGATTACCGGACTCAGCAAAACATAGTCACTTTCACTCACAACTCGCCCACATACCTGGGTTGGGTTTAATTCTTCAAACTTTCAAGGTGAACGAACAAGGAAGGAAGGCAAAAACAAGATCGACAACGATTAGGGTTTGCAAAAAGATACAACAAATGAATGCAGCAAGCACACAAACACAACGTAGTTTGGGGTTTATAGAAGAACCACAATAGGAGATTGACAATGATTGTATATAAATATATATATATGTTAGTTAGGGATAAAAATATTTTTGTTTCTAACCTCAAAATTGTGGGCAAGAAAAAACTTGGTAAACTCGTAAAATTGTAAACTCGAACCCAATAAACTTGTAAACTCAGATCGATAAACTCATAAATTCATATATGATTCTATAAAACTCGATTCTACAAGTAAGTTGACTTGTTTTATGCCTCTTAACTCATAAACTCGTAAAATCATACGAGTTGACTCTCAATTTAACAACAATGCGATTAGTAGTCTCTTTCCTCGTGATGGTGGCCAGTGAGGACATTGATCGGGGTCAAGGGGACGTCGATAACAGTAATTGGGTGTGGGCAGGCAAATCTAGGCCAGCGGTGTGAAAGGTGAGCAATCCCTCACTCGCTCATCTTCCTCGTGCTAGTGGCCAACGACGGAGTCGATATGGGTCGAAAGGGTCGGTGATAGCAACGGATGGGCGTGGGCAAGTAAATCTGGGCCAACGACATGAAATGCTAGCGGTCAGTCGGTTCGACAAGGTAGGAGGTGGGCGGGCAGCGGCAGCATTGGCAGTCGTCTTCCTCTTTCATCACCGGCAGGGATGTGTGTGCCATTGGAAACTGCAACACCCTCCTCGATCGTCTTCAGGCGATTGTCCGTCGCGTCGTCTGTCACCAACCTCATTCCTCTCTTGCAACAGCCAGACACGTGGCATGTTCTCATTGGCCTGTCAATGTGGGGGCCACGTCAGACCGTGCGTGTAATTCACGCACAATATTTGTTGGACTCAAGTATGTAATTGTTACAAAATTGGTAGTTAAATGACACAATAGGTTCTGTCGACGTTCAATTTCAGCCGACCGTGATTCGTTTTGGACCGCGGTGAGTAAATCCAAAGTGTCAAGAAGAAGAAAAAATCAAAGTTTCAGACGTGAGTCAACCCCATAATTTTTACGTGGTTCGGCCAGAACGATACCTACTCCACGACCGTCCTCTGATTTATCTTTTTGAATTGCGGTGTCTGATCATTTTCTTTTTTGTTCCTCTAACCCCTATTTGTACTGAGGGGTCCTTACAATTTAGATAACATATAAAAATATAAAGACTACATAATGAGGGACAAACAGCCCTTATTGTTTACACAAAATCAGGAGTGGGATCCCCATTACGAGGGGCATGGGCTATTGCAGATAAAGTAAATGGACCCTACCTCTGACTTCTCAGTAGTTTTGCCACTTATGCGAACTAGAGGTTTTAGGCCAACAACCTGGATGGTCCAGCGAACTGAAGGGCATTGCTGGGAGCTCGTTAGTTGATTGCTAAGAGCTCACTGGAAGCTTCTCAGGAGCTCACAAGGTGCTCGCTTTACGAGTTTCGGATTTCGATGGTGGCTGAACTTTTTTTAGCGAGGTCCTCTGGGCCTTCTTGGTTTCGGGTGATTGGGCCGGTTCATTGGGCCGAGTTTGGCCCATGTGGAGTGATACAGAAAATACATATAATAGGTTCAAATTTGAAAGTTGAGGGCCCAATACTGAGTTACTTCTTTGTGTGGCATATTTTGAATCCAAATAATTCTTTTCATACTTTTGACAAGAATAAGTTGGTTTGTCTTACTCAGTTTTATTCATTAGAATTTTCTGAAGTTGATCTCGTGGCACTTAAGAATCAGTTGGAGACTTATATAATTGATTTGCAGTCTGATAATGAATTTTTGGAAATTAATGGGATTGGTGGTCTTGCCAAGAAATTAGTTCAAACAAAAAATAATGTTGTATATCCATTGGTGTATTTGCTTGTGAACTTAGCTTTAATTCTTCTTCTTGCTACCACAATTGTTGAAAGAGCTTACTCACCCATGAATCTAGTTAAAAATCGTTTGCGCAATCAAATTGGTGATCAATGAATAAATGATTGTTTGGTTACTTATATTGATAAGGAAATATTTGATATAATTGACAATGAAAAAATCATGCAGCAGTTTTAAAATATGACGATTCGGCAAGAGCATCTATGATTTTGTAAATACCTAAATGTAAGTACAATATTTTTACTTTTAAAACTAAAGAATTTTTTTAAGAAACATGTGTTTGAATTTATATAGAAATAATATAATGATGTTTAATATAATATTTTAATTAATGTTATATTATAATATTTTTTTATCAATATAGATAATTATTGTATGACTTCAAGTTTTACATTTTGTGTTATCATTGTTTGTTTACGTACTTAAGTATCTTGGCTCCGCCTTGTTCTTAAAGTTCAAGAGACAAAATAGTTAAATGGAGAAACTTGAGGAGGGCGGATATGTCATTAGCTTTCAAAAAATTTCATGCATTAATATTTTATTGTTATTATTAAAGTTGATTTGGTACCCTGATTTGAATAGACTGGTACTTTTAACTTATTTAAATAGGTAATACCACTAAATGTTCAATGATTTCTTAATATTATTAAAATAATTAATATAGCTATAAAAATAATAGTACCATACACATGAAATTTCTTAAAACAAGAGGAAGGATTTACAAAAAGCACACTGCTTTCTTTCAATTTAGGGGGGCCTCCATTCTTATTCTTGTAACTCCTCTACTTAGGTTTTTTTTTTTTAATATATTAACTTAACAAAAAAATAAAATAAAATGATCGCATTCATGTTTGGCGTGTGATATCTGCCTCTCTTTCTCATTCATGACTTTTCTTGATAATTGAATGGTGGAATCATACTTGGATTGTCATTTCATTTTCTTTCTTTTTTTTCTCTTTATTGCTCAAATAAATGCTCCTTTTAAAAATTCAAAGTCCACAGATAAGTCTGCTAATACTTCCAAAAGCTTTTGTACGCCTCCTTTTTAAGTTATTATCAGTACTTCATGGACCACTTTGACTTTAAGGTTATTTTTTTTATTTTCATTAAGATTAGGTAAACCTCACCATCCATCTTATCAAATTCTTTTAAATTGAATTGATTACTTTGATATGTTTAAATTAACATATATTTCTTTAAATTTTTTGACCTAGAATTATCATGTTGTTGAAAAATAATTGTTATTCTTTTTAAAATCTCAAAATTACCTATTCCTCTCTTCTCCTAATTTAATTACAAAAAAAAAAAAAAAATAAAACTGGTGATGCTTGGTCAACCACCACCACCACGTCTCATTCTGATTCAATTTAGAGTAGTTGAAGTTTCTAGGTTACAATTGGAACCCAAAAACTTCAATTTCTTTAAATTCAAACAAAACATAGTAATTAAATTTGGATTCAATTTGAGAAATTCGAAAACTTTCTCAATACAAATTGAACTTATAAACTTTCTAAGTTCACTAGAGAGAGAAAGAAAAGATACAAGATCAGCTTAAGAATATTTGTGATTTTAAACAAAAATTATTTTGATGATCCTTTAATAATATAGATAAATATTAAAAATTATTTTGCTTACTTTTTAAGATACAAAATCACTCATTAAAGTTTTGTATTCAAATTTAGAAAGTAAATCTTTTTTAATTGATAATATAAACAAGATAAAAAAATTTAAAAACATAAGAGTTGAATAAATAAAAAATATAGAGAACCTACTGTCAAGTCTTGTAAATTCAAAAATTATTAATTATTTTTCCTTCTTTCTTTAATACTCAGATCAATGAATATTCCCCAAATAAAATTGGCGTTGTCCAAATAATCGTTTTATCAAATTATCCTTTTAAAATAATGACAATTCTTGTTCTTTTTTTTTTTTTTCTATTACGTTATTGATTTACATATCACTATTTATTATTGCGGTATTAGTTTATAGGTCGCTATTTATAAAAGGAGCACACTGCTTTCTTTCAATTTAGGGGGGCCTCCATTCTTATTCTTGTAACTCCTCTACTTAGGTTGTTTTTTTTTTTAATATATTAACTTAACAAAAAAATTAAAATGATCACATCTGTATTTGCCGTGTGATTTCTGCTTCTCTTTCCCACTCACGACTTTTCTTGACAATTGAAAGGTGGAATTATGTTTGGATTGTCATTTCACCTTCTGTTTTTTGGTCTTCCTTCCTCAAATAAATGCTCCTTTTTAAAATTCAAAGTCCACGGATAAGTCTACCAATAATTCCAAAAGCTTTTCAACCTCTCATTTTTAAGTTCTTGTCAGGTGATTTTTTTATTTTTATTAAGATTAGGGGTTTTTTTGTAAATGAGATTTTTATTAAACAAAAATAAAATAAAAAAACCAATCCCGATTTAAGCACAAAATACAATGAGACTAACAACCAAAATGCTCATCATTCTTATTATTGTTAAAATTTTAAATTTATACGTACGATTTTACGCTTCGAAAACCCCTACCAAACGATTCAAATTCCATTTAAATTTTAATTTAGAGTAAAATATTATAAAATCTCAATTTTACTGATATGAGTTTACATTTTAGAGACTTAAACGATTCAAATCCCATACAAAATTAAATTTGGGATTGGATGGTTTATTAATTAATTACCTATTTATCATGATTTATTTATGTAATCAATATTAAATCAAATAAAAATTACAACTTAAATCTGATGAAAAATATTGAAAGCATCTTCTAAAGAATTTTAAACTATATTTTACCTCTAAATTATCTATATTTTGCCTCTAAATTATCTACACAAACCTGTTAGTTTTTGAGTTATATGGAAGTATTATCTTTTGAGCTATAATAAAGAATAATCAGTTTATTAAATGATGTTAATTTATTTTTTATAAAATTATGTTATCATAAACATATATTTATAAAAATTAAAGAATATTTTTAATTATCTTTAAAATCTTATTATTTTACTATCCAATTTTATGCACTATTTTTCAATTCCACTCAAAATCTCGATTTTAACTACATTGGTTATTTTTTAAATTATATTGATTACTTTTATATTTTTAAAATTGCCTTCTTCAATGTTCTTAATAAATAATTATTATTTTTTTTAAATCCCAAAATGATATCTTCTCCTCTTTCAATTTAATTAAAAAAAAATTAAAGCTAGTGGTGCCCGATCGGCCGCCACCATCATCACTTTGGGTCCGATTCAAACCTAAGTTTTTAAATTACGATTCGAACCCCGAAACTTCTCTAAGTTCAAGCCGAATACAATTACCAAACCCAAACTCGCCTTTGCCTCCATCATGCCATCGCCGAGACAAGACAAATAGGACTCTATCTAGAGAGGAAATGGCCGTCTTCCTACTAAATCTTATAACATTCCTCTTTCTACCACAACTCCAGGCAATTGCAGCAGCAGCACAAGCTCCAGGCAAGTGCAGTGGCTGCTGCGGCGACGGTCTGGTGATCCGGCCGCCGTTCCGTCTTAAACCCCGTCGTGATGATCATCAGGCTGCTACAGCAGGAGGCGATGACTGTCTCTTGCCCCGTTACTATCTTTCCTGCGCCCAGAAACGAACTTGGCTAGAGCTCTCCCCCTCTCTGAAACTGCCTGTCAAGTATATCGACTATGCATCACACGTTATCCACACTTCTTATCCTGATCTTGACTGCTGTACCAAACACTTTCCAGACACCATCAATGTGTCTTCTTGTCCCTTCCGATTCGCAGAACATTACAGTACTTTAACTAACTTCAGCCTCTTCCAGTGTTCATCCACAAAGCCGGACAGTTACTCGTCTGGTTACCTTAGTGACCCCATTCGCAATGTTTATGCTATACCTTCGGGCGCTTCCTTCGCGTCTTATCCCATGGTGTCCTGCACAAAGATGTGCGAGATTTATTCATTTCCAGATATTACCTACTCATCTCATCGAGAGCTTAGATTCAACTGGTCCCAAGTCGCTTGTCTATGTCCCCGAGAGCCAGAAATCAGCCATAGCCAACGCAAAATTGCAGGTAATTAATCTCCATATTCACAATTAAATTAGTCTATTGCGAACCATTACGGTTTAATTTGTAATTACAATGATTAATTAATTTACCAAATGCTTAAATTGTTATTCTATATATAGTATTCAAATGCGATGCATTTTTACTTTTGGTTTGACTGATTTATTTTTTCTCATTAATTTTATTTGATTGATTCAAATTGCAGATTTGCTCCGAGGCTTATTTTTTCTCCCCATAACAATTATAGCATTGTATTGTGTCTTTAACTGGATTAAAATAAAAAAAGATGATCAAGCAAAGATCAAGCAATTTTTGGAACACTATAGAAGTCGCAAGCCTGCAAGATATTCCTATGCCGACATCAAGAAAATCACCAACAAATTCAAGCACAAAATAGGCGAAGGAGGCTATGGAACAGTGTACAAAGGAAAGCTCTCTAATGACGTCCATGTTGCAGTCAAGATCCTCCACGATATCAAGGGAAATGGAGAAGAGTTCATCAATGAAGTGAGAACCATAGGAAGAATTCACCACATAAACATTGTTCGTTTAGTTGGCTTCTGCGTTGATGGCTTTCGAAGGGCTCTTATTTACGAGTTTTTGCCCAATTATTCACTGGAAAAGTTCATTTCATCTGATAAGGAGAGACTCTCGTTAGGGTGGGAAAAGTTACAAGACATTGCTCTGGGCGTAGCCAGAGGAGTTGAATATCTCCACCAAGGTTGTGATCAACAAATACTTCATTTCGATATTAAACCTAACAATGTCCTGCTAGATCATAGATTCAACCCAAAAATATCTGATTTTGGTCTGGCAAAACTGTTTTCCAAAGAACAAAGTGTGGTTTCAATGACTGCTGCTAGAGGCACCGTAGGCTATATTGCACCAGAAGTATTCTCTAGAAATTTTGGGAATGTGTCATTCAAATCAGACGTATATAGTTTTGGAATGCTCCTACTAGAAATGGTTGGTGTGAGGCAAAACAGTGCTGCAAAACAAGACAACTCAGAAAGCGAAGTTTACTTCCCTGAATGGATTTATGAACATTTGAATCAGGGGGTAGAGGCAGTGCCAAGCATCCAAGTGGAACAAGAAGAAGATGCAAGGATTACTAGGAAGCTAATTATTGTGGGGCTTTGGTGCACGCAATGGTACCCAATGCACAGGCCATCAATGAAAGATGTGGTGCGGATGCTAGAAGGTGATGATGAAGGCACATTGAGGGTGCCCCCAATTCCACATGTTGCTACTAATCCCTTCATGACCAGAGAAAAAATTAGTGCAACGGTGACATCTACTAGTTATTTAGAAATCATTTCCGAATCGGAGTGAAAATAAACATGTATTAATTGTATCATAGCCTTGTGCCCAATAAGGCTGTCTATCAGCTATTTATGTAATAAATTACTACCGAATTGGATTGAAGAATAATTATGTGATATGTAATAGCATTTATACTAAAGTGTTGTAAATAATTTCTCTCCCCTGTTTTGTGATGGCAGTAGAGAAGCTCTACCTTTATCTCTCTTGAAGCCATTTTTTATTGTAAAATCTTCAAAAGACAAGATAACAAAATTTCAAGAACAAAAATAAATAATAAATAAAATATTGAATTCTAAAAAAGTTGAGATTGAATTTGAAAATTATCTTAATTTCAATGAATGAGCTAAGCAATGTAGTGTACTAGTAATAAAAATGCAACAGATTACATGATAAAACAAAGATTTTTGACATTCTTATTTGCGAAAAATCTTATTTGCATTCTTATTTACATATATATTTTTTAAAGCAAGATTGAGTGTATAGACAACATAAATGAGTCAAATAAATATATGTGAACATACATTCAATGATTTTCCTAATTCCTTTACAATTAATAGCATTATCGTGATAATAATTTGTACAACTTTTTGATGCCCATTTCATCTATTTCCTCTTTTGTCAAATTAGCAATAAATTATTTATCTTTTCACTTCACCAATCATTCAAAATTTTAACAAACATAGGACTATTTTTAGAAACAACTATAAAATTAATCAAAAATACTATCACTATTTTCCAACCAAGTGTCTTTAATAAGTTTGAACAATTTTTCAACATTTGTCATTTCTTGCTAAAATAATGAGGTTATCAATTTATTGTAAGCTAGAGACCGGTAACCACCCAATAAATGAGTAGCATCAAATGAAATAGGACTCAAATAATATGAATTTCTTGCACGATTAAAAGTTAAACTTATAATATAAAATAGTCCAGTAATCTCATTATCTTATTGTGTTTTATTTTAAATATCAAAAACTCTAACAATAGGTGGATCATTGATTTTTCTCTTTTTTAAATTTTCTAAATCATTTGGTTAATTTAAAGACAAAAAAAGTCCCAAATAAGTACTATTTTTTGGCAAAGAAATTTGTTTAGCTTGTAAATTTTAAACATTTTGAGCAACTTCTTTAGAGCTTTTTTTTTTAATTTCAAAAATAATTTAAACTATCACTTTTTTAGAAATAACAATCTCTTTCTCATTGATTTTTAACATATGAGCCCTAATTATTGTGTATAACTTATATTTTTTTAAATTACAAAAATTGCATAACGGCTTCCAATTACTCCTTCCTTTCCTCATTTTTTTGATTCTAGTCAAATATTTTCACAAAGAACTATTTTTTTCATCCCTAATTTTTGATAAGATAATGTTTCTAGAGTCCAAACCTAAGTTGAATGAGCCAGGACAACATACAACCTATATAAGGCCAAAAAATAAAAAAAACAACATCCACCCTTAGCTTTTAATCTCAAAAATACAAAACTATTTCATCAACACATCAATCAAGTCCAAAGCTTATTTAATCAAGAGTCAACTGTCAATACATCAATTAAATCCAATATCATTTAATCCACACATCAACTAAGTACACACTTCAATTCCATCTTACAGTAAAGTTTATCAACTTGAGGATATATATGAACTCTATTTTTTTTTTTCAATAATAGCTGTCGAACCTCAACACACACACAAAAATATCACACTTATCATGTCAAAAGCCCAAAAAGTATTATTTAGATCCCAATAATGCAACAAGAGAGAAGCACCCAACAAATTACTCATATACATACATACATATATTCGTAAATATATTCACACAATTATATATATACATATGTTGGCAAAATATATATTTTAACTCTTATACTTACATATTTTTTTTATTTAAACACTTGAACTTTTTTTTATTTCAAAGATATCCATGAATTTGCAATTTTGAGTTAATTGCATTTCTAAATTTTTTGTTATTTAATTAACACATTTAAATTTATTATTCTCAACAAATTTATCAAGGTATGTAATTGACTTAAAATTATATAGTTTAGAGGCGTAATTGAAACAACAAAAAATTTAAAGGTACAATTAACTCAAAATTACAAATTCAACTGTCTTTGAAATAACAAAAAATTTGAATGTTTAAATAAAAAAATGTACAAATACAATAACTAAAATATTTATTTGATCTACATACATTTATAACTATATATATGCATACATTGGCAATCAGAGACTCGCAACTATATACATAAATTCATAGCTCTACACATACATACATTCATACTCACATACTCACAATTATATACATATATTCATAGCTGCATATATACATACATTCAGAGTCACAAACTTATAGCTATATATATACATTCACTACTATATGTATATATATTCACAACTACATATATACTTGTAGATAGCTATTTTATGATCACTGATTATTGGTCAATTAAGAAAAGATGGACAAAATTGCAGTCACGAATCGAAAAGCTTGGAGACGATGATTGTTACGGTTGTGGGTCACTGACAAGCAGACAAAAAGATGGCAACGATGATAATGACAGAATAATAAGAAGATAAAAGGACAAAAATGGTGATGAAGAGAAGAAGCTAAGACTAAAATATTTTCAAAATAAAAAAAGAAGAAGATTCAATTTTAAACTTGAATCTTAGTTAGAGACAAAATCTTTTGTCTCTAAGCATGCTTGTAAATGTATTTTTAAATTTTTTTAAAATTACAAAATAGCTTTAAATTTTTTTTAAAATTATGAAAATGACTCAAAATCTTTTTTTGGTGTTTCTTTCCGAAACCAAGCACCCAGACTAATTTTATACTCCCTGTAGATAGCAATCCTCCATAGGGATCCATTTTTAGACCCAAACCCCCAACCCGTTTACAAAGAAGAAATTGTCTTCCTATTAAAGAGATCTCAAACCAACAGCTCCTGACGAAAGGAATCTTTTTTCCAATCTCTCAATCATGCCAATAGCTCTTTTAGGCATAAACGCTTTCATATATACATTTATGTTATCTTTCTATTTATAATTTTGTATATTATTCAAAAATATTATTTTTTAAATTATGAATTAAAAAACTAATAAATTAGTCCAATTTGACTAGTCACCTAACCCACAGAGCAACCCAAAATAGCTCAAGTATGGGTTATATTGTGCCAACCTCTCCTTAGGGTGATAGGTATAACACGTCACTTTCTGGTATGGTGTCACTTTCTAACGAAATATGTTAGCCTATTTTACACCTCTGTTCAAGGCACATAAATATTATATTTACCTCAATTCTAACAAAATTAAATTGAAAAATTCTCAATATTTGTCTTGAACAATGTCGAGAATCTTAAAATTCACGTTGAGTCTCACTCAAATCGTCATCTTTCTTGCAAATGAGTTAAGCAAGTCAGTGAACCAAATAGAAAAGAAATCAAAACGCAAGTCGTACAAAGCAATATATTAGAACATAAATAAAGATACATTAATTTAATAACATCTTATTAGTAAATATGATATACAAAGTTGAAGCATAGTTGCCTAATTATATATGTTGGAATAAGATTGAGATGCCATGCATGGTTGCACGCTCCCTCTAGCTACGCACATTATTTTTTACATGAAATATTAAGTTTTACTTCCACTTCCACTTCTGTTCATAGTAAATGAAAATATACACCAATGTTTGCCCTGCAAGATTTTTGTTGATTCCAATCTATTCATCTCCCATTTCTTGTGGACAAACAGAGGGCTTGGAAGGCATAGGCAAGAGTGTAACACTCCCTTGGAGCATCTCCACTACCTTGCTCATTGATGGGCGATCATCGGGTTTCATTTGAATGCACCACAGAGCCACCAACATCATCTTTTTCACTAGCAATTCATCCTCCTCGTTGGCATCCCCTATTTCTATCCCCTTTCCTTTATTTAACTGGTTATATACCCATGAAGGGAAGTAAACTTGGCTACAGTGATCCACAAAGGCATTTAGGTTCCTCCTCCTACCTGCCATTTCCATTAGCAACATTCCGAAACTGTAAACATCAGCCTTGTGAGAAACCCCTCCAATGTTTTTGTATAACAACTCTGGAGCCATGTAGTCGAATGTCCCTCTAGCTGCAGTCAAAGACACAATGCTATCATCAGTTGGGTATAGTTTTGCCAATCCAAAATCTGAAACTTTAGGGGTAAAATCCTCGTCAAGAAGAATGTTGTGAGGCTTGATGTCAAAATGCAAGATCTTCATCTCACAACCGCAATGCAAGTACTCAATTCCACGAGCCACACCAAGTGAAATCTTGAACATTTGGTTATAGGTCAAAGATGAATCTCCTTGCTCGAAAAATATGTATTTTTCAAGTGACCCATTAGGCATAAAATCATATATAAGAGCGCGTTTAGATCTTCCAGCATGAAATCCAACAAGACGAACCACGTTGACATGATGGATCTTGCCAATGGTGGCAACTTCGTTGATAAACTCTCGTGCAGTAGCTTTGGACATCTTTAACATTTTTACAGCTACAATTTTACCGCTACGAAGTTTTCCTTTATAGACTTCAGCAAAGCCTCCTTCACCTAGCTTATGGTTGAAGCCGGTAGTCATTTTATTAATCATAGAATAAGAGTAGCTAATGGGCACAAGATCGTCTTGACTTTGAAGGAAACTCTCAATGTCTTCGTTCATCCATGCATGTCTTCTCCTGAATTTGTACACCAAAAGTGCCAAATAAAGTGGTAGCCCAATTAAAGCTCTTACACCGAGATATCCTATAAACAAATTTCAAAGTTAAAAACCAAACCAACAAGAAAAATCTCATGTTGTTTGGCTGTATTTGTAAGAAATAATGAATGGAAAAATTGTTTACATTTCAAGATGGAAAAAACAAGCTTCAATCACAGAGGACAAGTAATATATATGATTCAAACACCTTTTGTTAATAATTTGTTTATGTATATAGAGCACCTGTACAATTTAATAAAATGAACAAACATGTGAGAAAACAAAGACATATTATCGCTTTATCTTTCTCATGTCTTTTGAAATTGTACTGGACTGGAAAGTTGTACAATAAATTTCTATCACCAAAATGTAATAATAATATCAAAAGTTTGTTTCTATGAGTTAATTAATTTTGAATACGATCATGATATTGTTGCATTATTTTAATAGTTTATTCAACTTATTTTTTATTTATAAAAATATTTATCACATATTTATCACGAGAAATGAGTTTTCACTTAAGCACCTTTAACAAAATTAATTTGTATATTAAATAAAAATAAATACTCATACCGTGATATGTATGATTGTTAGGGTATTAAATGTAATTGATAAATTTATAAAGTACCAAAAATATTAATTATAACAAAATAAAAACTCAGCAAATATTTACGCGTGTAGAAACTTACGCCTGCAAGTTAAAACAAAGGAATAAGGGGCGAAACTAATGCATATATAATATACCTTAATGCTATTTATTTATACACTAAATTTTTATATTTAATTTTAATATTCATAAAATTATAAGTAATGTTTTAAAAAATTATAAGAAGTGTTGTTAAAATTAATATAAGAAATTAATGCAAATAGAACTGCAATATAATTTTATGGTTGTATTAAAATAGAGAGAATAATAAATAAAATCAGCAGTTCTAAAAACTATTACAAATAGAATTACAGAATTTATAACAATAATAATCGTTTTCATTATATATGGCTTCTTTTTATGATGAACACCGTAATTATTATCCAAATATATATACTAATTTATAGATTATGCATATTAAATAAATCAACTAAAATTTAAAAAATATATATTTTAAAGATATTTGATCTCAAGTGGGTAACACTGGTATATGGTGATTAGTAGTACCATGTAAGTTTTTCCATTAAATGGCAGCGTATGTAAGTTTTTTCTAGCTCTTTTTCTTTTAATTTTTTAGTGCTAAATAAATTTCCCAAACACCCCTTAATTTGTGGTTTGTTTTTAGTTTAAATAAGTTCTTATAATTTACTTAAATTGTTGAAATATCCAGTGTGTTATAAAAACTATCAATTAAGAATTAATTAAACCAAACTTACCTTTAATCTCAAACTAATAAAAAAATAAAAATCATTAAAATAATTAAAAAAACAAAGGCTTGGTTGGAGCCAATTTGGTTCTAGCGCCAGACTAGATGAGCTCCAACCAACCATCATCAGAACCCATTGTTGACTTCCAACAATGATTGTTGGAACTTAAATGAAGATTTCCTCCCTGGAATCCTTTCCAACAATAGAAAAGATTATCCCGTTGTCGAGCACGATGGTGAAAAAGGGTGCCCTTTTCGTCTCCTTCTCTCCTCCATTAATTGTCTTTCTCTCATCATTATCTACCTCATCATTTTTCTTGATTTTTGTAATTTTTTTCATAAGCATATATATATATATATATCATCACCGTTAGGAGATCTCTAATTAGAGTTATCTCTCTCTAAATTTGTAATTTGACCTCAAATTAATCATTGAAAATCATGGTTGGGTTCATCATATCTGCCAAGAAAAAGTGATAGAAAACGGAAATGATATATATGTATGTATACATTTGTAGAAAGAATAAAAACGCTTTGACAATAAGAGAATCCTCCCTATCAACAAAGAAAAGGTTCTAAGAAAGGAGCCTTCACTAGATTTTGACAATTCTGGTTGCTGGAAAACCATTTGGTTTTGGCCAAGCCTTTATTTTTTTTAATTATTTTAATAATTTTTAGTTTTTTTTCTTAATTAGTTTAAGATTAAGAGTAAATTTAGTTTAATTAGTGGTTAATCAATATCGTTTATAACAAAAGTGATATTTCAACCATTTTAAGCAAATTACAAAAACTTATTTATCTAGAAACAAATTATAAGAAGTATTAGCATAAAAATTAAGTCAAAACTGCAAAAGATGTATGAGAATAATTTATCTAATAAATCAATGATAACAAACACTCACCGCACCAGACGAGGGTCTCATAAAAGAAGAATTCTATCGTTACTGCCAACAAGAAGAAAAAAAAGTTATAGTATGCCATTTGAAATAATCAGAGCAAGATGCTTAGCTTTCATTGACAACTCCAGTGAGCGAAAGACATTTCGTTAATATTTTTTTAACAATGTAAAGTGGCGGATAGTAAAAGTGTTGGAAGCAATAAAAAAATTAAGAAAACAATAATGTGAACACACTTTTTTATTTTTAGAATTATAAAATATTTATATAAAGGAAAATAATTAAACATTAATAAAAATAAAAAAGAAAAGCTCCATCGACCCTATCAATATTTTTTATTAAGATAAATACCACATTGCAAGACCTATTATATATATAATATATATGTGGATCATCATATAACAACAAAAATGAGATTTAAAAAATATTATTTTTGACTTATTTAATGTACTTTAATTTTTTATATTTTTTTTCAACTTATATATACAATATAAAATAATACTTACACATTCGGATGCCCTCCATGAGGCCTGCAATTGAGAACAAGACAAAAATAAATAAATAAGCAAACCAAAGTGTTATGTTTTAGGCATATAGAAGAGATGTTTAAAGAAATGGTATAAAACAAATGCTCTTAATTAAAACAATAATCAAGTTGAAAGAAAATGTTGTTCAATAATCGGCATCATATATAATGGTTATTATAATTAATATTTATACATAACAATATAAATAGAATTAGAAATCTATTATGTAATAATATATATTTTATTAATATAACTCACAATTATAAATTCACACAAGAATTTATTGTTAGGGGACAGTGGTTAATAATAATAAAATATTACTATCACTATCACTTACTTTAGTTAAATAATATTTCACGCAAGAAACTTAAATAATTATTAAGTCAAATTACATGTATAATACAATATTAAGTCATTCATATTATATAGCAATAAAAAGATAAAATAAAGTTATATTTCGACATTTGAAGTGATTATATGTTTAATTTTTTGAAAACAGCAAAAATTAAATTTCGTAAGAAAATTATATTTATAACACATTTTGTTACCAAAATAATATGACCATATTTGTTTTGCAATTGTAAATCATTTTTATTGATTTTTTTTTCGTTTCTTACTACATAGATATATAAATAAGGCACCTCATTAGGCAGGACAGGATAATATATAGCAGATGAGCATACATTCTTATGTAGTATAAATAATTTATTAATGATCATATATATTAGAAACAAACAATAATTTTTAATTAATTTTGTATGGATAAAAAACAATAAGAATATGATTTACTAATGTTTTAATGAAAATTATAAAAATATCATTTTTCTCAAAAGTAATATGACAATAATATACTAAGGAAATTTCAAATCATAAAGTATGATCAGAAAAGAAGTCTTACGCACAATGGAAGTGGGACCATTCTTTGGGGCATGGCCCATAAATGTAGTAAAGCTCAAATCCATTAGCCATGGCGTTGTGAAAGTCCAAGAGGGAAAGGTTCCGGCCACCGAGGAATGGCTCATCCGCAACAGGAACCACCGCCTTTACCGTGCACGATTCGGTTACTTTCGACATTGTCAGGTCATGACCTACCAGCATATACGAATGATTTCGTCTTGAAAAAGAGTAATTGTTGAAGCAATTAGAATTAGAACCAGCAGCAAGATCCACGTAAGAATAATCCCCAGACTTTATCGGCCTCTGACAGTTCACCAACATTACTACAGTCAAAAAATCGACGAAAAAAATAGGATATTCTGAAGGCAGGTTAGCCAGCGGCAAGGAATGAAGAGGAAGAGAGGAGCAATTGTGTTGGTCGATGCCCACGTCCACTACCCGAATGGTTTCGTTCTTGTAGTTGATGTCTAGGACGTAGTACTTCCCAGCTAACAAGTACAATATTGGGCGATTATTCTCGCAGGCCAATTCGTATTGTTTTAGGCCACAGCCTTTGGGGTCATGCTTGAGGCGGAAGGGGTAGCTGATATTGGGAAGGCTTCCGCAGGAGGAATTGAAGTTTGGTTGGCATTTGGATGATGATGATGATAAGAAGGACTTAGCATAGCTATTTTCATTTACAAGAATTATTATTAGAGGCGGCAGCAACAGCAAGATCCATGTACAACCAAGAAGAACCATTAATCTCCCGGTAGTAACGAGACTTCACCGGCCTTTCACAACTGATGAAACTACTTCTACATTAGAGTAGTACTATGACCCATATTTATGGGGATATCCACTTAGATCTACAAAGTTACGTGACGAGAGGAAATAAAGGGGAAAAAATGAGCAATTGTGCTAGTCGATGCCCACCTCCATTACCCCGAATGGTTCTGTTGCTGCAGTTGATGGTTAGGATGTATACTTTCCAGTTGCACCAAACAAGTATAATATTGTGCGATTATTCTTGCAGGCCAATTCAAATTGCTTTAGACTGAAGCTTTTAGGGTCGTCTTTTCTGCGAAAGGGGTAACTAATATTGGGAAGGCTTCCGCGAAAGAATAGAAGTTTGTGTCGCATTTGAATAATGATGAAGATGAGGACTTAGCATCGCTATATCCATAACTAATATAGGAAGAGAAGGAAAAGAAGGGTTGGGTTCCCAGCTGCAATGACGAGGACTCCAACAGACATGTTCAGAGAGGGAGAGGGATTTTGTGGACAAAATGATGTGCCCAAAATCAGTGGACAAAATGATGTTGCCGTGAGAGCCATTTCTCATGGCGGTCCCACTTATTTTGACTTAATGTGTAATGATTCATTTTGTTCATTATTACATTATTAAGTGGTAGATTCAATTATTCTCCATCTTAATTACAATAGAAATAGAGACGGAATCAGATAAAAATTAGTGGTAGGGTCAAAAGCATAAAAAAAAAATGGACAAAAACATAACTAATAAAATACACATAATTATTTAAAATATTAAATTTATTTTATTTAATATTTTCAATAATTAAAATTATGGGATAAGACTCATAATTGAAGTAAAAAATTAGAGAGGAGAATGTTTTTATTCATGTTTGAAGAAAATTTCATGCATTAATATTTTATTGTTATTATTAAAGTTGATTTGGTACCATGATTTGAATAAACTGTTTATGGTACTTTGAACTTATTTACATAGGTAATATTACTAAGTGTTCAGTGATTTCTTATAAATAATAAAATAATTAATATAGCTATAAAAATAGGGTACCATATACATGAAATTTCTGAAAAAAAGAGGAAGGATCTACAAGAAGCACACTGCTTCCTTTCACCAATTTAGGGGGCCTCCATTCTTATTCTTGGAACTCCTCTACTTAGGTCGTTTTTTTTTTTAATATATTAACTTAACAAAAAAATAAAATAAAATGATCAGATCTATGTTTGCCGTGTGATATCTGCCTCTCTTTTTTCATTCATGACTTTTCTTGACAATTGAATGGTGGAATCGTGCTTTTCATCTTCTTTTTTGCTCTTTATTGCTCAAATTAATACTCCTTTTGAAAATTCAAAGTCCACAGATAAGTCTACTAATACTTCCAAAAGCTTTTGTACCCCTACTTTTTAAGTTCTTGTCTCTTCATGGACCACTTTGACCTGAAGGTGATTTTTTTATTTTCATATTAGGTAAACCTCACCGTCCATATATCAAATTCTTTTAAATTGAATTGATTACTTTGATATTTTTAACTTTAACATATATTTCTTTAAATTTTTTGACCTAGAATTATCATGTTATTAAAAAATTATTATTATTCTTTTTGAAATCTCAAAATTACCTCTTCCCCTCTTTCAATTTAATTATAAAAAAAAAAATTAAAGGTGATGATGCTTGATCCGCTGCGACCGTCTCATTTTGATATAATTTAGAGAAGTTGAAGTTTCTAAGTTATAATTGAAATCCAAAAACTTCAATTTCTCTAAATTCAAACAAAACATAGTGATTAAATTTGAATTTGATTTGAGAAATTCAAAAACTTTCTCAATACAAATTGAACTTATAAACTTTCTAAGTTCACTAGAGAGAAAAAGAGAAGATATAGGGTCAGCTTAAAAATATTTGTGGTTTTAAACAAGAGTTATTTTGGTAATTTTTTAATAATATAAATAAATATTAAAAATTATTTAAAATTTATTTTATTTACTTTTGAAGATATAAAATTACTAATTAAATTTTTATATTCAAGTTTAGAAAGCAAATATTTTTCAATTGACAATATAGATAAGAGAAAAAAATATGAAAATATAAGAGTTGAATAAGTAAAAAATGTAAAAAGTCTACACTCAAGTCTCACAAATTAAAAAATTACTATTTTATTTTTATTTTTTTCTTTAATACCCAGATCAATGAAGATTCTCCATATAAAATTATTGTCATCCAAAGAATCATTTTATCAAATTATCCACTTAAAATAATGTCACTTTTTGCTTCTTCTTTTTTTATTACATTACTAGTTTACACATCATTATTATTTATTTAACATTGAAAAATAATTCGTGGACTTGAAGAAGGGGGATCTCTTTATTTAAATGACTTCTCATTATTAATTATCTAATAACGAGTGGACTTAGAGAGTTGAGGGCCTTCTCATTTACATGACATTTCACTATTCATTACCTAATACTGAAAAATGATCTGTGAATTTAAAAAATTAGCGACACTTCTCATTCAAATAAAACAACAAAATAAACAAAATATGAATTTAAACAAAACTTATCATGAAATAAAATTAATAATTTTGCATCATAAAAAATTAAAAATAAAATAAATTTTAAATAATTAGTGATTTTGGGCCCCTCATTTTTTAGGTGGCCCTATGCCTTAAACCGGGCCTAGGAAGATAAGAGGCTATTTACTTGTAAAAAATCGATTTTTACTTTCTATCTTCAATTTTTATTTCTATTTTTGTATTTTTTTTATTAAAATCTAAAAAATAAATGAAAGACGCATTCCTTTGTATCAAATATGAAACCAATTTTAGCACAAGAAAACATGTTCAAAATCAAGAAATTTTTTACTTAGAAATATTAATTGAAAATAAAATAATATTAATTTATCCTAAACATTTTTTTTATCCATTTTACATTCTTATTCTCCCCATTCTTTCCCATTTAAGCACAAAATAAAAAATAATAAATGTAAAAAATAATAAGAATTGTAAAGAAAATTCGTAAACAAAAGGGCTACTTAATGCATGAGCCTTTTGTCATTTTTAGGTCTTAGGAGGATTATGGAATCAAAACAGAAAAATAATAATAATAATAATAGACTGAGGAGATAGAGCATCAATACTACCATTCTAATCCATGTTGGCTGACTCAACGGAAAGTTAAATTAGTTTTCAATTATATTATAAATAATTTATTTTTTATTTTAATTTTATCTCAAAATTGTTCCAATCACTCTTTATTCTATTCTTTATTTTATTTATTTATTAATAACCTTTAATTCTATTTATTTTACCTTATTTATAATTTTTACACATATACAAAAATAATAATCAAATAGATAAATTAATAATTAAATATACAAAATAATCAGATATTCATATAAAAAATTAATAATAAAATACACATATATATAAAATTAATAATTAAATATACAAATCAATAACTAAATATACAATATCAATCATCCCATATAAAATAAAAAATTAAAAAAATTCTCAAAATCACAAACCCGCTTTCTACTCGATCTGCTCATCGAAGAAGAAGCCATCATTCGGCTCATCGTCGCCTCCACTAGTCACCATCGCCGTCACCAAATTTGGTATTTGCAATTCATCCACACACTTACAACTCATCTTCCAAGGCCGTTTTCATCGAATCTACTATTGCAGCCACTTTAACGTCTTTTTTCCAGTCAATTTTGCCTTCTCCTTCAACTATTGATGGTCATTGGGGGTGGGGGAGAGATAGCGAGGAGATTTCAATCGTTAATTGTGGCGAGACTTTTTAAGATTGTCAAAATTTTTACTAGAGAAATTGACTATAGAGAACTTTGTTGGTATGATTGTTAAAATCTCGATTTTACGGGTATGATTTTATGATTTTTTACATCGAAAATTTTTACGATTTTAAAGTTAATTGCACTCAATTTTACAATTTTACATGTCAAAAATTCTCTTATGATTTTACGATTTTAACAACCTTGTTTATTGGACTTGAAAATCTTAATTTGGCTCCTCATGTTTTTGGTTGGTGAGCAGTTTTTGCAACGGTTGACTCAGCCTTAGGTCAATTTACTGTTTCTGTTTTTGTTAATTGCTGTAAGATTCAATACATTATCACCACCAAAAGGAGTGATAATGATCGTTGCTTGAACTAAGAGATTGCCACTGAGTCAATTGAGCTATGACATTTTCTTTCCTTTTCTACTAGGATCATACATTATTTTTGTTATATAACCATTCCAAACAAACCTAAGAAGAACAAAAGAAGAAAAACAAATCCACGACAGTTTGGACTCAATCGGCAAGCAACTCCAATCAGTCAAACCGAATGTATATTACAATTAAATATTATTTAAATATTTCATCTATCTAGATTTTTTTGTAAGCACTATAATAAGATATAAAATTAATTTAAATATAATACTATGGCCTGCAAACCCACCCCCCACCACCCATTTCAGCTGCAGCAAAGGCATACGCTTGGCAGAATGATTGCATTTTATAGATTATTAAAAAATAATAATCTTTTTTAGGATACACTTGGTCATTTTCTCATTTTGATCATCCTTCAGTTAATGCAGTTTGAACAGGTAGCATTGCCCTCTTCTTTTTATCTTTAATGTATCCATTTATGTATAAAAAAAATTAACCTTGTTATTCAAGATATTATTTTATTTATTAAATAAAAAAATAGAGCAGTTGGGTTGACCCGCCCGACACAGCCCAACCCGCAGACTGCAGGCCAGCCCGTTCAAACTGGTCATGCTCTGCCAATCCAATCACAAGAAGAGAAAAACTTGGTGCAAGGGCAGATAGATTCGGTCGGGGTTGCACCAACGTTGCACGGTAACATTTTCGGAACGTTTCTATTTTTTTGTTTTAGACTTTATTAATATTAATTTTCTTAGAAGATGTTTGTTAACTAAAATAAGAAAGAGAAAATATCATATATAAGACGTATTCCAAATATTTGATCTTTCTAACGTGTTTGTTAAATTTATCTAATCATTTTCGAAAAACCCCTCATGTGACCTTTTATTTTTTCTTTTTAAGATAAATTTATCTGACATTCCTCTCAAATAAAATTATTTGACTCTTTCAAAATAAGTCTCAATTACCTATATGTTCCTTATATGATAGTTAATGTCATTTAATACATTTTAAATATTTAAATTTATTAAAAGAACTTATTTATTTAAGTCTAAAAATTAATATTATTTAATATATTTTTAAATTATTATATGTGTTGACAATATTTAAAATTTAAATGACATTATTCATTTCATTGATTTTTAAAATTTAAATTTCTCTCTATATATATATATTATTAACGAATACAATTCATTTCATCAAATTTTAAATTATTTTATTTAATTTTATATTTTATTATCTACTATGAAAATATGTTTTGGCTATTTTTAATTATCTAGGTGGAGTTATTGTAATTCAAAAAATAATTATTTTTACTTTTCAACTCTTTTTAAATTTATTTTTGAACATGAATTTAGAAGATAAAATTTATTTTTATTTTTATTTTTTTGATAATTTATATTAATCATAAAATATTATTTTAATCATAAATTTTTTGTTGATATTAAATAATTTTGAATGAATTTAGTAATAAGAATATTTTAATAAAAAAATCATTTTAATATTTATCATATGTATTAACAAATACATAAAAAAAATATAATTATCAGTTAATTTTAAAAAATTTAAAAGTCATGCTACTTTTCAGAGAAGGGTTTACCGAAAATAATAATTTATTTTTAAATTATTTTTTTCTTATTTTCTTTTTCTGAGGCCCACCCAACATCATTTTCACTGTCTCTCTCTCTCTTCCTCTTCCACTGTCTCTCACACAGTCACACACTTTCTTTCTTTCTCTCACAGTCCCCAAACTTCACCCATTCTCTCTCTCTTTCTCTCTCTCTCATCCTCAGCCTTGAGGGAGGAACGCACCACCGCCATCGCTACTTGCACGGCCATCCCCCATACTCGGCCAGCCTCGTCCTTGAGAGAGAATGGCGCCACTGTCGTCTCCCCCGCCAACGCCACTAACACCACCCGCCGTCGCCCGCCCCCCCCCCACTCGCACCGTCGTCGTCCCTCCCTCAGATCACCCCTCAGTCGGCCACAGAAACGCGGCATCGCCAGTCTCCCCCCACCTATCGGTCACAAACAATGCCAGTCCTGAATTTTTTAGGGCCCAGGGCAAAAGTAAAAATTAGACCCCCATATATATATATATATTTAAATTTAGTGATGAACTCACTCTTATTTTTCAATCAAAATCTAACATGTCCAAATTAACTAAAAAATTAACATTCAAGCCAAATAAATTGGATCGATTCAAACTTCAATATATTAAAATTTAGAATAAAAAGGCTACAATATATAAACAAGATGAATACTTATAACAATTCAATAAGTTCTTTTTCATCTAACAAAATATTTTTTTTTCATCCAGCCAAAAAAAAAAAAATTCTCTATATTCTAAATAACTGAAGAAAAAATAAATTCTTTTATAATATAAAAATAAATTCTTAATCTAAGCAAACTTCAAATCCACTAGCCTTCAGCAGACTTGAAGTTCGCCTTCAAGTTCGCTGGCCTTCAGTGGACTTGAGCACTAAGCAGACTTCAAGTCCGCTGAAGTCCGCCCAGCATTGCTGGGCATTGAGGTCTTTTTTTTTATAAAAAATATTAAATTAATTAATAATTATAATAATATAATATAACATTTATTAAAAACATTTTGGGCCCCTTGAATAATGGGCTTGGGGCAATCGCACTGACCGCCCTGGTTCAAGGCCGGGCCTGGTCACAGAAACCCGCCGACCCCTCACCCATTTCTACAACTCTGTTTTGATCAAAGGGATTAAAATTTTCTATTTTCTATTATTTTGTTATACAACTTTTGCTTGATCCAACATGAAATATTGCAATGTATATTTGTCTCGAAGACTGTTATTTAGAACACACAAGATTAAAGGGGACCGAGCACCGGGCTCATGGGTTTTAAATCACCTTTTTTTTTTGTTTGTTTATCCGGACATAAGGCATAGAGATAAAGCTAAATCCATGCTAATAAAAGCATCTCGAAATGCCTAGTTGAAGCAGCCAATACATCAGGTGAACTTCGAGCAACTCAAAACGCCACAAGCTTAAGACAATTAAAAGCAATAAACAGAGCTTAGGTGTTTAAAGTTGAATAGAATGGAGAAATTGGAAGATCATGGGCAAGTTGCAAAATTCCAATGCATTTGTATATTTATATCTGGTGTCTATAACAAGAATATAACAAGAACCCAGTAGCAGAGAGATCCAAAAAAATCTTATCTTTCACATAAACAAGTTCTATGCCTAGTTAAGGCATAGAACTTAAAAGGTAATAAGTGCCCAAATGCAAATTTCATTCTTCAAATATTGTACCAATTCTGTAATTTCTTCCCTCTTATCTTTCTTAAATTTTCGAATGCACGCAACTAAAACCAAAAAGACACATATATTCAAGAAGCATAAACAGAGACAGAATAAAATGAAATGTTCAAAATTTTACAACAATAGTCAAAAAATACACTTGAATGCAAATGCACCCAATACCTAATAATCCCAGCTACCAATAAATTTTAGGTTCACCTACCTACATTTCATTGGCAAATCTACAACAAAAAATGAAAAAAAAAAAAATTTGAGATCGCCCAAATTGACGTGCAAGGCTACAGTTTAATCAAAATATATAGTGGCCGGCAAAGGGTGGACGGTGGATCAAGCAGCGGTGGCGGGAGCGACAGCCAATCTAGTGGCGACGGCAGATCAAGTGGCGGTGGAGGGAGCGACGGTAGATCGAGCGGTGGCGGCGGGTGCGACTGCCGGTTTCTGTGCGATCTTGTTGGCGGGGGCAACGGTGGTATGAGCAGCGATAGAGGGCGACAGCAGCATCAGAGTTGTTGGCCGACGATGATGGCGCGGACTGTTGTGGCAGGAGAGAGAGAGTGAGAGTGAGAGAGAGGGTGAAAGATAGTGAAAATGAAGTTGGCAAATGTGTGTGTGGGGGGGGGGGGGGGGGCGAGAGGGGGGAAAAATAAAAAAACTTTCGGTAAACCTTTCTCTAGAACTTTTTCTACAAGTAACATTTTTCAAAATTTAATAAACACTATGATAGAAATTTTGAAATATTTTCAAACTTTATCTTAATCATTTCATATTTTGATGCGAAAAGTATTCCAATATCATCTTAATGTTTCTTATCTTGCTCATTTTAACAAACACCCCTTTAAAAAAATGTTCATTTTCATATTTCTATTTCATATAAGAAACGTTTCTTGTTTTCGTTTTCATATAACCTAGGGTTACAGCATAGATTTGGCCTTCGCTATGCTATCTAATTTTTTTGGGATTACTATCCTTGCATACTATTTAATATTTTTAATTAATAAAATCTTTGCTTACTAAAAACTGAAAGTAATATGTATATCACTCTGTAAAATATACAAATTTTCATCCGTATGAGAGCATACGTAGAGAGCAGCAATTGAATGATCATACTCTTTCTCTCTCTCTCTCTCTCTCTGTCTCTCTCTCACACACACACACACACTTGTCTTGACAATTGCGTTTTCACATTCAGTCTCAACGCACTTTCTTTTGCTCTGCTTTCTCTCCCTAAAGGGCCCAAACAAACACGAAAAACATGACATCAACAGTAAGTCTCCCACGGTTCCACCCACTATCATCATGGCTTTTGGCTTCTCCCTTCTCCTTTCTTGTCAATGACCAAGACATTGACCTCTTCAATGACAACACTTTCCAGCGCAACAGTGTTTTAACGTTTAGGTTTTTTAAGTGGATTAAGCTACTTGTAGAGAAACGTTTACCGAAAACTTTACCAAAATTATTTATTTTATTTTTAATTTATTTTTTCAACTTTTATTGTTGTAGAAGCCCGCCCATTTTTTTCCCTCTCTCTCTCCCTCTTTCACCGTCTCTCCCACACTTTTCCTCTCAAATCGATTACTGCAAAGAGCATCAGCCGTCTCCCTCTCTCCCGCTTGCCCCGCCACCACTGCGAGTCTTCCGCGGTCAGGCCCCCACGCCGTGAGCACCATCCACTGTCGCCCCTCCCTCTGCCATCGCCCCCACCCACTGGCCCCCAGTCGTTCGCACCGCCTTCCGTCGCCCCTACCTGCTAGCTCCTTCGACTAACCAACGCCGCCCGTAGGTTGCCCCCCCTCCCCCCACTGCCGTTTGTCCCCACCCACCGCCGCTTGCACCACACATAATAGGGAGTTAGGGTTTGTAAAGACGGCCAAATCGTTTCTTTTGCTTGGGAGCTATGAAAGTTCTGATTGTGATTGCACTTCATTTATTGTGATTCCATTCTCCAGGTGTCTCTTCCCTTTCTGTACCACACTTCTATTTGTGCGAATGTATGTGTATATATTTTGATACGTATTGGATGTTATTGTTGTATTTGATCTTCTTTCCTCTCTATATCTATACCAGTGATCTTTTTTTATTTTTTTTAATTATACTCTCTGCCAATGATTTTGTTGTTGTATTTGTATGTGTTGCTGTTAACAAGGAACCTTTGTTGCCAACTGATGTATTGAACATGTTTGCAGGTTGTAAATTTATTTGATTTCACAACTGAGCTTTTTGGATCAGCATTTCCTTGTATTGGAGTCCCATGTGAATTGTCAAAGATGTCTCAAAACAGGTTGATGGAGTAGGATTTGAGCAAGTTGGAGCATTTAAGTGCGCGCTGATGTCCATTTTATCTCATTGCATTTTGGAATTGAATTTTATTCTATTGCCAAGAAATTTTTATCTTTTTTATATGATGGTTGCTTTACTGGCAGCTAATGCCAAAAACAGGCGTTGAGGGGAGACTTACAAGATATTGAATTAAACAGAGAATAGAGCAAATGGCTCTTGAGATCATACGATGGCATAAAGTGTCACTGTAAATTACAACTATTTGTGCTTTAATATTTGATTATGATAATCATCTTTTATTTCTTCTTCTGTGTCTTGATTTAGAAAGCATTTTGGCTCAATTTGCACTTAACTGATGAAAATAACAAATAATAGATAAAGTACTTGACCAATCAAGCCAGGCTACATGGGAGAAAAAGTTCATTTGGATGAAAAAAATGCGCACACTCGGCACAAATCCAGTTGCCTGAACAAGCAGTCCCAGTAATTTCAGTAAATTTCCATCTTAGAAATAATATAATCAAGGGAAACAAGCAACAAATGAAGAAAAACAAAGCAAGTTCAATAATTGCAATCTCTCAATAATAGATGAAACATCAAGAAATTAAAAAAATACAATAATACATCATCTAGAAATCCATAGATTTTATACAAATACATATGCAAAGACAGTAATACCTAGGTTGCTGTGGAGCAACCTTACTGCTACAGGATAATTCACCCTCAATTTTCAAATAATACTATCACACATGCTTTCTTGATATCACTAACAAAGTTGGTGATGGGAGATGCGGTAGCAGAACTGTTGGTGCCAATATTTGAAGGGATAGAAAATTCAAAATCTACAGGATTTGAAATTGAAAGGTTGCTCTTTGTACTAGTAATGTCACTGGAATTGGATGTTTTTGTGGTTTTGCTGGCATCAATGGATGTACCAGGTTGTGAAGGAATGGCAGAAGCTGTCACATGCTTTCTTGAACGTTGGCACCCTCTATGCATGTGCCTCTCACAGTATTTCTGATTGAGAACAACATCCTTGTTGCATCTCCACTTCTTCCCATCAGTTCTTCTACATCTCCCTGATTCTGGATCCATCTCACCCTTACAATGAAAGGCCTGAATATTGAATCCTATAACTGAAACCAATCAAGGAAAAAAGAAAGAAAATTCAGGTCAACATTCCCCTTTGAAATATCTATAGCCAAGTGATAATTTTGTTGGAGGGAAGTGAGTTGACACAAGCCAAGGGTATCAAGCAAACAATGAGATTATTTCCAGTTCATCTACAATTTCTCAAGCAAATAATGCCACATTTCCAAATAACCTAGTAAATTATACAAATGAGTGAATACAGTATCCACAACATAAATTAATCCATCCCAAATTTCAAGATGGAAATCAAAACCCAATTAAAAAGAAATTAACTTTCAAGTGTAAACCTCTAAAACATACAGCATTTCAAGTACAAGTTAGCAACATAACTGGTAAAACAACAAATTTCAACATACAACAGGGGACTTTCGCCAATGGCTATAGATTGTGCTAGCTAGAGGCACCTATCTCCATAACCTAAAATCTATCCTGATTTCAAGCTAAACCATAACTCATCTCAAAAAAAACAAAAAAAAAAACTCAAGTTTCAACTCTATACCCCTAAAACAAACATAATTCAAAGCACAAGTCATTAACATAACTAATAACACAACAAAAATCCATTTATAACTTGGGTAACATAAAACCATCTCAACACCCCCCCTACTTGGGTAACAAAAAACCATCTCAACACCCCCCCCCCCCCGGCGAATAACTCAAATGTCAAATCTAAATCTCTAAAACAAGCACAAGCAAAGCACAATCACTAACTCAAGCACTGAGAGCAACAAAAGAAAGAAAGAAAAAAAAAACGAAGAAAGAAGCCCACTTACGACTTGAGAAGTGATTATACATTCCACCATTAGCAGAGCCAAAGCACCTGGCAACACTCATCCAGATGGGGAGAACAAGGTAAAAGGGCACAACGAGGCCAGAGACTATGTACTTGCATATGATAGCCTGTTGTCGGAACTCATACCACTGCGCCAGCGTGAACCCACACTTCCCCTGTTTTTAAATGGGTTTGACGAAGCTTGGCGCGCGCGTGCGAGAGAGAGATGGAGGGATGGATGCTACGTGACTTGGAAGAGATGAGAGCCAAAACCACCTGAAGAAAGCAAAGAATGGCACCAACCCACACCCACTGGCAAATGGCAACGCCATGTATTGCAACCAATCCATCTAGGGGATTAAGCTACTTGTAGAGAAGGGGGGGCGACGACAATGGAGGGCGAGAGTCGAGACAGTGGAGCTCGTGGCGGTGGCGGGGCAAGCGGGGGGGCGACGCCTGTCCTCACGATGGGGGGCGACAGTGGAAAGTGCTCGCGGCTGTGGGGGGCGTGACGGCAGAAGGTGCTCGTGGCGGTGGGGGGCAAGCAGGGGGGGCACCGGCCGGTGCTCTTTGCAGCAGTGGATTTGAGAGGGAGAGTGTGGGAGAGACAGTGAAAGAGAGAGAGAGAGAGAGAGAGAGAGAGAGAATGTGGAAATGGGGGAAAGAGAAAATGGGCGGGCTTCTGGAAAGATAAAAGTTAAAAAAATAAATCAAAAACAAAATAAATAATTTCGGTAAAGCTTTCAGTAAAGGCTTCTCTACAAGTAGCTTAATCCTTTTTAAGTTTTAGGATTTAGAAAAACTACACAGGTCTTGGGGAACGCTCGGGAGAAGTCCGGCAAACAGGGCAAGAGGCATTGAGCCGAAGCCATTCGTCTACACAATCGGCATGGAAGCAGTGTTGGCACTCTGGGAGGCATCTCAGAGTCTCCTTGGGCCTGTACTCGGTCAAGCAGATGGGGCAAGTGTTGTAATTGGGCTTGGGCAGACGCCGGCTCTCTCCCAGAACCACCTTGGGCAACGACTCTATCGTGGGCTCTGCCGTGGCAGCGGTGGGCTGCGGGGCCACGGATGCGGAGGTGAATTCCACCATTGGGCCGCGTCTCCGTCTCCTCCCACCGTACGACTTGAGCCGGCCAGGCCAGCCCAATTATGAACAGTATGCCGGCGCCGATTTACACGGCGTAGCGAGCGCCCTTGGGAGGCCCTGTAATTAGTGATTAGTGAGCCTTTGTCAGGGTGATGAGTGGTGGCAAATCAAAGTTGAAAGAGAGTTTTAAATTATTAATATAAAATGTCAAACAAACAATTATATACGTATTGATTCTTTTACTTGGTCACGATTAGCTTTTTATTTAATTTGTTTTAAGTGGATTCATGGCCTCAAAATTTATTGGCCCGTTTGTTGCAACTTAATTAAATAAATTATAACTTCTAACTTGTTAAATTATAATTTCTCAAAAGTTGTAATTAAACAGTTGTGGTGTTTGATACCATTAGTTGTAAATAACTTATTTTTGTATAATTATCCATAATACCCTTAATAGTTATAGAATGATAATTTAAAAATTAATTAGTGTATATGTATAAGTTTCAAGTGTTATAAAAAAATTAATTAGTGTATAGAGGGAAAGGGAGATGACGAGAGAGAAGAAGAGATCTGAAAATGAAGATGGCGGTGGAGAAGAGAGACTATTGATTGCGTGAACAGAAGAGTAATTCTTTATTAAAAATAGGGGTAAAATTGTCATAAAAATATAACTGTTTAATCAGAAGTTGTAGAAGTTGGGATACCCTAACTTTGAAAAAATCAGCTTCTACCCCTTCTAAAAGCTAGTAAAAGGTATAAACTACAAGTTAAAACAAACACTACATACCCACTTTTTTTAAGCTAGAAACTATAAATTACAACAAATAAGCCCATTATCACAAGGCTTCTTCACCGAAAGCAAAACCTTGCGCTTTAAACCAAATGAAACTCTATAATAATTACATTCTCATAATTATAAATTATTATAAAATACTTTTATTTCTAAAATATAATTGTAAAGAAATCACATTACATGTTATAATATTTAAAATTTTAAAATGTTGTCTCTAAAGATAATTGGGCAGTGACCAACACTTTTACAATTATTTTCTATTAGAGTTGAAATCAAATGATAAATAATAGCGTTAGTTAACTTAAAATCTTAACTTATTCGTTAAGTCCCGAGTGATATAATTTTATTTATTTATGAAAAAGAAATTCAGAAACATCTACGTGATAATCTAATGGAATAGATACCGCTAATGAACTCAAAATTACTCTAATAAAAGCTTTACAAGCCTTAGTTATTCGGATGTAATTTTCACATGATAATTTGTGGGTTTAATTGATCATATAATAGCAAACTTAAATATTGTTAAATTCAGGAAATCCTAATAGCAAACTTAAATATTGTTCAATTCAGGAAATCCCAAATAGAGTTACCAACCACATCATACTTAATCTCGTGATTGAGTTAACAAAATAGGAAAAATTCGGCAACCCCCAGTCCCTTGACCATTGAATCAGACGAAGATTGTTTTAATTATTGTATTTCCGTGTGTGTGAATAGACGAAGGGTGTTTTAATTATTGTATTGTGTGTGTGTGAAGGGTATTTTCTGGTGCGCGCGCCGGGGGGCGGGGGGGGGGGGGGGGGGGGGGGGGGGTTTGTTCGCTCCACATCGATTGTGTAAAGAGGTGAAACTCTTTTTAACTTTAGGCCATAAGAGACACCCAAATTTTGTGAGTGGGCTAACCCCTTGACCCATGCGCACGCCGCTGCTTTCGGTCATATAGATATATTTTTGTATAAAAAAATAACAAATTAAATATTTTCTTTTATTTTTATTTTTTTATTTCTCCTCTTCCAGTGGCATCCTGAAGCATCTCCATTTAATTCCGTGAAATTATTTCCGGTCGCTTCATCTTCTCCAAGCGTCGGCATTTACTCCAACGTTCAATGTCGTTTTGATGGAAACATCTATTCGGCCTCCTTGACCTGACTATATAAGGCGTGGTCGAGCTTTGCTATGAGGCAGAGATCTTCATCATTCCTTCTTGTGTGTCAGCCAACCAACAGAGAGCAAGTGCCCTAAGAGTTCTGTTAGATCCGGTCGAGCGTGGTCGCCGTTCCCTGGAGTTGGCCGTTGAATCCTGCATTGATAGTCGCCGGAGTCTGTTAGTGATCAGAACAGGGCGTCACTGTCTTCGGTTCTTCCAGCATCTCTCTGGTATATAGGTTTGAGTTTCTGCTGATTGTTTCTGCTCCTGCTATATATATATTGCAATAGTTACGAATTTACATCTATTGCTATGGGTTTGGTTTTGGCTATTGTGAGCTTTATACACGTCGTTGCATTGGATGTGTGGGCCTTGTTAATTGTGCAATACATTCGTTTTACACTGCTGTTCTAACAGATTTCTTGGGCGCCGTAGTCGATGGCGTGGACGGTGAAGGCTTCGAAACCCGACAGGTGGAGAAGCGTCCGTTTGGCGGCGTCGCAAGAGAGGTCGAAGCCGGGATAGCCGCAGGATCTGGACTGGAGATTCTTCAGCCGGAAAGGAAATCGAACCATCGGCTCGCTCCAGTGGCAGACGGCTTTCGAACACTGGTCCGTGGTTGCAGCCGCGCTGAGCGCAAAGAGGCAGAGAAAGGAGAAGAGGATTGAGGAAGAAGGTGAAAGTTTTCAGAGTATCCATTTGAATTAATTGCTTCAAAGTTGATATTTGGAGTATATAAATGAAATGGAGTTACTTTTAAATTATTTTGTTTACTTAACTGCATATTCCATATGGTATGGTATGAAGAATGAAATGTTCTTTATAAATTTTTATGTAAACATGTGATTTTACATTTTTATTAATTATGAACCACCTCCATCAATATGAATATCTTTCCTTTTTAATGTAATATTAATATCTAAGCATTAATTAATAAAAAAAAACTCATGAAAGTGAGTTGTTATCTTCTAAACGTCGGGTTAATTACACTAATAATAACCCAATTTTGTATTCTATTACTATTTGGTCACTAAACTTTGAAATGTTACCTGTTAGTCACTGATATTTCAAAACGGTTATTGTTTAGTCATTGAACATTGAAAAATTACCTGTTAGTCACTGATATTTCAAAACTGTTACTGCTTAGTTACTGAACTTTAAAATGTTACCTATTAATCATTGATATTTCAAAACTATTACACTGAACTTTAAAATATTACATGTTAGTCTCTAATATTTCAAAACTATTTCTCATTCGTCACTCATGAACGTAAAGTTCAGTGACTATCGAGTAACGGGTGAAAAACGATTTTGAAATATCAATGATTTGCAAGTAATATTTTAAAGTTCAGTAACTAAGCAGTAACAGTTTTGAAATATAAGTGACTAATAAGTAACATTTTAAAGTTTAGTAACTAAATAGTAACAATTTTGAAATATCAATGACTAACAGGTAACTTTTCAAAGTTTAGTGACTAAGCAATAACCGTTTTAAAATATCAGTGACTAACAGGTAACATTTCAAAGTTTAGTGATCAAACAATAATAGAATACAAAGTTGAGTTATTATTGATGTAATTAATCCTCTAAACGTCAATACAAGGAATATAAAAGTATATTATATATAGGCATTGACATAATTCATGGCATTGGGGCTGCCGTCGCGGTCACATATTTTCAAATTGAAGAAAAGTCATTGCTAAAGGGACTGATTTGTAAGTCAACTCTATATGCACCCAATCATATAACATAACCTTTGCATCACAGAAGCTTATTCACTAATCACTCTCCCATGGTTTATTTACTTAAAAGATATCTAATTAGTGGAAAATAAGTAATTGATGCAAAATGAATAAATAAAGTAATTAATGTGGTACAAACCATAAAATGCATAAACAATTTAAGCAACATTCTAGAAAACAAAAAGGGGTTGTTGGTGGCATTCACAAGTTTATTCTGAATTTAAAAGGTTAAAACGATTAATGTTTTTGTAATGAAAGCTTTAACAAAGAGTAATGTCAATTTTATAGATGATAATTGAGTGTAAGTGAAAATTATGTCAGAGAACTTAATTTAATGCGTGAAGTAAGAGGTTGAGTCCTTTTTTTTGTGTATAAATATCTCTTAAAATTTAAATCTATCCTATTTTTTTTTACCATGTTGTCACGACTCGAATTTTGATAAGTCATTACCGGCACTAATCCCTAGGCCTAGTGGCCTCACAATGGACTAGTAAGCCTCTTTTCTAAGTCGATTTGAATAAAATAATAATACTACTGACAAGATATAGAATATGGAGTAAAATACCATTTCACCTTCTAACATAATATTTCAATATTTCATATATAGCAGCTGTACAAAAATCACACTACTGTCAAAAATACATATCTAATCCCGTATCCCAGGCCCTTGGCACAATTATGTGCCACAAAATAAAAGACAAAAGATCAGACTCGACAGTACGTGTATGTCTCCACAGAGCTTCCTATATTACATCCAGAATCAAAAAGAGGGGTGAGTCTTGTGGAAGTATGTACCATAAATTTAAATAATTTGAGATTTCAAAGGAAAATATAGTGTAGAAAAAATAGGTTCTTAAAGACAACCCCCATAAGTTGTTCCCTAACCACCTAAGTCCCCTATACTTTTATATGAGATGCATGCACTGATTATAAGGACACTAGTAAAAACTGGCCTAACGCTTATATACACATGCACACAAGTATATATATCGACACATACATCATCATCACACAATATCATCATAATGGCCCACGTGATAGAAGTGCTAAAACATATTATCCGTGTCTCTCATGGCCTTGGCATGCCAAGCCTCACAGTACCATGATCTTTTCCTGTTGTGAAGTCACCAGGAAATCTACTAGATAGTCCTCTAATAATAATACAAATAATACCCTAATTTATGCACAAGTCATAATCATTTATCATTTCATGTGGTGCCTAAAATACACCATATCATTTAATATTTCACATTCTCAAGATAAGAAATCAGTTAGAGTATCTTTTAGCTTATGTCTCTCCCAGTAGAATGAAAATATTTCATGCAAATTAGAAACATTTAAGAGTATTTTTCTATGATCCGCATATAAAAATCATGTACAAGTTATGCATATAAAAATCAGTACAAGTTTATAATCTTTATGCATGAAACAATATATATACGTCCATAATATAAGGTAAACATAACATATCATGTCTACTCGCTTGGGAAACGATTACTCAAGTCCGAGTCTAGGAAGAAGATCGAACAAAATCCTAAGAATCCGAGCCTACAATAAATAGAATGGGGTGATTACATTTAGGTAACAGGAGTAACGACGTAATGAAATTATCGAAAATTCTAACCATTGCCTAACACCCCGAATCGATTATTTGGTACCTTGGCCCGCGCAATATTCGAACTTGGCTTCATGGAATTCGTCGAGTTTAGCCATCAATTACGTCATCATGCCTCGCCTTACATGCTATGCGTAAGTGTATAATGGAACTACACACCCACTTATAGGCTGCAATAACATAATATATATATATATTTCTATATTTACCCATAAACTAGTTTTCTTTTAATATAGATAATATATTTTTATTTAAATTCATCCTTTATCAAAAATACATATATATTTATATTTATAACTCAATTGATAAATTTTTAAAAACTTAATAATTAATTAATTAATAATTTAATAAATGGTTTAAAATGAATAAATTGCAATATTCTAGCCTCAAAATAAAATGAATCCATCAGAAATCAGGATTCGGAATAAACCCACGTCATTAACATAGGCTAGCCTAGAACGCACTCGAGGTCAGTCTTGCTCGACCTCAAGTTATCTAATAGGGCTTCGTCCTTAGGACTTCGATCAACAAAATGACTCGCCAATCATATCGTCAATTCTAGGAGACCTAAAAAGAACCCAAATTAGACTGACGTCGATATCCTGAGTAGGACCAACCTAACCAAATCATCCTAGGTCCACGGACAAGCGACAAAAGAGAACAAGCCGAGTGGGCCAGCCCAAGAGCTGCCACAATTGGGTCAGTCATGCCCAACATATTAGGTCATTCTATAACCCAATCAGACTCCGTCATCCTAGGCCAAAACCTAACTTGACATGCCCAACCCCCAAAGCCCTTATTTTCTTTTTCTTTATATTTTATTTATTTTTATTTTCTTTCCTTTTATTCTTTTTCTTTCTTTTCCTTTTCTTTTCTTTTCTTTTCTTTCTTTCTTTTCCTTTTCTTTCTTTTCCGGCAAACTGCCGCCGCTGGCAACCACCGCCAGCCGGCCAAAAACGACCGATCATCATACTGATACGAAGCTCTCGCCACGAATAACAACATATCTCAAAATGAGACCCATCGGACGGTCAGATCTTAATAGATCTAAAAATTAATTTTCGGCCAAAATAGGGGCAAAATCTAGCCATTGCCGTTCGCCGCCGGCCGCCGGCCATTTTTTAAACTATCGGAGGCTACCCTGAGGTGTGCAGCACCAACGAGAGCAGCATACCCAAAAATGAGAAAGATCGGACGGCTAGATCTTCGTAGATCTAGAGTCAAACTCTCGGCCAAAAAGGGACAAACACACTGCCAACATTGCTGGCTACCATGGCCAGCGATTTCTGGCGATCCAAGACCTCCATCCAACTCCCTCAAGCAAACCAACCAACATATCCAAAAATCAAAGAAATCCAACGGTCGGATCTTCGTAGATCTGACCTTAAACATCCAGCCAAAAGCCCACATCGCGCCTCAACACACATTTCATGAAAACAGCAAGAAAAATCGAAAAGATCAAGCCAAAATGCTTACCTATTTGTAGATCAGGGGCGCTTTAACTGTAAAAATGAAGTCGAATCGAAGATCGAACGGTCGAATCGCTTGAAATCGACAAAAATTCGAAAATGAATGAGAGAAAATGAGAGAGAGAGAGAGAGAGATATTTTTTTTGGGGGGGGGGCGGGGGGACGGCTGCCCGAGAGCCTCCCTTTTCTTTTAAATATTTTCTTTTATTATTATTATTATTATTATTATTATTATTATTATTATTATTATTATTATATTTAATTTAATTTAATTATTTTTTTTATTTTTTTCTCGAATCTTTACACATGTAAACGAAAAAAATAACGTCTAAATAAATTGATTATACCCTCATAAACTTTGCATCTTTGTCATGCAAATCCCTAACTAAGAGTGACCATAAGGATATTTTCTAATTAGGGAATGTCCAGTTTGATCCATAACTATTGTTGGAAACACAACTCTCACCTTAGTTCCATTGCAATATACGACATTAGGCCATGCATCCATCATTTTTTTTTTTTTTTTTTACATTATTGATTTAGGTCATCCTACAAACAAGATGGGTTTAAGATTTGAACCCCTGAGCTTAGGAGATACTAGAAAATTCCCAAATTGCCTGGCTGTTACAATAGTGATAATTAATTTAATTAATGTTACCTTTTACTAATAAGATAACTTGAATATTTTAAAAAAGTTAGAGGGATTGATTTGAGAAAATAAAGTTTATGAAATGAAATGTTGGAGATAAAGGCCCAAAGTTCAGGGAGTGTAGCTGTTCATAAGGTTTACGATGTTGTGACTAATTCAAAAAAAGATTAAAGAACTCATTTGATAAAATTCAGGAAATGTTTAGACGAAAAACTTAGGTTGCGTTCTCTTTGCTATTTTCAAGTCATTTTTAATTTTTGATTTTCTAAAATAATAAAAATACGTTCTCTTTACTATTTTTAAAAATGTATTTTTGAAAAAAAAAATTATAAAGAAAACTCAAAACAACAAAAAGTTGTTTTGAGTGTTTTTATCCAAAACAAACTCTAAACTCAAAACACATTAATTTTTTATTTATTCATATTTTATTATTGTAATGAGAAAAAATATTATAAAATTTATTAATTTTAAAATGTATATATATTTTTAATAATATATTAATATTAAATATTTCTAATTTACTGAATATTCAAATTTATTGAATAAAATATTATTAAAAATTTATTTTCAAAATTTCAAAAAAACGTATTTTCTAATTTTTTATTTTAAAAAATAATTTTTTAAAATAACAAAGAGGACACATTTTTAATTTTCTAAAAATAGTTTATCAAAATAAAAAATTAAAAATAAATTTAAAATTAAAAATTAAAAAATAAAAAGAACACAATCTTAAAATTTAAGAGGGAAGTCGTGAATTTACAAAACATGTTTATTTTGAAAGGAAAATAAGGGCTTTAGTGACAAATTAGAGCCCAATATTGGTGTACGACGGTCCAGACCAAAGATTTGGGCCGCGAATTAGGCCTCTGTTCTGCCCGAAGAGGAACCATGAAAAAAGTACTAATTGGCGAAAGTATCGTTACGATTGAATCAGACACGGAATTATATTTTAGGACTGTTCAGACTTTTCATTTTTTCTATTCTTCCAAGATCAAGATCGAGAGAGAGAGAGAGAGAGATGAAGAGAATTCCCAGCATCAAATTCCCGCAAAGGCACCCGAAAATCTCAGGTTCAGCTCTCGCCTCATGATTCCCCTTTCTCGCCTTCTTTTCTTTTCTTTTCTTTTGTTCTTGTTTGTTCTATCTGCTTTCTTTATATCTTATAATTGTTTGTTTCTTCTGCTTCATTCATATGTTTGTAATTAAATTGAATTGTTATTCTTTTCGGATATATCCTTTCCTTCCCTGCATGAAGATTCAATTTTCGGAGCAACAACAACTGGGTCGGTTCTTGTGGGATTAGATGCAAGGTTTCCTGCTCTATGTTGTTTTGTCAAATTATTGACTCTGCAAATTTTGGATAAGCTGAGCTGATGACCAACTACTAATATATCTCCTGTCCCTCCCAACTTATGGATACTTAATGATAAACTTCTCTTGGTGTTGCTATCCATTAAAATTGGCTCAGGAGGAGGAGGAGGGGATCGGTTTGTTCATATTCAGCTGATAATTTCTCTGAGCCTCGTCTGTTTAAATTTGTTGCCAATTTCAGCATTTTTATTTTCATTCTTTTATGTTTAGTTTTTGTTAACAAAAAAATTCTGAAAATAAAAACTGAACATTTCATTTGTTAAAATCCTATTTACTTTGTTGATTAAATGTATGTCATGGTTTATTTGATGTTGATTAAAATATCTTTGATCTAAAAGAAATTAAGTTACTTTGTTCTCCTCCTCCTTTTCTGGTCAATGGCTGGGTTTGGCAATCCCAGATTTGGGTTTAGGCTTCTCCATTACTGGCAAGGGGTTGCTGGCATTGGAGAAGAAGAAGAATAGCCAGCAACAATGTGTCTCTGCCGGAGCCATTGGGGATAGCGCCTTCTTTTTTGTCATTGGAGAATGAGAAAATACAGAAAAAGAAGCATGGTCCAGCTTCAGCAAAGATCAGCTGAGCTTGAGCTTGGAGAGTTGAAAAAAGGGAACAAAAACTGAATTGGTGTGTTTCAGCCAAAAATGAACCCACCAAATTGGAGAGAAGTGGTCGAGCTTCGGCAAAGATCACCTCAGCTTGGAGAGATGAAAAAAGGGAACAAAAACTGAATTGGTGTGTTTTAGCCACAAGTGAACACACCGAATTGGTGTGTCAGCTTTCGGTCGGAAAAATGGAAATCCATTCTTTTTTCTTTTTTGGAAACAAGAATTGATTGCCAAATGCCCGTTCCTGCTCTCCCCCCGCCCCGCCCCCCCTTTCCCAAAACTTTGAAACTGAAAATTGAGAACTGGAAACAACTAGAAAACCAAACGACACCTCCAAATTTAGTAATAGTAAGAAGTTCTTATGAAGGAAGCGAGCTTAGAATATTGAGAAGAAAATTGGAGGACCTAATGCAGCTTCAATTTCTGAGGTCGTGGGTATTGGCTGGTGAATAGATCTGGTTTTGTGAAGTTAAGTTCATATTTGTTCCTAACTAGTGCTACTAAGAGGTGCCCGTACATGGCTTTAGGAAAGGTCAAGCATGAATTGAGCAAATCCTCTTAGTTTGCTAATTTGACTGAGGAGCACATATAGAAGTAATTGTGTGCAGTAGGGAACTGCTAAGAAGGGGATTGAAGGATGCCGCATGTTCTGTAGTATATCAAGGCTCGAGATGTTCGGGTTAAAAAAATGTAGTAAAATATAAGAGGACTAATATAAAATTGCCAGGTTTTGTTTTCTTTCTAAATCTGTTAGTTTATAGCAGGGAGAAAAAGACTTTTAGTCTTGCTTATGTGCGTTAAAGAGTATGCCTACTTTGTTCTGTACTTTTCTTTTCTGAGATGGGTCTAAGTTGCATTATAGTGTTAGCATACCACATTGCTACAACCTGGGATCAAGGGTTCTTTACAGTGTGAAGTTTGAACAGTGCAGTCTGATTAAGAGTGTCATTTTACCAGCTAGATCCTTGTATCCATGGCAATTTGAATATTCAACATGGGAAAATAATTCTAAATTGTATTCCCAAAAATACTGACTTACATAATGGCCTTAACTTATATGTATTGCCTCCATCATTGACTCCTATTCCTTCTTTAGACACTTCATGCTGAATGTAGCAGCACTTGTAGTGTGGTATTGGTTACAAGAACAACATATCCAGCCTTTATCCCACTGTAGTATGATATTGGTTATTCTTTCAAATTTATTGAGGTTATTGTCAGTGTTCTAAAAGGCGGTAGGCACTAGTTAGGCGGCAGACTGACGCCTAGTGTCTAGGCCGCCTAGGCGGCACCTAGACGGGGCCTAGGCGCCGCCTAGAGTTTTTTTATTTTTTTATTAATATATTAACAAATATTAAAATAAATGATGTAACAACACTTGCTTGTAAATATTAAAATATTTGAAATATTAACAAAGGCAGCAACAAGGAGCAGCAAGGAGACGACTCGGATACGAGCAAATATTAAAGCTCAGTGCTGCAGCAAGAAGCAGCAACCTGCTGCTTGATGCTTGCTGCTTGCTGCAGCAGCAAGCACGCAAGCTTGCGTTGCTGCAACATGCAGCAAGGAGCAGCAAGCTTGCGTTGCTGCTTGCTGCTGCTAGTGGAGGTGGAGGAAGAGGAAGATGGATACATAACGGAGGAAGCGGCGGCGTGTGACGACAAAGCTAACAGGAATGGAAAGCGGCGATGGCAACTCTGCAACTGTAAGAGACGGTGGTGGCGTGCGAGCACGAGAGAGGCGACGGTGACGGCGACTCTGCAATAGACAGTCGGTGGTGGTGCGCGCGAGAGAGAAGGGGAAAAAACAATCGGCCAGGCTTCACGTGGCCATAATCGGCCAGGCGTTCAAGCGGCTAGGCGGCCGGCTTGGCCGCCTAGGTGCCACCCGGTACCGATTAGCCGAGCTGGCGCCTAAGGTGGCCGATTAGGCCACAGTCGGGGCGGCCAGCGGCCGCCTAGGCCGCATTTTAGTTCACTGGTTATTGTCATGAAAGTGAGTATTGGAATTGGAAAAGGGCCAAAACAACTTGTGTAGTTACTATTCCTGCAGGGGAAAGGTATCTGGGAGAGGCATTTTGAAGGAAATGCATTGGCTGTCACCTGTGATGCAGATCATGTCATTAGTATTGTTGAGCTTTACAAGTTCTTAGAGATCATTCATTACCTGTAGCAATCTCGGTAGGCTATAACCCATCATAGCCCGACCGACCATGATATCAAATGCTTGTGCCTGTACTGGGCTCTCCACTTTAAAGGTCCAATTAAGTTTGAATGTAAAACTGTTGAATGTGCCTTGACTTCTTAATCCTTTTGTTTTGAGGCCTAATTCAGGACTCTGATCGAAAATAATGTTTTTTTTTTTTTTTTATGTAAGTAATCCAAAATAATGTTTGGCAACCCAATTTGTGATTTTTTCATTGAGGTCAATGATGGTCTCAGGTCTTGGGTCGTTAGGTTTTGAGGGTTTGAATACTAGTTATTGTGATGTATTCAGTTTCTAGGTTAAAAGAATGTGAAATTGCAGCCATTGTACTCTTCTTCCTTTTGCCTTGACCCTGGGAATTTCTCATCCCTCTTTGTGGATGGAAGCGGTTTTTCTTACTGCCAAACCAC
This sequence comes from Diospyros lotus, assembly GCF_014633365.1. NCBI lineage: Eukaryota > Viridiplantae > Streptophyta > Magnoliopsida > Ericales > Ebenaceae > Diospyros > Diospyros lotus. Next base: position 45,420,634 of record NC_068338.1, on the reverse strand, counting down.
GTTAAATCTCTGCATTAACTTTTTTCTTTTGATTTCTGTGGTTGTTTGTATGTATGTTTGCCACGTTTATTCCAACTGAAACCTCTTTCTGTGGCCATATATTTTCAGACTTCACATTTTATATCCAGTAATGTGCTCGTGTAGGAAAAATATATCTGATGGATTCTGCTCTATGCTCTATAGTAGCAAACATAAAGTTGCAAAAATCTTACATTGTGCTTTACTTGTTTTACTAAAGCAATTGATTTTGTGACCTATAAAGCAAATTTGCATTTATCTGTTGGATTGAATTTGCTAAACTAGTTGCCTAACCAATTGTTTTGGCCTTATCACTTATAGGCTCTCCATCCCAAATTCAAGCTGCAGCCAAAGAAAGGGATGCCCACCATATTTCCCTTTCAAGTTCAGATGTACCTGCACCACCCACCAATACTGCTGTGGGAGGAAAAGCATCTCTTCAACCTAAGCGAACACCCGTCTCAGACAGGGAAATAGAAGCTATTCTGGTAAGTGATTCAACTGTCAACACTTTTTGCATCTGGCCTTGGTTCACAACAAAATCTAGCCTCAAGAGATTTGATTATGTGTATCATTATGACTTAAAGAAACTTTAGTTACATAAAAAAAAAATCCCCAAATTAAGGAGAGAACTGATTTTCACACTTGAAGGACCATGCTACTTGTTGAAAGTCCTATGTTTGTTAGGCATATATTTGTGGGACATACACAATCTAAATAACGTGTCAAGATTAGGGATGGAAAGGAGCCGAGCTGTCCTTGGACTCATCTCGTGTACATTTTAAGTTATTTGGGCTCAGCTTATTTACTAATTAAGGTTGTTCGGGCTCTGTTCATTTAACTTAAAAGGTCCAACTCAAGCTTGTTTGTGAATAGTAAATAATTTTATTCGTGATTAAAAAAAATAATGATGATCATGAACAATAAATGAACTTATCTATAACTAGATAAAAATTATGTATATATACACAACCTTTTTAAATGATTAAAGAACAATCTTTAGCTGAATTATAAACCAGCTTATATATAAATGATAAACGAGTTCATTCATGAACATAATTGGGTTGAACAAATTTATAGACAACCTTTTGTTCAAATTAGATCAGTTAATCAATAAACAAACGCATAAACAAGTCTAAACAGAACTCGATCACAAGCTGTTCAATGAATATATTGATTCATTTACAACCTTCAGTGAAGATTTGTGGAGTTTTCTAGTCAAATTTTGACCCCTTGCCGTTTTCAAAAAATGACTCGCAGTTGGGTGGCTGCTTCTGATTTTGGTGCCGGGGCCTGAAGAGAGGCAGTGTGTCCACGCATGTTCTGTTCTTTACCATCATCATCAGTAAATGGAACGGCCACCGTACTTGTCTACAGAGTTTAACAGTGCTGTGAATTGATAAAGCAGCCGATATATGTTCATCACATCCTGAATAAGAAATAGCTTAAGCTTTGGTGCTGTCACATTGTTCATTTCATTTCCTTTTCCGCACTAATCCGTGACAAAATGGTTTATTTTTTTATGGATATTTTGCTTCACAGTTTGCAACAATATGTGCTTCAGTTCTTCTCCTTCATTTATGGTTCGACTGCTACTGGAAAAATGCTTGGTCTGATCTAACGTCTTTCACAACAAAGAGACATCTTATTGTAGGTTTTAGCAGCTTTTGAGTTTTCTTTTTCTTCCTCTTCCTGTTCCTATGCCCCTCCACCCATCTAACACTTCAAAATCCCTGGATGAATGTTAAAACCAGCACTGGAACTCCATTGGACAATGGCAAGTAGCCCGCCGTTTACTTTATTGATTGTTTACTTTTTTTTATTTTATTCTTTCAGAGAATTACCATACAAAGACATGAAATTGTTTTTTATTGAACATAAAATGTGTAAGGACACAATTTGATAACTTATGTAAAAAGAAGACAAATGGAAACTCATGTAAAACAAGAATTTAACAAAAAAATGTAGAGAGAGGAAGTAAAATTAAGTTAGAAACTTTTTGATATAATGTGTTATAAAAATACAGCCACGGTGAATTAAAATTTATGTAATCATTGCCCATATGACAAGACTAAAGACATTATTATTATTATTATTTGGAGAATTGAACTGTCTTCTCTGATTTCTATAGTCAAAGCCAAAGAATAACAAAGCAGAAATCTCTTACAGTAAGACTGATGCAGAGAAACCAGGTAACTGATAGTTCAAGTCTAAGGCTCCAACAATGGAGACTGGAAAGCCCACCACTAAAGTCAATTAAATTGATTGACAATTAGCCAACTCATGAACGTGTTTTGAGGAGCCAAATCGGCAAAAATAACAAGATGCCAAGGGGAAATTAGCACTACATTTCCACACTCGAGAGTGGACTTTTCTGCCATAGCTCAAAATTCTAGAAATTATGAAAAATTTTGAAACATTACTCACCACGAAGCACGAATGAATTTTCAATTAAACAGAAAACTACTTTCTGATAAAATTCCCCGTGCATTAATTTCCATTAAAAGATCAAACAAAGAACAAACTGTACATTATTCCTTTTAACGGCCACGAGCCACCTTCCAAACAACGGAAAGGAAGACTATAAACAAAGAACGAACGAACAGAAATCACAAACCAATCCTGAAAATGCACCTTTGTTCTTGTTTTGAGTTCCCTATTCCCTCTCAACTTGCGTGTTTGATTTTGGGCATCTTGCTTAGAGGATTGAACTGAAAGCAGCTTCCTACAAGTAAATTAACTTAGTTCTTTGTACCTGACCCTATATGCGAAGCCAAAACAACAGTAACTACGTCATCACTGTCTGTTTGCTGCTGCCCTGCTGCCTCTGGACAACATCGTCTTGTCTTCCTAGGTTGCTCACGTGGCCTTTCTCTTCTTTCATGAGAAACTTGTCGACCTGAGCAGCAGCTAGCCGACCTTCTGAGATGGCCCACACCACCAGAGACTGACCGCGCCGACAGTCCCCTGCAGCAAAGACACCCTCCACACTGGTTGAGAAGCGGCCATACTCTGCCTTGAAGTTTGACCGGTTGTCTCGCTCCAAGCCCAGTTTGTCTGCTAGCGTCTGAAGAAATCAAGCGTTGCAGTAATTCAGTTAGCAAAGGATTTCATTGCACGCATTATATTAATATGCATCAACGCGATGCACTTAGAATAGGCATAGCGCTTCAAGGAGCATCCTCGGATGATATTAGAAGGGTTTTTTTTTTTTTTTAAAGATCAAAAGAATTGACTAAAGCCTTGATCAAGCTGCCTATTAGAAGGGGTTTTTTTTTTTTAAGGTCAAAAGAATTGACTAAGCCGTGATCAAGCTGCCGTTTGGTGGTGGTTAATAAAACTTCAAATTTGTCAAGAACATGCAGCTAAACCTAAATTGCACTATTTTGTCCAATATCAAAATTTTCTAACTGAAAAATATGATTGGCCTTGGCAGCCAGCTCAAAGTAGTCAAGGGACAGAAATATACTAGAGCTGCAGTTGAGAATACTAACCGATTCAGGGCCTAAGAAGCCCATAGCTAGCAGGACTAAGTCAGCTTCAATCATCTCCGCAGAGCCTTCAACTTCTTTAAATTGAAACCTTCCACTGGCATCCTTCTCCCATTGGACGCGTACAACTTCAAGTCCTTTCACAACCCCATTCTCATCTCCCACAAACCTCTTCGTTAATACCTCATAAGACCTCGGGTCTTTGCCAAACTTGGCAGAAGCTTCCTGGTGCCCATAATCCACACGGAATACGCGAGGCCACTGCAAAGAGGAAATTGGAAGTAGCGTGTAATTATTGGGTGACAAGAAATAGCATTATCAACATTTTTCCCAATTTCTGCATTTCTTGAATTACATCAATCCCTTCTATGTAAATTGCAATCCAAACTTCAAGTATTCCAAACATCCACCAACTACTGTAGCCTGTATCACCGTTCCCCCCCCCCCCAAAAAAAAAATGCAGGAATTTTACTTAAAACACGTGTTGTTTTAACAGCAATAAAACATCCAAATATTTACTCTTCATTTATACTAATATCTCAACGGGTCACCAATTCAAGCATGTGTTCACTTATGTTTCATGCAACCTGGAAGCAAATCTCGTGCACTCTAAATCTTGCTTAGATTACAAACCTGTGGCCAAGGGTTGCCTGGAGCCCTGGTTCGTGGAGGCTCAGGGAGAAGCTCCAGATTTACAATGCTACTGCAACCATGTCGTAATGATGTTCCTATGCAGTCCGTACCAGTGTCACCTCCACCAATAACCACTACCTTCTTGCCCTTGGCAGAGATGTATTTACCATTCTGGAGATTGCTATCAAGCAAACTTTTGGTATTTGCATGTAGAAACTCCATGGCAAAATGGATCCCTGAGAGCTCCCTCCCAGGTACTGGTAGCTCCCTGCACCAATAATTTGTTCTCAAATTATTCCCAATTTATGGAATACAACTCAAATAACAGACTTCATGTCATATATAAATGATAAAATCAATATATAAAGTACCTTGGTTTTGTTGCTCCTACAGCCAAAATAATTGCATCATTCTCCTCACGAAGCCGATCTAGGGAATATAGGGGGATCGTTTCCAATATTGGCATTAACCACGAAATTGACTCCCTCCTTAACCATAAGGTCAACCCGTCGTTGAACTATATCTACTTTATCAGCCTTCATGTTGGGAACTCCATACATCATGAGGCCCCCAATCCGGTCAGCACGCTCAAAAACTGTCACAGAGTGACCCATTTTATTCAACTGATCAGCAGCAGCCAAGCCAGAAGGTCCACTCCCAACAATAGCAACTTTTTTCCTGCAAGGGTAGAGATATTTAGATCCAATTCCCGTATAACTAAAATGGAATTATATTCGGCGGAGAAATAAGAAGTCGTAGGGCATGCAAAACAATGACAATCATGTATAAATAACTCTTAAAATAAAGCATACCCAGTTCTTCTTTGGGGAGGTCGTGGCACCATCCACCCTTCCTCAAAAGCCTTATCAATGATGGAACATTCAATGCTTTTTATCGATACAGGATTCTCAATAATACCAAGAACACAAGAACCCTCACAAGGTGCAGGGCATACCCGACCAGTAAACTCCGGGAAGTTATTAGTCTCCAGAAGACGATCTAATGCTTCACGCCATCTATTTTGGTAAACTAACTCGTTGAATTCAGGTATCTTATTCCCAAGAGGACATCCTGAGTTCTCCTAGAAATCAGTTGAAAGATAAATTAAGAATATATTGAAATGGGGCAAAAGTCCTAAACTGAGAAGCAAAACTGAGAACCAATAATTATCTTTCAAACATTTAAATACATTTCTTACTTGATGGCAGAAGGGAGTACCACAGTCCATACAGCGAGCAGATTGTGTCTTCAGAAGGGCACTGGGTTTGACTTCTTCCATGACTTCCTTCCAGTCATTCATCCGAACATTAGGATCCCTGTATGAGATGCTCTCACGCTCATAAGCAACAAATCCTCTATGCTTCACAGCATCAGGAACTTGAGTTGGCCTTTTCAATGGTTCAACTTCCTCAACTTTCTGCAGTTTTCAACCTCATGTTACACCCTCTCTATGGGAATATACAAAATCATCACCGAGCTACATTATACATAGTAAGGGGACTGTGGAGATGCGGAGGGAATCCAGGGCAAAATAAAATTGACGTGAAACAATAATTAAAATAGAAGGACAAAATCCAAAATTTTCACAACAAATTCAGAGTAACCAGTTTTGTTAAAAGAGAAAAGTTATGGGAATAAAAGGTAAAAGTCAGGAAAGAAAACACTAAAGACAATGAAAAAATTAATTAGAAAAAGAAGAAAAAGAAAATTTGCTCTTAATATACCACTGAAAGTCAAAACAATATATCTTTTTGTAAAATTTAACTCAAATTTAGTAGATGAAATTTCTTGAGAGATATTATCCATTTTGTGTGTCGAAAACCTCACATCTTGCTGACCATTAAACCTAATGTCTAGTTATAAAATTTAACTCAAATTTACTACATGAAATTTCTTTAGAGATTATCCATTTTCTATATCATATTACATTGTAGTATGACAGAAGATAAGAATTTAACAAAAGAAAAAGAAAAAAGCCTCACCTGATGGCCATTCCCATCAGAAGACAAGGATGCCAATTTCTTGAGTTCTTCAAAAGCATCTTTCTCCATCAATTCTGCCTCCTCTAGTTCAGCAGCTTCTCGAGCAGCCCTTGATTCAGCCTCCTTGGTGATTTCATCTTCTTTCATCTTAGCCAATACCCGCTTATAATCTCTAGGGACCACCTTCAGAAATCTTGGTAAAATATTCTCAAAATCAGCAAGCACACCTCTGGCTAATTGACTATTTGTGTGGCGCTGATGCTGTTGTATGAGCGTCCTGAGTGTCATAATATCTTCTTCTTCTTCAACTTTATCAAGATCTACCAGCTCAATATTGCACCGGGATTGGAACTTGCCATCCACATCAAGAACATAGGCAATGCCACCACTCATGCCTGCTGCAAAATTCCTCCCAGTTTTTCCAAGCACAACAACAGTCCCACCGGTCATGTACTCACACCCATGATCACCAACACCTTCTACAACAGCTTTAGCCCCAGAATTACGAACACAAAATCTTTCTGCTGCCATTCCATTAAAGTATGCCTCCCCACTTGTTGCTCCATAAAGTGCCACATTGCCAATCACAATGTTTTCCTTCGGATCAAATTTGCTTCCTCTTGGGGGATAAACAACAATCTTCCCTCCTGAAAGTCCTTTACCAACATAGTCATTGCTGTCCCCTTCAAGCTCTAGTGTAATGCCAGGGCAGAGGAAAGCCCCAAGGCTCTGGCCTGCACTTCCATTGAGTTTGATATATAATGTATCAGCTGGAAGCCCTGTCATGTGATAGCGCTTGGTCACTTCATGGCTAAGCATTGTTCCAACAGCGCGATTGATATTAGAAATTGGTGTTTCAATGTACACTGGAAGACACTTTTCTAGAGCAGCTTTGGACATAGATACAAGTTTTTGATCCAAAGCCATGTCCAAACCATGATCTTGTTTCTGTACACAATACTGGGCAGCTTCTGGCCGTATATCAGCAGCAGGTCTGAGTAATAGGGAGAGATCAATGTTCTTTAGCTTCTCATTATTCTTTGTAACGTCTTTATCCAGTTCAAGCATATCTGACCGACCGACCATTTCATTGATTGTCCGAAATCCAAGTTGAGACATTATTTCTCTCACCTCCTCTGCTAGCATGAAGAAAAAGTTTATTACATGCTCAGGTTCTCCAGCAAATTTCTCTCTAAGTACAGGATCTTGGGTAGCAATGCCAACTGGACAAGTGTTCTTGTGACATTTCCGCATCATTATGCATCCAAGTGTAATAAGAGGAGCTGTACTGAAACCAAACTCCTCTGCACCAAGGAGTGCAGCAATAGCTACATCTCTTCCAGTTTTGAGTTGGCCATCCGTCTGGAGGACTGTTCGACCACGAAGGTCATTGGCAACTAGAGTTTGGTGAGTTTCTGCAAGACCAAGTTCCCATGGGAGGCCAGCATTCTTGATGCCAGTCCATCGGGAAGCACCAGTACCCCCATCATGACCAGAGATCAATACATGATCAGCATGCCCCTTCACAACCCCACTGGCAATCACACCCACACCAGCTTCAGATACCAACTTCACACTAATTCGAGCACCTGGATTGGCATTCTAGAGATTGTAGAAAGAAGTTAGACACACTAAATGATACCATTAACATGAATCAGACAATATACAGAAGCAGCTTGGAAGCCTCCTGCAATGACAAAATCATTGTGAACTCACAAAAGTTGCACAGGCTGGAGTGCATGTTATTACCTTAAGATCATGAATCAATTGAGCAAGGTCTTCAATTGAATAGATATCATGGTGGGGAGGTGGGCTGATTAGCCCCACGCCTTGAGTTGAATTCCTAGTGACAGCAATATCTCCAATAACCTTGTGACCAGGAAGTTCACCACCTTCACCTGGCTTGGCCCCCTATGTAACATGATAGCCAGAAATTAATAATAATTCAGTGCACAAAGGATAAACAGGTTTAGTTTATATTCAACCTCACCAAATGCCAAAGGTAGGTATCAGTTAAAGATGCAAAGACACCCAGAGGTGCTTTGCAGACACAGCATCATCTGTCCATGAACATAAATTCATAAACAAAGGGAACCTCTGTTCCAATAGGAATACATGGGCTAGGAGGGATAGGTGAATGATAATGACAGAAGCATTAGTCTGGTAAGAAGTTTTTACTCTCAACTGTATCATCAGCATATACCTGAGCCATTTTTATCTGTAATTCATCTGCATTTGTTAGGTAATAACTTGAAACTCCAAATCTTCCACTTGCAACCTGCTTGATAGCACTCCTTTTTGGATTCATTGAACCATCTGGAAGGGGTTCCATGCGAGATGGCTGCTCACCTCCCTCACCTAGAAAGAAATTGCACACAGTAAGTTGAAGGAATGAAGCATGTAGGGAAACATCAATATCCTGGACAAGCAACTGAATTATCTTGTTCTTATACATACATATACATATACACAAACACTTTGGCTAAGCGAAAACAAGGTAAAGGATTGTACTGCTTATTCTTCTCTGGTTGAATGAATTTTCACTTGTCCAAAAAATTAAAAAAAAAAAAAATAGATAGGTTGCAACTAGTGTGGCAACACTGCCTGCGGGTCACCAACACAACCCCTTCCTGTTGGGACCCATAAAGGAGGAATAAGGCAACATAATCGACTGGTAAATTCTAGATATAAAATGAATAACAAATAAATGAATGCCTTCTCCACAAGGTAATACAACAAAGATGAAAGTATGATGTATAACTGAATCAAACATCAATATTCCTTCCCAGTTTTCAGATTTTTGGGTACACAACTACATAATTTAACAGAAATACTCAATGAGTCTTAATTAAACCATACCTGTATTGGACTTTCCCCCAATCTTGTTCATAGCAATGGCAAGAGTTGTGTGTGCCTCCAAGGAAATCGATCCATAACTCATGGCACCTGTACAAAAACGTTTCACAATCTCGCTGGCCGGTTCCACTTCATCTAAAGGAACCTTCACCTCTGCCTCTTTGAATTTTAATAGCCCACGGAGATTGCAGGTTTTATTCAATTCTTGTATCCTCTTGGAGTACTCCTTATAGGCAGCAACACTATTACCTCTGGCAGCCTCTTGCAGCTTAGCAATAGCAAGGGGGTCATTCAGGTGGATCTCACCACCTTTCCTCCAGTGATAATCCCCAGGATTGGGCAATGATACAGCCTCTGCACTTCCAGTAGGGAAGGCCCGGGTAGGAAATGCCAGTTCATGCAAGTGAAGTGCATCATGGGCAAGCACTTCAAAAGTTGCACCCTCAACTCTACTTGGGGTTCCAGCAAAGCACCTATCCATCACTTCTGATGAAAGGCCCACAGCCTCAAAGATCTGAGCACCCTTGTATGAGGCCAAAGTAGAGATCCCCATTTTGGCAAGAACCTTCATCATTCCATAGTTGCTAGCTTTGAAGTACTTCTTGACCAGCTCATCCTTGGAGAGGAACTCACCACTTGCTTTGGGTGGAATTTTTCCATCAACCTGCAGTCTCCAGATGGCCTCTATGGCTAAATACGGACATATAGCATCAGCACCAAACCCAACAAGTGTACAGAAGTGATGCACTTCACGGGGCTCGGCAGATTCAACAACCAAGCCTATTCGAGTTCGTTCAAGCTTTTTAACTAGATGATGGTGGACGGCACCAACAGCCAAAAGGGAGCTTATAGCCACACGTTTTGGCGAAAAGCCTACCCAAATGAACAAATTACAAATTATTTCTGATACTAATAATTCATTTTATAATAAAAAATAAAGACATTCAGAGATGATCTCTGGCATTTTTAAGGACAAAACTAGCATAGGATGCATAATTTACCTCTGTCAGAAAGAACTAGTACCGTATAACCCTCCTTAATTGCACGATGGGCTTCAGAACATATCCTATCCAAGGTCTCCTCCAACCCTTTCCCGCCACGATCTCTAGAATATGTTATGTCAAGAACTTTGCTGCGCCAGCCCCTGTAGTTCATCTTTTTAATTGCTTCCATTTCTTCAGTGGATAAAAGGGGGCCTTTTAGGGACAACCGATGGCATTGTGCTTCAGTGGTCTCTGTGAGATCGCCTTCTGGACCAATCATGCACTCCATGGAGGTGACTATCTTCTCCCTGATAGGATCAATAGGTGGGTTTGTAACTTGAGCGAACATCTGCTTAAAATACTCAAAAGTGAGCTTCTCCCTGTCTGACATCACAGCTAAGGGAGCATCATTTCCCATTGAACCAAGGGCCTCAACCCCATCCTTTGCCATTGGCAGTAGCAGCATTTCCAAGGACTCCACAGTATAACTGCATAATGGGCAAGCATTAAATTTCATTTCCACAAATTATTCCAACAATCAAAAGTTCACTAGAGGAAGATAAGGGAAGAAGAGATAAATACCCAAAAGCCTTTAAAGGAGCCAATAAACCATGAATACCCACATTTTCCATGTCATGATCATCATGAGATGCCTGGTTACAAATGTAGTTCCAAGTTCAGAACTCTCATAAAGAGAGGCATGATAATAAAGAATGCTAACTCAATGTGGAGACAAAGGATAAGCATTAAGAACAAGAAGTTACACTTACTGGTATAACACCTGCTATGGTTGGAGGAACTCTCTCAGAATTGCTAACAGATTCTACTATGTCTTTCAGCTCTATCTTCTGTCTTTCCAGCCACTCCCCATATGGTCTTGCAAGGGAATACTGCTGCTTCAGTGCTTCATCATCTACAACAACATGCTTATCAAAGTCTACCAGAAGCATCATGCCAGGATTAAGTCGTCCTTTCCTACATACATCTTCAGGTGGAATATCAACTACTCCGACTTCACTTGCCATTATAACTCTTCCACTGTGTGTGACATAAAACCGACCAGGCCTTAATCCATTTCGGTCCAGTGTAGCTCCAAGATAGCGACCATCAGTAACTGCATATTACTTTAAGTAAGCACGGTAATGCTGCAAGGAAACCAAATCAGTATGGAATGAAAAGTTTTGGAGAACTCTTACATGATATCAGGGCAGGCCCATCCCATGGTTCCATGAGGGCTGAAAAGTATTCATACAAGGCCTTCCGATGAGGATCCATATTCTTATCATTTTGCCAAGCTTCGGGAATCATCATCATGATGGCCTCTGGAAGACTTCTACCAGCTCGAACCAAAAGCTCAAGAACACCGTCAAAAGCCCCTAAAAGAAGAGGAAAGTTCAGATAAGAAGGCAATCAAAGTAATGAAGCAAGAGAACTTAGAGAATTAATCAGGGCTACTACTCCTTACAATATGGAATTTAAGTGCCATTATGCCGTTAATCAAATTCATGCACCATTATGCAAGCACAAAAACATATAGCTAAATTATAACACAACCTGAATCAGATGAACTAGCATCCACAATTGGCAAAAGCTTCTTCATCTCATCCTTTGACAGGCCAAGTTCCTTGCATTTCAGGAGACCTTCGCGTGCCTTCATCCTGAATTATGTTTGATAATATATCAACTCTTTTAAATAGAAACCTCAAATGGAAAATCACAACATACACTTAAATAATAAGCCATTTGAGAGGCCCACAAGTCCCAGCAGCAACCTTGTCCATGGAATATGGTCCTGAAGTTACCTTCAAGGCCTATTTCAGATTTTTAATAAGTCCGTGTATATATCTTAATCATTTTTCAACTTTACTGGTCAATATAAAGGTCTGTTACCGTATCAGCAAGGCCTCAGTAAATGACAATGGCATCTGAGGCCACAAGATGTTCCTTTTCTGTATTCAACTAATGCATTGAAGTGAAGAAAGATGCATATTTCCTTTGCCTAACAAAAGAAATATGCACATTACTACTAGATCTTACTAAATCAGATGCATATCAGTTCTTCATTTTTATGCCACATCATACTCCTTTTCTGTATATAACTAATGTGTTGAAGTGCAGAACGATGCATATTACTTATACTTCTTATCATTATATCAGACAGACCACAATGGTCAACAAGACTACACTCGAAAAGTAAAATAACATCAATAGCTTCACAAGTAAAATTCTGACGCAACAGACCCAGGAGCATTAAAATTAATTGTAAAAGGTAGAGTGAATACAGTAAAAGAACTCTACAACTTTCCACTTGCAAAGTGGAATGCTCGCATGCCAACCATTCAACAAGGTATTGTTCGAAATACATGAAGAGGATGAAAGGTTCCCATAGCAAACTTAAAAATTTCACAAATATTGATGATTCTCCGATCCACCAATAAGCCATATTACAAAATATGGCTAGAAACTTATCAAATTGTTCTTCAGAATATAATTCCTAGCATATTCAACATCCCAAGGGCAGCTCTAGTAGTTCAGAAAGGATACCAAAGAACCCAACTGAGAATAAAGAGCATTCCAACACCATTTAGTTAGCCACGTCAAATGAAGCTAAGAAGGTGTGGCGAATGACTGGTAGAAATATCCAACTTCTCCCCAACCAATACTCACGAAAATTCACATTCATGAACAGTTAATCCACTATTTGCTCAACAACTTACCAGTTGACATTGCCCCGAAGTGTGTTAATTTCACCATTGTGACCTAATACACGCATGGGCTGAGCACGATCCCAACTTGGAAATGTGTTAGTTGAGAATCTAGAATGTACCTGCATGAAGAGGAGAACCAAAATTTACAACCCAGTTCTCATCCAAATTAATCACGAAATATGGTCCAATCTCTACAAGTGCAAGCATGTAATTGTGTTCAGGGCACTCCAGTAAGGAATATACAACAGTGCCAGTAGAAATCATCACAGAAGCCCCAAGCTACCTTTTAACCAAACACATTTTCTTTTCCACCACTAAATGGAAGTTTATCCTCAACTGATCATAGAGAACACTGCACCAAGTTTCTGCAAACACGATTTACTTGATAATGAGGTTCCTTACCAACTCACCCAAGAATCCAATCTGGCATCCAAATTCAAACAGTGATCAAGGGAGTGGAAGAACTTAAGAGATCATTCATACTTCAATGCCTCAGAAGTCATTCCTCAACCTTGCATCTCTTCGGTTAACTGGTTGATCCTATTCTGTTCGTTGTTAAAGTATGGAGTCAGTGGACAAAGAAGAAAGTGAATGGATTATATATTTACCAGGGCCATGTAGCTCGTAAACCTTTCATTGCCTAGATCTGCATAATAGTATTCCTTCAACTGGACGGGCTTCAACTGACCCTTATAGACGACAGTCCTGAGAAAGTGGCAGGAAAGTATTTATAACCTGGCCAAAATAATAGCAGTAAAAAAAAAAAAAAAAGATTTTTTTTGCTTTCAAAGGAAAGGCCAAAGCAAACAAACCTTGAGGAGAGAGAACATATGTAGAAGTCCCTTACCCCACCATGTTGAAGGTTTAATGCAGCCCGAATTGCTACCATTGAAACCCTCCTTAATATGTACAGCTGTTGCAAAACAAAAAAAGGAGAGTAAACAAATTGTTGTAAAATTTTCAAGCTCGCAGAATAACTGTATGAAAGACTAAATAAAGATATGGCTAGCATCTCTAAGTTCTATGCCAAAGTTGATTTTGCAAATTAAACTGGCCCATAATACAAATGTTGACCGCCAAAATGGAAAAAAAAAAATCGTTTCTCCACTAAAGGAGAGTGAAAATAGCTGAATATAATTGGTAACTACCTGTTGCTCAAAATCAGCTTTCGACCTGGGAGTCGGTGTAAGAAAGACCTGCTCAGTAACAGGTTCGGTCTGCAAAGCAGAATTACCCAACCCTGAGTTATCTGTTGGAACTGAGCGCCAGCCAAGAACAGTATGACCAAGTGACTCCGCAACCTAGAGATGCAAGCATAAATTTTGTTAGGCAAGTATACCAAAAAAAGATTGAAACATACACAACCTCATCCAGGAAAATGGAGGACAACTCAGCTAAATTCACTTTGCAAACACACAACAAATTCATGTACACAATTCATCTGCAGAAATAGCAAAACCAAGAAATTCTAATCCTGAAACTCACCTTTGTAAATACAATTTTGCTTTGTTCTCTTCGATTTCTGGATGTGGGCAAGAAGAACATGCCCACAGCGTATTCCCCCGGACGTGGTAGCTCAAAGCCCGATTCTTTAGCAACCTGAAAAAACAATGGAAAGACCAATTACAGGTATCAGTCAGCAATATTAGAAATAAACCAAGCAACACCAACAGAATTCAGCCTTGGAACTTCAAAACCACTCTTAAAGTGCTATTTTCTCTATCAAACTTAAGGAAATTTCTTTCCCCACCTCTTTCCAATGTTCACGAACAATTTCTTTTATTAAAAGAGACACAAAGGACTTGTAGATTAATATACCTCTCTGTAGAACTCGTGAGGAATACCAACTAGAATGCCTGCACCATCACCAGTATTCGTCTCGCAACCACAAGCCCCTCTGTGGGCCATCCGCACCAACATCTCCAGTGCATCAGTTACCTATAAACGAAAGAACAAACAGCAATGTCAAAAGGCAATAAACAAACTCAATCAAAAAATCAAACACCGAAGAACAGAAATATTCCTTGTATCGAAATATTTATTATGCATATACCGTTTTCCGGCTGCTATCTCCGGATAATTCGGCGACGAACCCGACCCCGCAAGAGTCCTTGTCAAACGAGGGATCGTACAGTCCGAGGGGTTTCTCGGGCACCAGCGACAATGCGGATCGCACCACCACTCTCAGCTCCGGGGCGCGCCCGGGACCGTCGGATCGCCAAAGATGCAACTTTCCAGGACCGGCCGAGCGCAATCGCTTCCCGTAGAATCCCTTCTCCAGTACACTACACCTGCTCGGGACAAACCCACGAACCGACCCGACCCTCCCCACGCCGACCCGACCGAGACGCACCGCGTTCAGCTGATGGTTCACAAACGGTTTGGCACACATCAGCGAGTCGTTCCGAGTCGGAACGGTAGAACTCGGAGCCACCGACATTGCCAAAATCTCTTCCGCTCCGCCTAACAAAGGAGCCGTTCAGAATCTCAGATCTTCCCTTCGCCAAGCAGCGGGAACTTCCAATTTTCCTTAGATCTGTGACTGATTAAACAAATCCAGAACGAGGAGAGGAAAGAAGAGCAAGCTCCGAACAGATTCGAATTCGATTAGGTGGAGATTACCATGGATGACCAAACCTGCGAATGATTAAACAAAAAGGAAGAGTCCTTATCCGGTGCGAACTCTACGAGATTCAGTGCTGGGGGAGCATAAGGAGGATCCAAAAAGCCGAAATACACGGGAAGTTCTGATTCTAAAAAAACCTAGAGAGAGAAGAGGGCAAAGAAAGAGAGAATATACGGATAGGAATAGGAAATGGGAATGGTGGAGGAGCTGGAGCTGTTGCGGGTTCTTCCTCGGCGAGGTTTAGAGCGGTGTGAGAGTTTTGGATTTATAGAGCAGAGAAGGGATTATGAGGCCGAGATAGTGGGCCCCGCTCTGCCTCTCTGTAATTTTTTTTTTTAAATTACCATCTTTTCTTTTTCTCTAGATTGACACGTATTATTTTAATTAAATAATAAATTTCCCGGCAAATTAAAACGTACTATAAAATTGGATTCTTTTTTTTCAATATTCTTTGTTGAATTAAAATTTCAATAACGGAGTTGGATGATCCGTTAATATCCAGTTTTATGATTTGAATTTCGGCTTTTGGCTCAACTGACGCGACAGCTCGAAACTCCCTGTCGAGTGCCACGTGTGACGTTAATTTTGCCCGATGCGGCACGCGACAGCCGCGCGTGGTGGGGCCCCAGCGGCGGATGCCGATGCCCTGGCCTTGGCCGCCTCTAGGCTCGGTTCCCCCGAGCCTCCGTGGCTCGGGCCCGGTTAAAGAGGTTAAAAGCCACACATTTTTTCGGTTCCGTCGCCATTACCGAAGCGGGTACAACGTGTTAATGCGTTGTTGACTTCCCAGATAGAATTAAAAATTAAATCAAAGCCGTGTTTGGAAATCGATTAGAAGTGGGACATTAAAATATTTTTTTTAATTATGGGTTTTGAAAAACAATTAGTGCCCTTAATATCCATGCACCTAAGCGCGCGCGCGCTATTTTTCTTCTTCTTCTTGTTTGTTTTTATGTTTTTTTTAAGGGTCATTTTCGGAAAATAAAAGAAATGGAAATGGCAGGTTAGGTGGGTAGTTGACAACATGAATGGTGACGAATGGTGACGGTATGAGTGACGTGAGGAGATAACGGATGTGGATTGATTAGAATTGCCATGTATATATATGTATATATATTCTGAGATACGCGGCGGGCCAACGGTATGCGGATTGAAGCTCCGGCAGTTTTATGCGGCCAACAGTAACAGGTTGAATTTGTATATATGCCGTCGCGTGCTCATTAGCGTACTACGTACGAAGTCATGAACATCTCGTGATTGGTATTGGGATTCAAACTCAAATGGTCATTGGCGATAAATAAGTTAGATCGATTCACCGATTGGGCCTTGGGTCACAGTCAAAGCCGCTTAATTTTTTTAATGAATAATAACTTGTAATCACTGTAATTTTTCAAATGTGTATTTAATAAATTTATTAATTAAAATAACGATTCACGCACTAAGTGTACCAAACAATCACAAAAAAAAGTTTGTGTTCAAACTCATTTGTAATGAGATTTGAACTTTAGTCATAAATAATATCATTATAATTTTCACATTCACAATAACTTGTTATGGTGGTTACATTAAATACTTTTTCTTAATTGGAAATTCACTTAATCTTATTTATTTAAGTGATCATATAAAGATAAGCTTAGTATTGAAAAAAGTTGTTAAGATTATGGACCTCCAAATTTTTTATATTGGTATGATATGTAGATTCTCATGGATTTTTTTTTTGAATTTTTATCTAAAAAGTCTCATACTAATGGAGATGAAGATGTTGTCCACACTTGTATGTCATTAATCTTTCTTATGTCTACTCGACTAGGGACTTTAATTTGCACATCTAATAATTCTATTATCAAATAAAAGACCACATCATTGTGATATTTTTTTTTTTTCAGTCTCTTCTCCAACGAGATCATTCATCTATCTATTCCATTGAGATCAATAACTTATTTTCACTATGGGTCATCAACACATCCATTAAGTTCCAAATTGGCCCCTACCTCAAGAGCCCGTTATAAATAAAACCCAATCATGGATCCAATCATGAGTTTAACCAAGGGCCACTGCCTTTGTCTAGCATTTTAAGAATTTTCTCTAAAGATTCTCTTGGCTAAGTCTATAGCTTAAGCTCTGATACCATTATTAGGACTATAAATCTCTCAAATCTCTATATTCATATAATATTGTTCACTTTATGCCTAAATTTTTATGAATTTGCTTTTGAATTTTTATCCAAAAGTCCTCATATCAATTGAAATATCGTCCTCACTTATATGCGCTTAATCCTCCTCATGTCTAATTAATGTGGGACTTTAGTTTACACACTCAATGAAAGTACGTGTCTTCGTTTATGATTTTAATATAACATTTAATTCCATGCATTGACATTATCCATTTTAATTTTTCTTCTTTTGATCGTTCTTCAAGTGTACTAAATTATGTGTATTTATGATATTTTATAAATTATACGATATACATTCGTTAGATAAATATTAAAACTCTATATAATATAAAAAATGGAAAGAACATTTCCAATAACTAAATTTAATTATACAAGTTATTTGATATAATTTTTTAAACACTATAAACAATTAATACAATTTTTAAAAATAGACAATACTCTTATATTTATAATAAAATTGAGAAATTAGAAAGTGTGTTTTTCCTCAAAATAATTGGATGTACCATCCCCACCAAACATTCAATCATGAAAAGACACAAGTAGCCCTGTGGGGGTAGGGGGATGAAGAAGGATGGTATTGGCATCTCTGGTAGGTGAGCGAAGCGATCGCCAATAGTAATCCCAAGTAGCCAATGCACCAAAGTCAGCCAGCCGCGTATACCGTACCAACACCTCAAGGGCATAAATGTCATTTCACACTCAGTTTTGCACCCCAGTCGTCCGCCCTAACCTTCATTTATTCTACGTCACTGACATGCACGAGAGAAAACGGTCACGCAACCTCGCAAAGTCATTATATATTTTATTATGTAATAATGATTAAGATATTTGAAAAATTTTCTATTATTAGAAGGTAGAAAACATTATAACTAATTAAAAAAAATACAAAAATATGTTAGTAATCTCGTAACTTTTAGACGTCTAAATTAAGACTGGTGACTGACTATAAAATTATCAAATTTAAAATTATGGTACGCACAAAATCATCATAAATATCCTCCTCTCAACCATCTCGATCAAACTATAAAACATATATTTTCTTTCAAAAAACAGCCTGATCGAGCATCCCATTTTATAATTATAACTCTATTGCCAGATGGAGATACTAATTAATATGTGGTCTCAGATTCTTTGGCTATCAATTAGATTCCGACCTGATGTTTTTGTAGCTTTCAGCATCGTTGTTGCAAGAGTTTCAAGTAGACATTATTGGCATGTATGACGTAGGAAGGATTGATTTTTGGAATTTGGACCATTTTTTTGTGGGTGATGACTGATGAGACAAAATTGACATCGTGGCTTGATTTTGAAGCATTTGGATGGTCCTGTCTCTTGACCAAAAAGCCCTTTTGGATATATATATATATATAGTCTCACACCAACCTAGCTCATCAGTACTATCCAAATGCATCTCAAAAGTCATCCTATCCACAGTGTCCATCGTTGTATCAATTATCGGTTTCAAGAAGGCATTTTTATCCAAAGTATGTATGAACCATAAAGAGACAAATTGGGTTCAAGGAGGAAGGATATATCTGATCACCATCGGTCATCCTTTTTGGAGTGAAATGGAAATGGGGTCGATAAATAGAGTTATCTAGATATTATATATATAGTAACATTATTCGATATTAATAACAAGAATAAAATGTAAGTTGAATTATATATAAAGTGTGAGGACAAACTTTTTAACTATTTGTTATATCGTAATTAAGTTGGTAAAAATAATAAATGTTTAACATTTGTAGTTAAAAATAAAAAATGAAATTATTTTCATAAAATATATTTATGTCATATAGTTGTAATTATAAATTATTTTTTAGTATATAAACACTAATGAACCGCACTACTATATATATAATTGAAAAAAATTTAATAGAACCTAACAACGCAACGCTAGTATCTTACATAACTCGACTAGTATTTTTGTATAATTTAAAAGAGTTAAGTGTATGGTATATATATAAATACTGCACCATTTGAGTAGCAGTATTTTGTATATATAAATATTTTTTGAGTTGAATAAATTACTAATATTCATGAATATTATAAAAAAATATTTATAAAAATTCTCATAAAATACCTATACCGTTATACAGAACACCTTTTGCATGTTAAAGATGTTTGCTTTCCCCCTTAAAGGAAATGGAGAGATTGGCCGGGGGGGGCGGGGGGGGGGGGGGATCCATGAAAAATCCAGCACTTTAGGTCATTTTAGGGTCCCGTGAGGAGGAGCCACGAGCTGGGGAAATGGGGATAAAAAAGAAATTTTTTAATTGCATGGCAGCTGTCATGCGGGTCACGAGGATCCTCCGGTTGCATTTAGAGGTGCATGTGTTAAACGCGATTAGATAAATAATACTTTTAAAATTTATATTAACAGATAATGAGTTTGACTTATCATTCTATATAAGAATTAAAAGCTCAATTTATGAATTTATCTCCCTTACTTAAATAGAGGACACGAGCAATACGAGTCGCGTAAGGGTGGTCATTCCAAAAAAATATTTTTTTCGTGATATCATGATATATTATGTTAAGAAAAATGCTTGTATATCATGATTTATATCTTAGGTTATATAATATAGTTAAAATGTTTAAAATACTCATTACTCAAAGTGATGAGGCAACATGAGACAATGATGTATATGATTAAAATATGTTTTATCTAAGGCGGTACGAAACGGTGAAACGCGAAAGGTATTTTTATCATTAGTGATGTATTGTGTAGTTCAAAAAATACCAATAACATGGCCTTTTTGTTAATTTATTTACGTGTATTATAGTTGTTGGTGTGATGAACTTTATTTTGGTAGGTTTTTTAAATTTATCAAAAGTCATTCATTATAATATATTTAAAATTTAGATTTATAAGTTATCAAGGTGATAACGTAATATCACATTTGTTTTAGTTAATTAAGGATTCAAACGTAGGATTGTTTTAAGTTTCATATAAATTTAAATTTAAATTAATTATAATCAAGTATAAAATTTAAATCATATTAAGAGAATTTTGGAAGAAAGGTGATATAATATGAAAAAACAATGGAAAATAGAGAAATCGTGTTCTTCAAGATGTTTTATATATGTTTGAGACTTTTTTTTATTTGGTAAAAATAATATTTAGAGAAAGGTGATATAGATGATTGAGACATGTTCTCTTACTCAAAAAAAGGTAGAAAGTGGTGCACTTGCAGAGATATGGCATCTACATTAACCTAATCTTAGTAATAGACATGACATTGCATGGTGGAAATTCATTAGATTTTTTAATAATAAGGTGGCCATGATCTAATGCTTCATACACTTTGGAGCTTAACATCATTCTCAACTAAATATCATTTTCTGCACGAGGGTTTGTCTGCCCACATTGCCAATTATGAGCATTTTTGACAATTTTGGGAGCTGAGCTTCTGAGGTTTGTATGCCTAAATTTCTTAGTTGATATTTGAAGTTGTAGGAAATGTACTCTCTTTGGGCATGGGCATGGGCATGGGCATGGGCAAGTGGGCATTTTTCTACTTTGAAGATTCTCTTGTCCCACTCTTTAGATGTGAGTAATTGGTTATAATTAGGGTTAAGTACGATGATCGAGTACTTTGTGTCGGATTGAATGTTTGTAATTGAAAGCAAATTAAGTTGTGATTAGTTAGTAGTAAAACAGATAGTTTGAAGGACGTGTACTCAAAATAAGCTTGAATTTGATAAAAACATTCTATATAATTAGAGTTTAAGTACTTGATTACTTGATGTTGAGACTAATGCTTGTTTGTCCAAGATTACAATTTTCTTTCCACCAGCTACTGTCAATCTATTATTGAAGCAATCTCACTCCGACATACAGAGGTTAAATTTAGAGATTAGTGGGATTCAATTTTAGTTAATTAATAGTGATTAATTAGTAATAAAATATATATTTTTCAGCATATATGCTAGACATAGGTAAGAATTTGGTGAAAATATCACAGATAATCTCATAATGATAAATACTCACTGATATCATTATGATGTGTAATATATTTTTAACAAATTTCATTATTTATTGTTCGTTCGAAACAAATTAGACCACCATAATGATAGTCTAACGATTGGGGAGACATTCTTTATGGGTGATGATAGAATCGAATAATAATATTCTTAAATATGAATCCACATGCAATAATAAACTTGATCAAATATAAAAGTTCACTCTGTGCGTTATAGTGTGACTAGAGTAATTAACTCGACTTCACAAATAATAGCTATAGTTCAAACAGTCTCTACCAGAAAAGATTTTTATTTGTACTCTTAAAAAGGGTTGTTATGGTGGTTGTTACTTGTAAATTGTCTCATATTTTTCTTGTTATTATAGTAAAATAAAAAATAAAATAAATTCAAATTTCAGAAAATTCTTGTCATTTTTCTTCAAGAATTTTCACAATAATTCTATATATAATGTAAATATCCTGGAACGTCATGAATAAATAAGCATAATTTTTGGTATACGGGCCATAGTAAAATTATTATAATTGTAGTGTCTATAAGTGAGTTTAATAGAGTTAGCATGTGTATAAATGGTATAATATGTATAAATTATAAATATATATAAGTCTTGAATAAATAAGTAAATATAAGGTATAAAAACATATTTATATCGTATAAAATATATATTAAGTAATGAGTTTAAACATGGTTATACCAGAAATTATATATAAAGATTATGTATTAAAAATTAGAATTTTCTTACAAATATTATTATATAAATTCGTATATATATATATATATATTTTATAAAAAAAAAATCAATCAATCAGACGCCATGGCCATGCTCTAGCCACGTCTGAAGCAAGAAATCAGAGATTATGGCAAGTTAAGGCCAAAATGGCCTGAGGTATGGTGCTTAGGGCATGGAACTGTCCTTGATGGAATAAGACACGTCTGGATTTGGGCTATAAATAACCGAGTTCAATTAAGGTTTTTCATTCAAAATTTACTTCGAAAAATCGAGTATTAAGGCAGCGTTTTGAGAGTTTGGTGAGAGAGTTTTTGATCCTTAAATCGTGGGCAAGATTTCTAGAGAGTTTGGTGACCAATGGAGTAGAGGAAAGCAAGGAATCGAAGCTCGCTGGAAAATCGCGCCATCGCCGGAGCCGAGGCTTTAAACGTCGATTTGAGGTATTTTTTGATGTTTTTTTTTAAATTTTAAAGCCATATTCAGTGTCAAGAGGTCGAATTTAGGGGGGATAAGGGTTGTTTCGAAACTTGAGGACTTGGGAAGGTTAGCGAAGGCGAAGTGGCCGCCGAAGATGACCAGAAGACAGCGCGTGGTGGGCACGCACTATGGGCGTGGGAGGCAGCACATGAGTCATACTCGCACGGCAAGTAAAAAAGAAAAGAAAAAAAATAATAAAATAGGAAGAATTTTCAAAAACCTGAAAAAATTTCAGAAAATTTAGAATTTAATTTATGCCTTATTTTGGAAAAAAAATTCTGGAAATGCTAAATTAATTATTTATTTTGTAATTTTGTTATTATGGAAAATAGAGAAAAAATATGAATTAAATCTGAAAAATTGCAAGAAAATTTCAGAAGTCTAGAAAAGCCATTTTAAGAATATTATTGAAGAAAAATTGGGTTAAATAAGGGTTTAGATATTTATTGTGAATTTTAATAAAATAAGGCTTAGGAAATAAGGAGAAATTATGAAAATAATGAAAATTATGAGAAGATTAGGAAATTGATATTTTGAAATAAATTTGATGTTTAGAAACCCTTGAGGCCAAGGATTGAGAAATAGCACGTCTAGCATGTCTCTCGATGTTGACACGCTTACGAATGTAGTTTAATTTCAAAAGGTAAATGTACTTCCACAAGCTTTGTACAGTTATAAATTATATACCCTTAAGTAGGTACTTGGTACTACGTAAGTGATTATGTTTAAAAACCCGATCCTCATGAATATTGTCATCATATTGACATACCCTGATATATATTTATCATGTAAATTACATACATAACATGATTATGAAATGCATATGTACACGTTGATATTATTGATCATGCGTATTGAATTCGTTTGGGAATACGAACTGGCACCGCTACTTTACCAAAGGTACTCCCATACACCCTGATTTCGAAAGAGGTGATTGTAAAAATTATGAATAACATGAAGAGTGCAGTTGACCCTTATGAAAACGTAAGACATTGTATACATGCATGATAAAATATTTTTTGCCCTTACTTAGATGGTTCATCATCTAATTCGTGTTATGCCCCTGGAACATTTAACGTTCCAGTTGGGATTTGCAGTGAAGGTGCAGAAATCAAAGATGTGTAATGATATAAATTGTCGAGGAATGAACAAGTTATACCATGTTTTGTTGTAGCATAAGTATTTCAAGTATTATGTACTATGTCATAGCAAGAATGTATGTATTAAGTCGTTTTTTGAAAGTTTATGTATTGTGTCTCATGTACTCAATTTGAAATAATTTTGTATCAAAAACCATGTTCGGTTACCCATATATGAGATGTCATGTTTAGATTCGATTCTAATTTTCGCTATAAAAGATTTTATTTCGGTCTAATGTATGAATTGTATAGTCTTGCTTTAGATAGATTTATGAGAATTTTAGCAATGATTAAATTTAGCAATGAAAAAGATTTAAAAAAAATTAAATTTCTTAAGTTATAACACGTCATGAGTAAGTGGGGGTGTTATATATAATATAAATTAAGGTAGTCGTTATTTAACTAAAAAATCTAAAATGAGAGATTTTTGGCATTTTAAGGTAGGGTATAGGAAAAAGTTAAAAGGATTGTACAGTTGGTTATTAATATCATGCAAAAAACTTAAAATGTGTATTTGACAACTAAAAAGGACAACGCATTTATGTAAGTTCTTTTAGCTCCCCAATGGAGATCCCACTCATTAATGATATTTATTCCAGAGAATGAAAAAGACGTCTTACCAAATCTAAACTCACAACCACAACGTGCATGTACAAGATCCGTCGTTATAAGCCTTTCGGATTAATTAATTAGATTATGATAAGTTAAATTTATATTAATAATTTATAAATTTAATTTATTCTCTTGTATAGTAAAATAAATTTGTTATTTATAATTTATTTCTTCTGTTACAATCAATGATATAAATGATAAAAAATAAAGCAAAAATAATAATCTCAAAACCCGTCATTATTTTAATTTTCAACAACCCATCATATCTATATAATATATTCTAAAGGCCATTTCACAAACAAATTTAATTTTAAATCTCTTTATATTTAACAACAATGTACTAAATTTTAATTTCAATAAATAGAAACGACTATATAAGTTTTAATTCACTAATTATCTCCATCCATAATCATATATTTTATAAAATCATCATGTATTACTCACGTATTTAGATATTTTATTTCACGCTCTTTAACATAACATCTTAAGGTGTATTTGATAACATGAAAAATATCTCGTTCAAGAAATTAAATTCTATCTTTGGTGTTTAACACATTATATTTTCTATGAAATTCAATTTCATAGTACAATCATTAAAGTATTTTTTTAGTTATTTTTCATGAAAAATTTCATTTAAAAGGAGATAATTTTTATTTTTCATGTAAGTTAAAAAATATTTTTCTTTCTACTTAAATGCTATCAAATACGTTCATAATTTTTTTTGAATAAATTATCTACATTGTATAATCATATTATATTATAATAAGATTATTATAATATATATGATGCTGCAAATCGGTGGGCGTGGGCCAGCTGAATGTGGAGAGCTCAAGCAGCCATGCTGATTCAATAAAACATTTGTCTCATTCATATCTCCACCCAACACCCTCCCTCCAATGTATCTCCACTATCATAATATATATATATATATATATACACATGCACACGTGTATAAGACTTCAGTATCCACAACAATTACAGCCATCCGAGCCTAGTAAAGGGGGCCAAGGTTCGGTGGCTCGCCCGAACCAAAACCTCGGACATGGCTCCTGAGGCTGCATGGGAATCTGCTACATAACTTTCATCGACGACCAAGCAAACAGAAAAAGGATAGGGGGAGAGAGGGAGAGAGAAATAAAAAAAAAAAAATTAAAAGTGGGGTTTCAAATGGCTTTTTCTGAAAGCTCCGACTTAGTTTAATCATGCCATCATCACATTCAAGGAACAAAGCATAAAGTTGCAGTTGCAGAGAGCAATTAATTAATTAATTAAGCCATTAAATTTAAACTAAACTATGCATTGGTCCAACCTTAACTGTAAACGTACGCAACAACAAAGTGTCTTTAATTTTGAGATTACTCAATTAAAAATGGCATGTGGGTGGGTTGTGCATGCCCCTCCCTTGTAATTTCATTTAGCATCTTAATTATTTGTAGTATTTTATGTTGCATTGTTGGCGTACGTTGTTGGTGGCGGCAGCTTTGACCTTATTATCTCTAGACATTAATCAGCTTTTCTTGTTAGTAATCATGCAGTTGTTTATTGACCAAATATTTTTTTTTGTTGTTTGTTCCATCTCAAAAACTGATTTTGTTTTAAGATAATATATGTAGTAACTTCTTTATAATTAAGATTTAAAATTTATTTTATACGTCAAACGTATAAAATTTGTGTGTTATGCAATGTACGTCCGTGTCAAATAAATTTATTAAATAGGCACTTAAAAATAGTGATACAAATTTTCGTCATCGATGATAAAACTATAAAAAATGAATATTAATAATAATTAAACTCAAATATTAATTTTTCATCTTTCTCTTTGTATGGCAGTATTAATATTTTTTTTGAGTCACTGGGACAATAAGGTTTCAAAAAATGAAAAAAAAAAAAGATAGAAAAAAAAAATTATACACTTTTGAGATTAGCATCCTTGCATGGTTCCATGTCTCTCTTATCCTCGATTTTGATAAATGAGGTAAATCGCAGGTGAAGATTTTGTCTCATTACGTAAGGTTAGGAGTCGAACCCATGATCTATTAGTACGAATCCCAACTTATTATGATCCAACCACTTGATCTGTGCCCTGCTGGGGATATAATTACTCATTCTTTATTTATAGATCGATGGTGATGGTGGGTGAAAAGGTAAGAAAACGAAAAAATAAAGAAAATATCTATATTATTATTTGTTTTCGGTTAAGGTATGCTTTATCGTTCTTGTCTAATTATTATTGATTTATATTTGGATTTGGTGATCTAATATGCCTAATTTGTATCAAATAATTTTTTTTATTTGGTGATCTGACGCGTGCCTATCGAGAGGTCGATAGCATTTTTAAGAATAAGCACATGTCAGTAGAGGTCTCAATTAAGGGTGCCATGTATAAATATTGCTACATTGATAAACTCTGGAAAACAAAAATGGATTAAAATTATTTTAAGGTCTAAAGGTATTAGTATTTTTCTTAAAATTTACCATATTAATTATGATATATTATTATAATAATTTATTTATTTAAAATTAACAATATTTGATCCAACGAATCTTATGTTGACTAATGGTTAAAAATACAAAATCAAATAATCTCAATTGACATCCTTCTTTCTTTTTCACCAAAAAAGATGATAAACTACTAAAAGATTATGAAGAACATAGTATGACAGAGAAAAAGAAACACAATTTCGAATCCATTTGTCTAGTGTTCTTAAAAGAGAAATAGAAAAATAAAAGAAGATAATTGCCAAAAAGTAGAAAAGTAGGAAGTGTAAGTCAAGAAGAAACAAGTGGCCTCCTCCAAGAACTTAGAAAAAAGGAGAAAATTGCTTGCTAAGTGACAAGAAGCCAAAAAGCTACTTGCACAATATGCGTATTACTCTAAGGAGAGATGCGGCGACAAAAAATGGTTTGTCACTTGAGATGTGTCGCTGAAAATTATGTTAATTTAGGGCACAAATTCAAGAAATAATGTAGCAATGTCTGGAGGTTAGGGGTCATGATCCCATGTTATTAGTATGGCCGGTTAAATGGAGGGTTTGGATTTGATACTGTGGAAATGGATGGCTTTGATCGACACACAATCATGTTGACCTTTTTCTGATCTTAGATTTGATACATTGATATATAGTTGAAAAGTTTATACAAAATTTCTCATATTTTTTTAAATGAATATTTATATACAAGATGAATATGACACGGCTCATTAAAATAATAAAAATTCATGATATCTTTGGTTTGATAAATTTTACGCTAGTAGTTAACATTTAACAATAATATATGGAGAAGAACACTCGCTAAAATTGTTCATAACTATAAAGTATTATTTTGATGGTATTTTTTTATATAAAAAAATTACATATTTTTGGGAGTGTGAAAATAAACAATATGAGCTCATTGGCCGTTCAAATGGACGGGGAGACCACACTCCGCAAGTCTTCACTCTTTTGCTGGTTCCAAGGGACATTAGGTTTGCAAGTCGCTAAGAGCCAGGGCACCTACAAGGGCCTTAAGGAGCCACTCTCCTGTATCCAATCATTGATGTCATTGCAGTATTATTATTATTATTATTTTGTGAAGTTTCCATTTTTGGGTTACTTTCTCCCGTCTGATTTCTTTTCAAAGTAGAAACTGTAGTATTTTACAAAAAATGTTCAGAACTGTCACCGAAGTTGTGATCATATTTAACTAAATTAGTTTAAATAAATTTATGCTTCAACTCTTTCGAACTCAAATAAAAGAAAAATATTGTGTTAGATTATCAATAGCAACATATAAAACTCATAAAGTAGTGAATTTAAGTTTATATAGTTAATCCCACGTAGTGAGACTAATAATAAGACTTGAAATGATGTTGTTTAAATAAATTTAGTTTTATTATTATCGTAGCAGCTTAAATAATTTTGAAAACAGAAGGGGATGAAAAGAATTAAAAATCAGACCACAAAATCTGGGTTTTCAATTAATTGTTGTTGAATGTTGAGTGGTGGACTTGGCATCTTGTATTTGCTAGTTATAATAATTAAGTAAAGATTCTTGCAGTTTCTGCCACTCGGACTTCATTAACAAGCAGAGATTATTGCCTAATCTTTTATGCTGAGCTCACCAGATCTTATAGCAGGGTTCATTTGAGATTGTCGCATTTCAAGTTTATTTTTTTTTAATGTATATAAAAAAAGATATAGTCTATCGACTTCTATTTAAGTGGAATATTTGAGTCAACATCATCTTTTTTTTGTTTTCTTAAATTGATTAACTATATAAAGTTTGATTCAAGTAATTGTTAGATACCATAATTAAAACTAAAAATCTTAGATGCAAAAAGAGAATTGACGAGATTCCACTCTTTCTTCACCTACCCAATATGAAGGTGAGAACAATAATGGAGCTGCCAAAAGGTCGTCTTTGAGATGGTTCATGCATTTCCACTGCTGACAATAATGGACTGAGGCCTTTGGCTTGACGGGCAACACTCCCTAATAAAGCTACTTGTCTGGCTGCTGACTTATGCTGAAAATATGTTTCCCCCAAGGAAAATTTCTTGAATCTTCCTATAAACTTCTTGGAGAGTACTGGTAGTAGAAGTTGGTCTTTCACCGTGTTTGGAACATGAGAAAAGAAGTGCAAAGTAAAAGGAAGTGGGAAAAGAATCCTACATCCATGATTAGATTAGGATGGAAGTTTCAATTTTCTTTCACTTTCTTTTAGTTTCGCACTCTATTCTTTCTCTAGAAACCAATCAGGAGAGAATTATTTAATTCTCATGTTCTTTTCCTTTTCTCACCCAACCAAAGAGAGGAAAATAATTACTCTTCCTGTGTTTTCTCTCCATTTGAGGTATGCTTCCTTTCTCTTTCCCTTCACCAATTCCACACGGAGCCTTTAAGAAAACACATGCTCAGAACCCATCATCATGGAACTTGGTTGATCTAGTATTATGCCTTTCCTTTTTAGTCCTTTATCCCACCTCATAAGTCATAAGCCAATTTCATCTGGCAGCATTTGGGCGTGCACCACACGTAAATTTACTAGACACACATAACATGATATCTTACAAATTAAGCACGCAAAAAGTTAAATACAGACTCACCCGCAAGGAGGTTCGCGTAGAAAGCCCTAGAACCTCTTTTATCACCGTTAAAGTCTTGGGTTCCACTAGTAAGTTTCCACAATAATTTTCCTGTGACCCACAAACCCACATCTCTGAGTAGGTTTAAGGCACACAGTCACCTGCAAGATGGTAGTAGGTTGATCACGTAGTGGTTGATGCACAATTGGAGAGGTAGCTGGCACTTCTTGATGCGGATTGATTGTGAGAGACATGGGCTTCCCACATGGTGTTTGGTTGGCATGAAAATTTAGCTACTAATCATGGCAATCTAAGGTGCCTCCACCAACCCAATTACTTAAGCAGTCTCTTCTTTAAGCTTTTGAATAGTCAAACCAACTTTACTTAGCTGTCTCATTTGTTTAATGAGAACATCCTCCCCAAAAAGCACCTTGGTTTTCCAAACCAAACAGGGCCTAGGTTTCCGAGGTTCTTTGGATTTTATTAACTTGGAAGTGGGTTTCCAGTTGCAAATATAACTATTTCACTCGATGCAAGTAAAAAAAACTACAAAAAAAGGGGGGGCAATCTTTCTTGGATTTATTATTGCAGTGTTTCCTTTTGTACATCTTGTTGCACAAAAATCTAACACCCTTCCCAAAGGTTGGAGAGGTCGCATTCTGTCAGGGTTGGTCGTGGCCCATGGGCCAACCCTTTTTGCTTTGCAAGGCTTTGTTTGATTGCTACTTTATTTCCAGTACCTCCGTGGTCCACCTCTAAGGCAGAAAGCAACTGGTGGGGCTAACAGAGCACAATAAAGTAGAAGTAGATTGTGGCATCAGTGAAAACTGAAAAGCTTAATATTATTGGAAAAGTCGTCTTCCTGTCAATGCAATTCCTTGTGTGGTAGGTGGCTAACATTGTAAGGTAGTTGAATGTGAAAGTCGAGGTTCACATTTCCCTGTTTGGCTGAAAATGGCAGCTTAGAATCTACCTTTCCATGTGGCTCCATTCACCATCTGTAATTGGCAAGCAACAAGCGATAAGAAGCGTTAGAGACAAGGAGAGTCCATGAGAAAGACACGAGCTGTTGCAATTCCTTATCAAGGTAGAAGTCGAGAGGTTATCAGAAGAAATCGATTGCCATCCGAAAGGGATATCTGATAATCTACAATATTTGTCACCAAAGGAGTCACAAGCCCGCAAACCAACACCAAACTCAGAATGAGAGATAAACCCCAAAGAAAAGGGAAAGAGTTAACAATCAAAGTAAGAATCAAACAAATCTCAGTGTTCATTGTGTTTCTCTTTCTGGAGCCAAGTGATGAAACACTTCTTTCAAATGGCAGTGTCTATATTTCAGTGTCAAATAAACGGATTGTCATGTCAGAGACCACCCTACGAGCAAATGGAATGTAACTCAAACTGTACCTGGAACAATGGAAAAATCCTTGCATAAGCAAAATGGATGTTGAATTATTGTATTAACTAGGCTCTGATAAAATGCATTTCCAACCAAGCCCCCCTCCCCCCCAAAAAAAAAAACGAAAAAAACAAAAAAGAAGTTTCATTTATGTGAAAGAGCACATGCAGAAACAAGCAAAACTGGGAACTATAGAAACCCCGAGTTTGCGCACAATATTAGGGAGGGAGAGCATAGAGAAAGCATGAAGGAATTGGGTACAGGAAGATACTCACCAAATAAGGGCACAGATCTCAATTATAATTGCCAGTATTGTCAAAACTTTACTGTGGATCTGCAAGACCGAAAAGGTGAAAGAATCAAAGTATATCCCTGAAAAAAGTTACTGTGAACATCGTGCAAGTGCTAATTCCGAGTTTAAAAGCCAAGGAACAACAAAAATTCTTTAATTGGACAAGGGAGACGTTAGAGAAAAGACCATGAGTAGAGAAAGAAGGAAAATAATTCTGGATGCAACACTAATGATTGGGCAATTTTCAAACTTTTGTACTTGATTTGTGGATGAATGTTGGAGAGTTTCTGAATTGCCAAGGTTGTCTGTTGGACACTGTTGCAATTTATGTCAGAAGGAAAACATAAAATCCTAAAGACCAATGCACAAAATGTATTGGGTTGGATAAACTCTACCATCCTATCTCATTACATATTAGTAGAGAGAATTAAAAACTGTACAAAAAAATTTCTCCTATGAACTAGTTTGCCTCATTGGTTAAGCAGTTGAAAAACTTAGGGGAGATTATCCATCTTATGCCAACATCCACGTGATGGGGGACTCTACTGGAAGATTCTTCCCTCAGGTCATGCAGTTGAGTTTTTACCAGCTTTTAAGATTAAGATATTAGATTCATTCTACTTCATTCAGTCAAAATATGGAAGACTTACCCATAGAGCGCAGATGAGGGCTAAGACAACACACCCGACATAAATAGCAGTTGCATAAATACGAACAGGATCAAACATCATTCTTACTTGTTGACGAGGTCCAATAAGGAAAGCTGTGCTGGCACACAGAATCTCAAGTTTAAAGTTTGAACAGAAGAAATAAGGGAACGGAATATCCAAAATAAACTCAACTGAGACGGTTATAGGAAAAATGTTATGCATAATTGCACTCAATATGAATATATACAGCAGCTAAGCACAGTGAAGCTGTTTTCTGCGACACCAGTGGTGAGACAATAATATAAGTGTCCTTGATGATTGACCAAGAATCCATCAAAAGCAAGCTTGCTAGCTTAGCTGCTGGTGTCTAAGCACACAACATTAGATGAATAAGATTGGCTTGGATCAAGTAGCATAGCAGCTACCAAACAACAGAAAACATGTTGCTAAAGTTAATAATGATGGATTCCTGACGGGTTTTAGACTTGAGCATAGATGAAATAACATAAACTGGGCCAATCAGCAGACTGACATACCTTCCAACAGCCAACACGTTCCCAAAGGTGAATAATAGCGCAAATTTGATGGGCTTGATAAAAACAATCAATGACTGAAAAAGAGGTACAAGGAAGAAGAATTATCAGATAGGCATCACCCATGGAAAAGCACATTTGCACAAAAAGCACCATGAATTGTCTATGTTACATAGATACCACAAAATTCAATCTCAAAACATATACCAGATCGATAAGACATTTTGACTTCAACATCAGTGACTTGGTACTGTTTATTATATATTTTTGGATGAGTTTAATAACATAATAGAAATAAGATCCTACAACAAACATGATTTCAACAAATAATCTACTTGTTTGCTAAAGAGAAGCCAGTTTCCTGAAATGTGAGATTCAAGAAATTGGATTCATGTGAAAAATGTGTGCTTTCATAGACTATGCAATCTGTTATGCCAGAATAGATCTTTCCAGTAGGTCCTTGCGAGAATAGATCTTTCCTGGAGGTCCTTATGACCAAGGACCTTAAACATGCACATTAGGATAAATGCAGTAATCTGTCTTGCGAAACAATGGTATACATGATCTCACACATTAGAAAGCCTGACATTAAGGGTCTGAGCACTCGTCACAAGGTCTTACCTGTGCGGTAAAAAGTCAACAAAGTTGTTTGGAAGTGGTGTGGTGTTAACAATCAACTTGCAAACTATCACGGGAAATTTTCTCACAGACAGCATTCTCAGGAAGTGCTGTGCTTTCTTATTAAGAATGCTGGTTTGACTACGAAGCTGAGAGTCTCAATCCAACAAAGTGTGTCAAAGGTATTGCAAGGAGCAGGAGATTTGGTAATGATATCATATCAACCAAGATTTGAGTACTACAACCAAGAACAAACATTAAGGAACCGTTCCTAGCAGTGTGTGACACCCAAAACGTCCTTAGCAGGGGATAGAAGAGTGCATCTTCTAAAAGCTACATCACAAATGAACAGGTCCATGGTCTCCTACCTAAGAGATGCAGGATATGGCAGCAACTTTGTTGATTGAAAATTTAAGGGAAGATGACAGAATGTTGACCTTAAGCAAGGTGCAATACATACCAAGCCTTCATTTCACTATGTAGGGTCAGCTACATGAATTCTAGCCCAGCACTCATTCCTATCTATGACCTTATTTTCTATAAGACCCTTATAACTAATATTGAGTGTCTCCCACCAAGTTTTTTTCAGTCCTCCTCTACTTCTTTTTGCCAGATACTCGTCTGATAGGCCTCCAGTGCTGCGAACCTACCAAAGGCGCTTCAGGAGTCAAGGGCAGGAGGGTAACACAGCTGGGTTGAGTAACAGCCAGCATGTGCACTAAGGGTAGAATTGGAACTAGGCTGGTTTGCGGTTATGGAGGGAGAATAACAACCTGTAAATAGGGAATAGAAGAGAGAGGGAGGGGAGGAAAAATTGAGTAGACACTACAGGAGAGTTCTGGGCCTCTCGAATTCCCATTCTTTTACTTTCTTTTCCTTGTTTACCTTGTTTCTTGTAATCGGGAGTTGACAAACCAGCAGCAAATTCTTTAACTAATCGGAATTCTATCCGTTTTCTTGAGATCCTATCATCATCCTATTCCATCCACTCTCCTTAGAAAGGCCTATATTACATCGTCTCACATAACCAAAGAGGTCTGATTATGTTTCATGCATCTTATCTTCAATAGAAACTACTCCAATCTTATTGCGAATAATCTCATTTATAATTTATATGTTCTTGTATGGCCGCACATACATCTTAACATCCTATCTCCACCACTCATATTTTTTGTACATGTTGGTGCTTTTACTACCCAACATTTTATATCATACAACAAAACTGGTTATAGTTTTCATATAGAATTTTCCTTTCAACTTTAGAGAAACCTTATTATCATATAAAACACTGGATTCACTCTTCTATTTTAACCATCCAATCTCATTCTATGGGTAACACCGTCATTAATCTCCCCATCTTTTTGGACGATTGATCAAAGATATCTAAACTTATCTTTTATTGGTATGACTTGATATTCTAATTTTACCATAACATCATCCATGATATTTTTACTAAAATTACAATCCATATATTTGGTTTCCATTCTACTTAAATCTTCTAGACTTAAAGTGATCCTTCATTTCTCGAACTTAGTATCCATGCTTTCTTTTGTCTTGTCCACCAACACAATGTCATATGGAAATAGTAGAAAAACATAACCAATGCACCTCTGCCTAAATATGTTTAGCGAATTCATCTATTACTAGGGCAAATAGGTAAGAGCTTAATGCAAATCCTTGGTGTAATTCCATTATAATTGGAAAAGCCTCCATACCTTTTCCACATGTTCTAAGACATGCTTTTGCTCTATGATACATATCTTTGGTAACCTGTATATAAGCAATTCAAACTCATTTATTCTCTAAATCCCTAGAAACTTTGTCCTAAGCTTTTCTTTTCTTTTTCTAAATGTATAAACACAACATGTAAATCTTTTTGTTTATAACTTTCAATTAGGCACCTCAACAGATATGTGGCTTCTGTTGTTGACCTACCAAGCATGAAACCAAATTGGTTTTTCAGACACCTTGGTTTCTCATCTTGATATTTGCTCAATCACTCTCTCCCAAACTTTCATGGCGTGGGTCATTAATTTGGTTCCACTATAATTTCCACAACTTAGAATATCCTTTATTCTTTTAAAGAGCCACTAAAGTACTGAGGTAAACATGAAAAATTAGATCCATTTATCTGCATGGTTCATTATTATAAACTGGACAAGCACAGGATTCAATCAAGTATACCCTCCCAAAAAAAGATACAAATAACTAACCTGGATTAGAGAATCAATCAGTTCAACACTGGTAAATATCAACTGCTCATGTAAAGCTCACAAAGTAAAACATGCCATGGTTTCTATAATGTTAAGATTTGACTTAGTAAATTTCTTATTATATTGTCATTTTCCTGATCTGCTCTATCAAAGTTTCTTTTAGCATAAATTTGGATTTGAGAGATAAAAAAGAAGCCTTTATGTTTGTATCACATAGAATACAATCACAGAGTTATAATAAATCTTCCTTATTCATTCTATTCTTGATAAACTACATTAAGCAAAGTCCTAGCTTTCAGCAGCCTTGCAAGGTTTGCAAGTGGATGATCACAGAAAAAATGTTCATTTTCCAGCTTTCTGACTACCGACTAGTGCCGGCAAAGAATGGGATGAACATAGCCAACACAACCCAGGTTACAATGATTATAGTCTCTTTCACCAGGGGGGGAAAGACATTTTAAGACAAAAAACTTTTACAGCCATAAAACAAGAAGCTGACCCCAATAGTGAGATGATGAAATATCGTTGTTGTAACTGCAAGCCAAGAATATGGTAGTCAGAAATATCCATTTTGTATTAAAAATTCCATTAAGGCTCCGTTTGCTTGGGGGAAAGTGTTTCCATTGTTTGGCTGTAACCTGAAAATGTTGTTGGAAGACCATTTCCAGTGTTTGTCTGGCACTTAGAAAATTACAATATTTTTTTTTCTTTATCATCAAAATCTATAACATAAAGATAAAAAAGCATAATAAACATATAATAACAATAAAGATCAAAACATTATAATATAATAAATTATGATATATATGATATGTAATATCATATATATAACATTA
The DNA here is from genome assembly GCF_014633365.1 of Diospyros lotus. NCBI lineage: Eukaryota > Viridiplantae > Streptophyta > Magnoliopsida > Ericales > Ebenaceae > Diospyros > Diospyros lotus. The sequence continues at coordinate 45,384,616 of NC_068338.1, read as the reverse complement.
AAGAATAAAGAGAGAGCCGGATAGGGGGCCAAATGGCAAATGGTGGCCAACAAGAGGTGAAGTGAGACAGCAACATCGAAAGGCAGCTTCTGTGACATAGGAGAAGATGAGAGAGGTAGATCTCGACGGAGACAGATAGAGGTGGAGAAGGATAGAGAGGCAACCAATCTGGATGAAGACAGACGGAGATGGAGCTTGACGGGAGACGGTGACCAGTGCAGCAACGCAAGCGGAGGCTAATAGAGTGCAATAGAGACGGAGAGAAGTTGATTGACCTAGGCAATGTGAGGCTGGGCTCAACAGATAGAGATGGAGAAGGCGTTAGAAGCTCTGGAAAATGACTTCCTCTTTTTAAGTCAGGAAGTCACTTTTCGAAAATCCTTCACGTTTTAGCATTTCACTTTCCATTGACTGGAAAGTCATTTCCTTTGACTTTTTTAACGCAGCGTGTAGCGCGAGTGTGAAGAAAACACACCAAAATAAACCCTTAAAAGAACAAACTTCAATGGCCAAAGCTTGGCTTTCAAAAAAACACAAAAACAAGACTGTTTTGTTAAGAAAACCCAAATAGATTACTTAAATTTGTATTGAGAAAAACTTGATTACAAACTCTAGATCCTAGGTATATTTATAGTATTTGGGTAATCCAAATCCATCCAATATTTGTAAACAAAATCCAACTAAAATTCTAATAAAAATAAATCCTAAGTAAAAGTCAACTAGAATCCTAATAAAAATAAAACCCTAATCAAACATGAAGTAGAATCCTAAATCAAGTAGAAACATGAAATAGAATCCTAAATCAAGTAGAATCCTAAAACTTATGAAGTATTAAAATATTATTCTGGTGATACTGTTCCGGTTTGGTTGGGTCGGCCTTGAACCGAATCTTGATTGGTGACCGCATCATTTCTTGCTTCCCTGGTACCAAACAAAGGAAAAAAAGGAAAGTGTTTTTCGAGAAAATGTTTTCCGTCGAACAAACAGAGCCTAAGTGTGAGAAGAAATGAAGCTGCTACGAGGGAAGTACACAAACTAAATTTGACTTGCTGTTAGAAAATTCACCTTGCAAAGGTGCTATCTATATGGGATGCACACAAGAGTTTTTCCTACTTTGTAGCCACACTTTAGTGTTATTAAAGGCCCAAGGCACAAAAGGGTGTTAGAGCCTAAAGCGCAAGGTGAGGTGCGCACCTGATGGAACTAGGCGCATGCTAACTAAAAAAAAAAAGAAAAATATATATTCTAGTTGAAGAATAAGGTATAAAATAAGTTCTAACTTCTAATAACATATTCACAAGTATGTTACCAATAAACTTAAAAAGTTTAACATATATCAATGAAAATAACAATAAAAAATGTCAAAAGATGCAATTTAAAAGTCTTTAAGCCAACTTAAATTAAATTTTAAACAATTTATAAGTCTTAAATCTCAATTAAGATTAACTAATTATGCATTTTAAATAATCTAAAAATCATCCTCATCATTGAGATCAAACATTTCCATATTTTCATCTTTAGAAGCATCATCTCTAATATCCTATTCTTCCACATCATCTCCCTCTCCATCTTCATCAAGTTCGAATTCAATTGGAGCATTTGAAGTAGTAGCCTTTTTACTCATTGTCAAATTTGTAGTTGAAGCAATAAATATAAATCCTAAACAGTAAAAAAAATTAAATAAAATAATAAACAGAAATAAAAACCCTAAAAAATAGTTAAAAAAGTCCAGGCGCGCCAAAGCCCCAGGCACCTTGGGCCTAGGTGCAGCCAGCTGGTTTGAGCCCGCCCGGAAGCACTCCACGCGCACCTTGCGCCTAGGCACACCTTTAATAACACTGGCCACACAGCAACAGATGTATCATTTTCTTTAACAAATGATGCAGTAAACACATCAGTACCTTGTTGTCAGCAAACAGTTTGGTATTCTAAAACAACATGGCAATTGGTTTAAGAAGCTGCTAGGCTTACGGGTTAAGGGTCTCCTTCTTGTGAACCCTGATGCTTAAATAACCAAAGATCAAGCAAACAAACAAGAGTCTTGTAAAAGGCAGCCGTCAAAGCTAAAATCCCATATTTTATCAATACCTGCTTCTTGATATACCCAAGCATAAGCAGCTATATTAGGCTATCACATCCTACACTTTTAATACTCGGTCTAGCTAGCGTTTTTTCATAACACTTTTAGAATAATGGTTTCTAACCACTGGCTTGTAAAAAATATGATATAAATAATATTGACTTATTGGCACAATAATGAGTCAAACTCGTAGTGGATTCAAACTAACATAAGGTTCAATGAACACTGCAACTATTTCCTCAAAGTTTCAAACAGAGAATTCTAAGACGTGATAAAGCACTTTACTCTCTGCATACAGTTTCTTATGACTTCCCAATTTGCAAATAAGCCAACCAAACATTTACGTTAATGAACACATTATCACACATACCCTTCTACTTGTAAACTTCTAAACTTCATTTGGTTCTAAAACAGTCTATAAAAATTCTTGCAACATTGTTTGGGTATCTATCGTCCATCCCAAGCCAATAGTAGCCCTCGGACATTGCCCCACTATAATAACATCAACATGTGGATTACAATCACTGCTCAAGAAAATGCCAACTCGTGTATCATAGTATTTACTTCAATAGATTGGGGGCTTTTAAACAAAAGTTCCCCAGATTTCAGATACCCATTTAAGCAAATTGAGTTAAAAAAACTAGAAATTCACAGTAACAAATCGTCTTTCAGCGAAAGATTTACATCTAAAAGCAATGGGATATCAAGTGGGTCGTACCAGGAACATGCAAACCAAGCCAGCGACCAAGCAGGCAGCAAACCCATAAATTCTCTGCTCAAACAAGCAGCATGAAAGAAATAGTTCAACCCGGTCGGAAAGAAACTATATAATTTTTCGCAATCTTTTCTGTGAGGCTTGGTGTAAGTATAACTCGAAGTACCTGCAAAGGGGAAAGGGAGCAGAGGCCTTCGGGTTCGTACAACAGATTGTCTTGCATCTCCTCATCTCCGCCCAAAACGGATTGATTCAGCTTCCACATTGCTATGACAGCTTATCGAGCTTTCTCGCGCATGAAATGGAACGCCTCCGATTCTTAGCCAGATCACTGTTCGCCCCTTCGGCTTTCACAGGGTCGGCATCACTACGGTGGAGCGTCCGTCGAAGAATGATGATTCTGCTTTAATATTGTTTTATTTGCGAAACAGCCCCAGTTCTAATCACTATTTCTACATTTACCTATTTTTACTATGAAGTTTACACATTTACCCTCAGACAACAACTGCTTGATTATCCATGCAGCTCTTTTTCTGCGCCAATTTTATAATAGTTTCTGATCCCTTTTGTTTAGTTAATTTTCACAAAGACATTTTATGGTTCATTTAGTATTTTAAATTTTTATATTTTTTAAAAATTAAAAATCAGCCCATTATGAAGAATATGCCTTTTTATTTTATAAATATTATAAAAAAAGTAAGTTTTAACCACTAGGATAGTAATTTAGTAGTAAGTAGCTCTGTTGGTGAGTCTAAGCACTTGTGTTCCAGTTTAATAAGCCTTATATTTACTCTTTTATGTCCAATATGCTCTTTAGCTATTATTAGTTGTGTTAAAAAATGAAATGACTAATAATTCAAATTACACAAAATCTAAATAAAATTTATTTTTATAATCAAATGATTAATTTACATCGTCCATAAAGTTAAGATTTATCATTTTATAAGACAAAATCTCTATTTATGATTTACTTCTTCTATCAAAATCGAAAACACGGACGGTGAGAGACCACGCAAGAATAATAATTTCAATATTTATTATTTTATAAATTCAAGATTGTGTCATAATAGGTTATGCTTCGAATCATAATCCTATTTATTTTTAACACTCTTGTGTTATAATTAATAGTTTTTTATTTCTGTAAATAGGGTTATATTATATATAGGTTTGGAGTTTTAAATTTAAGATTATTGATGATATTTCTAAGAATAGTTTGATAGAGCATGAATGAAGACCAAAATGCATTGTAGATCACACGAGGAGTATCCCACCATGCCATATTTATGGTGACATTTAATTCCTCCTGGGACCTCAGAAGCCAGTCGACCGACCAAGGTGCGAAATGCTTCAAGCCGGTGGCTTCTCACCGCAAGGTGAAGCGCAGTTTCCCCCAAAGCTGTTACATCTTTGATGGACTCTGGGCAGGCGGGCATCAGCACATCTATGACTTCGACTGATCTCCCGTACGTGGATAGCAGCAAGGTGAAGATCGATCGAGCTGTTCTTCAGTCTTTGCCTTTAAGCCGACAAATTTCATTAACAGCATTAGTCTTGATAAGCTGCTGCACTATATATATCTCCAGTACACCCCAGTCGCTGAAGCTATGTCCAGTGGTCTGAACCCATCCTTGTCCAATTCCCTTGCCTGTTCTGTTCTGTTCAGGCTTGTGTTTCAGGAGCTCTTGTACAAAGTTGAGTTGGCCAGCTTTGGTAGGTATAGCCACATGTAAAATAGGTTGTGGAGGAGACAGAGAAGCGTCATCTCCGAGAAGATGTGGATGGATTTTCTTCAGCTAGTTGCTGTTGGAGCTGAAGATTTCCTACACAAGCAGCTTCAACCAAAGTTTGATCATAAATATCCATTATTCTTTCCAATCTTTTCTGTAACTACTAGGGCCTGGCCGGGCTTGCAGGAAATTAAATTTGCCCACCCATTATCGTGTATTAATTATATAACACATAGATAGACGGAATCCATATTAAAAGAAAGTTGTTGAAAGCAAAGCCTAAACAAGACCATTTGGTCTATATATGTTGGGCAATCATATTGGTACCTCCGTGCAATGAGTTTAAATTATACTGAGATAATTTTATAAATTTATGCTTATAAAAGACGCTGCATCTTTTTTCTATTCTTTTTAAATTCACTTGATGAGTATTCTTAATTCTGCACTTACTCCCACTTAAATTGATTCATCTCAAACATACATTAATGATTCACTAAAACTGGAAAAGAAGAGGAAAAATTAGGCCACCAAGTGATGGCATCTTTTGCCTTCAAGATATGATCTTGGGTTGGGAGCCATTAATCCTGTTTTCAAGTAATAGATACATTTATAATGTAAAAAAATTAATTAATTCTCCATGTGTTCCAGTTTCTAACTCCCTTCCTATATCTATTAAATACAGGATTATCGGAAACTAGTATTTTATTTATTATGCTTAAATTAGATGTACATTTTAAATTCAATAGAATCGAAAGTCACGCGGGTCATGTATCAGAACCAAAGAGATTATTAATTAAATAAATTATTGTTTATTATTTAATTAAAGTATATTTTATTTATATCTTAAATAAAATATATATTTAAAATATAAATATTTTCTAAAACAATTGAAATAACCATAACATATATGGATAAACTCCCACAATAAATAACCAAATAAGGGGAAATTTTGTATCATATTTACAATTATAAGTAAAACTATTTCAAATCGAATTATTGAGACTAAAAAAAAGGATTTAGTTATAAATCACTATTAAAAAAAATATAAAACTAAAAAATTGGCCAAACATTTTTTTCTCATTTATAATTACCCAAGCAATTTAATTTTAATATAAAATTTTAAATAAAATAATTTATGATATTATTATTTCAAATTATATTTTTTAAACTACATATTTGGATAGGAGAATTTTTAAAATATAAGTTTACTCTACTAATCCCACCTTGACTTGTTAACTTCATCGGGTCGGGTTGAATTCAAGTTGAATGCATTTGATAGGTTTAGGATTGACAAACTCATTGCAAGGTTCCAAGAAATTATAGAAAGGAAAAAACATAAATTATCTTAAAATATGATATTTTTTCTTTTAAGTACCCTTTCATAAAATAAATAAGATAAGAGAATATTAAGATAAAATCAAAATACTTTTCAGACCAATATATGAAATAGTTAAATATAAGATTTAAAAGTATTCTAAAATTTTTATTAAATTATTTGTTAAATTTTTTAAAATGTACTAGAAAATACAAATATCTTTTTTTTTTTCTTATGTTGAAGGGAGGAAAAGAGAAGCATATTTTAAAAAATTAAGATAAAAACTCACATGACTTCTTTTTTAAGATTACCTTATAAATTTAACAAATACGTTGAAAATAATAAATTCTGAAATGTTTCTCATATTTTTCACCCCATATATTGATTAACAAACACTACCAATATAATTTATAGTATAATTGTAATTTTAAGTGTATAACTATGTTTTTAATCGCAATTGTACGATTATAAATTTTATAATTATCTTCATTATCAACAAATTAATTGTATCTATATTTTTATTTGTAATCATTTTAATGAATTACATAATTAAATAAAAATTATAGTAGCAAATAAATTTTTTAATTAAAGTAAATAATAAGCAACCAATACACGGGTTGGCAATTAAACTAAAAATATACACTTAAATTAGTAATTACAAAATTAAATTGGAATTGGCCTAAAAAAATCTAATAACTAAAATTATGGAGAGATGTTAGATATTTTTATGGAAATAATTTTATTATTTATTTTAGAGTTATCATTTTATTTGTTCGAATTATTGGCATTGCGTGGTCTCCTGTCGCTCGTGTTTTTGATTTCGACAGAGGAAGGTAAGGAATCGAACTCACGATTTACTAGTGCGAATCCTATGTTATCATAGCTTAACCACTTAACCTGTGCTCTAGGGGTAGAGGTGCAAATGCAGGGGCGGATCCAGCATTTAAGAATGTGGTGGGCTGAGCTGGGTTGGGAGTGGGCTAAACTGAATTTGAGTTGGGCTTTTAGCTTCAAATTTTAATTTTTTTTTGTAGGTTGCCCTGGGCTAAAGCCCAGGGCAGCTCATATTTAAATATGCCCGTGTGCAAATGAATCGAGCCGAACTTGGCAAATTTTATCACAGGCTAAAGCTCGAGCTTGAGTTTAAGTCGAGCTTGGAAGCTTGGCTTGAGCTTGAGCTCGATTAGCATACCCTGAGCTTGAGCCGAGCTCAAGCTCAGGTGAGCCCCAACCTGAGCTTGGGCTCGAGCTAAAACATATCAAAATTTTATTTAAAAAAAAACCTAATAAGTTGATCTATAATAAAAGTAAATATCAATCTGATAATCAACAAATATACCTAAATATACCCAACTTGATAATCAACAAATATAACATCGACATAATAATTAAATAATGATAATTTTACAAATTATAATAAACATAATATCATTTACTGTACAAAAAGATAATCAAATTACTTGTTTACTTATTTTTCAAATACAAACATAATCAAAATTACAACACGACAAATATCAACATGCAATTTGAAATTGCAATATTAATCAGTAATCGTAATTATATCTCAAATCATATATATCAACTTACAAAATACCAACATATCAAAACCTTCCAAAAATCACATATCTTATTTTGTTTCTTTATGTTATCCTATATATAAAAACATAAAAATTAATAATTTTTATCAATATCAACTAACAAGTTACTTACAAGCTTATAAGCGAGTTAGCTTGCAAACCTCTATTCAAGACATCTTACGAGTGTAACGCTCCACTTTTTCGAGCATTAAATAACTAAGAAATTTCAAAAATATTTTTTTTCAATATAAATCATTTCTTGGCAATCTCGTTCTACCTTCCCAGTATACTAAATAAAAATCAATAAGTTAAGATAGCTAATCATCATAAATGCGGAATCTTAAAATCGAAACCTGATATAATACATAACTGAATTCACTTAATTATAACATAAGAATCTATACCATCATAACATCAAATACTTAAATACATAGAGACTTATTTGTACAATCTGACGATTCCTTATAAATACATTAAATAGTAACAATTATACAAGATTTTTAATATAGTATAATCTTCTAACCATGACTAAAGATGTATCCTGAATCCTCACGAATAAACATATATCAGAACAACTCGTCAAACCCATTGGCCACGTCATCACATGCCATCACATCTCAATCATCCCTTTGTCATTGCAAATCCTAACTGGAATAATTGAATGTTCCAGAAGAATAACCCAATTAGAAGATGAATCTTTTAGTGACGGTTTAGAAGCATGATACATGAATACATGATGCAATAACATAAATAATCATATGCCCTAGTGTAACTTCCCTGGCCCACCAAACCGGCATAGAACCCTAGGCAGAATCTCGACATACCTTAAGGATAATTCTAAAGTTGTTCTATCATTTACCCTTGGAGAATTATGGCTACACTATTAGGGCGACATTCCAATCTCATGCACGAGTATCAATATGCCAATAATATCGTGTCATGCAAAAATCAAAACGTTCCATGCAATATGACAAAATGATCATAACTTCAATAAATATCATACATAATGAAGCAAATATGTCATATATAGGTTCTCAGGACAAAACCACTCACCTTTAACATGAAGTTCGATCTACCTCAAAAAATGTGCATCACCTCGATTTGCGTGCCCGACCTCGATTTTTGTGACAAACTCCAAAAGTTGTGCAAATAACTATTTATCGAGCATAACAATCCTATAAATCATATTTAATCACAAAATATTTCAATACCTCAATTTCTTGATATTTTCCTTCATTTTCTTTCATTGTTCATTATGAAAATCCAAATAAACACCTCTTTTGATGTTTTACATTCTTGTGATTAGTTTTGATGATGAAAAATAACATTTGATTTTGTTGGTTTTGATCCTCAAGTCATGAGTTAAGTTTATGATTTTCAACAAAAATTAATTTCAAGTACCTATGTGAAAATGAAAACCGAATTATCTATAATTTTTTTTAAATCTAGAAGATTAGTATATTATAAGGAGACATATATGAAAATGTTTTCATTTTGAAAAACTATTTTCCGGTATTTCAATAACTAACATTCATTAGTATTAAAATGATTTTTAATCAATTTTTCAAAAAATATAAAGTGTATATTTTGGAGGTGGTAAAATCGCAAAATCCTAAATTTGTACTAAAATCAAAATTCTACTTTCTTATTAGTTTGGTTTTTGATTTTTTAGATATTTTTATTGAATCCAAATGGGAGTACTTTCTTATTTATATTTATGTATAAAAGTAAATGAAAGGTAAAATATAAATAAAATAAAATAAGAACATTTACTTAAACTAAAGAAATGTAAATATATTGTGATGTATACATGCTATGAATTGAATTATCAAACAAATTATTTTTTTATTAGCAAAACTGTTGACCGTTTGTTCCTTTCTGTCGACTGGCTATATGGACTTGTCGATCGATTCTAATCATGTTGTCGATCGGTTGCTCGACATGCTCTCAGTTGTTTGTTGTCGACCGCTTCTGCATCACAACCTGTCAACCGGTTCATCGCAGACAACATGTAACAGCTAGTTTTTCTACTCTCCAAAGTGGTTTTTCCACTACCAACGACATTATTCGTGAATGGGCTCTCAAGGCACTGTAAATACAAGTCAAATGAGTGATTCAAACCAACCAAGAGATTACATTACAAGCTCCCAAGTGCTAAACTCAATATTGTGCTTCATTTGGTATATTTAGTTTCTCTCCAAGGCTTTATATTTATCTTGTTAAATTCATTATCAAGTCTTGTCTTTATTTTTTAGAAAATTTATAACTAAGAATATTGTTTCTCAAATCCTCTCTTACCTTGTATCTCTTTGTATTTTTCCTAACTTATTTTGCTAGAGAGCTTACATTGCTTGTAGAAGGATTTTGATTCCTAACTTGTTGTGCTAGAGGACTTGCTTATTGAAGCAAGAGATTGAAATACCTAACTTGGTGCTAGAAGGCTTGTTTGTCTAAACAAGATGTTGTAAATTCCTAACTTGTTACTAGAGGGTCTATCTGGAAAGATATGAGGTTTTTAGTGGATTGGTTGAAAAATCCGTAGTGATAAGCTAAGGTAGTGGATTAGACTTTATTTAAGCCGAACCACTATATATCGTTGTGTCTCTTATTTGTTTGTGCTATTTCTTTCATTTATTATTCCAATCATTTCAATAATCCTCACTTACACTAAAATCTCATTTTTCATCAAAAGGATTTTCAAGTTCTATCAATTTTTTAAATAACCCAATTCACCCCCTCTTGGGTATTGGTGCCATAGATATTCGATTCTAACATTTTTAACTATTTTCTCCAATATTTTTTTCATAATAATTTATTATAATCTAAGAACTTCAAAGGAAAATTTCATAACTTACCTTTAAGCTTTGTTTGCACGCAAAACGAGGCTTGTTGTTGTAGAAATTGAGACATTCAGAAGGCAAACACTAAAATTTTTCGCACAACCCTCGAGATCTCATTTTTCTAGATTTTTTCAACATTATTGCCGAATTTTTCATCCAAGGACACGCCCTTATGAGCTGGCACGTGCGTGGGCTGCTTATGGTGATTAGCGCGTGTGGCCCATGCGCTGGTCGTCTTCCCTAGCGCCGGCACACCGACAAAGCTGGATTTCTGCAGCATCTTGCTCTCCTTGCCCAGTCGATCCAAATGGGCCATCTTGAAGTTTGAAAGGAGCACCGGAAAGCCATCAACGGGTCGGCCAAAGACTCGGCCAAGCGGTCCGCCTCCCATCTCTGATGAAGTCTCGAACACCCTTCAAACCTTAATGAAAATGCTCGAAATTCTCCATATATCATCCCCATATCACGGGCAACAAAATTCCCAATGGTTTGGTCTCTCAATTCGTTCAAAAATAGCCTTGATTTGAAGCCAAAAACTTCTCCAAATTCGGCCATCATGAACGCATATTTATAGGCTATTTCGGGCATTCAAAAGCTCGAGCTCAACCAACCCAAGTCCCCTAGAGCCTCTACCTCCCCCAAGTCGGTCCAAAACCCACTAAAAAAGCTCTCAAAATCAACTTCTCAATGGCCAAACTTTCGGCCACTTTCGGCCGAAAGTTGGCTAATTCTGACGTGCTTTTGGCCATTTGTCGGCCAAGAATCTTGTCTTAGCCTTGCCCTGAAGCCCCAAGCCACTTCCTCGGGTCTTCAATGGCCGATTTCGACGATTGGATGGGTTGGTCGGCCATAGCTGTTTGGAGGTTCTCCTAAAATTTCACTTTGTCCCCTCAAACTTTGGCTTTCTCATTTTGGCTCATTTTCACAAAGCCCCTAAACTTTGCATAATTGCATTTAAGATCCTCAAGTTCTAAAACATCAATTTCCTTCTCAAAGATCATTTCGACCTCCCTCTGGCAATTTCAAAAAATTACACTTAGGCCCGAATCTTCATTTTGGCCCTAAACCTTTTCGTTTCTTCTTGAAATCGCTAAAGAGTTGTCCTACATACCGAATATGAATCCCCTCGAGGTTCCGTTAATTTCTCAAAAGCCCCCTACGATAATTCAATTTTGCAGCCTAAATCACAGTTGCATTTTATTTGTACTGAAAATCGTTCCTGATTCGGTTTCTTTCGATGCCATAAATCATGCCTCGAAATACTCATCATTGTCATATCATTTTTCTTTGGTATCTCGGCTCTAGGGCACTCCCTACAGTTAATTCAATCACTCATAATGGTAAGTAATTACCCTTATACCCTCAATTTATCTGTAATTTCACTTTTGCCCCAAGAAAATTTACTCTTGAGTCCTTTTAAAATTATTGGGTATTACAATGAGCTTATAATCGATATAGATCATGAGCCTCTATTCGAGCCAATTCGCGAACTAACGAGCCGAACTTTACTAAGCTCAAACTCAACTCGTTTATAAATCGAGTTTCAAAGTTAAATTTAAGTTTGTCTTATTCACCTTAACGAACGAACTCGAACGATCTTTTATCGAGTCAAACACCGAGCTGAGCCTGAACAAGTAGGCACATTTGCACCCCTACCTAGGGGTTATAATTTTATTTCTTGAACATTATTGGAATGAATTATAACTTAAGAAAAGTTTATAAAGAAATATATATTTAAATATAAAAAATGCTATATTGTATATAAAAAACTAATATTATATATACAATTGTCTATCACACTTGTAGTTACTTTTTATAATATGGGTGTGTTTGATATCATGAAAATTTCATGAAAAATGCCCCATCTAAGAAATTAAATTATATCTTTGTTGTTTGACATACTACATTTTTCTATAGAATTAAATTCCATGGTACAATCATTAAAGTATCATTTGGTCTATTTTTCATAAAAAATTCCATCTAAAATAGGTGATTTTTGTTTTCTATGCAAGTTGAAAAATATTTTATTTTCTAATCAAATGCTATCAAACACATCCTAAATATTTTTCATCATCTCAACTCCACACAATTATCATTTTTTTTAAATTAACCTAGCCACACCCCTCCCTTCATCTCTATTTCTTTTTTGAATTTCTATCTACAATGTATAATTTGGTTTGTTATCATCAACCCATGAAGTAAAAATAAAGAAATTTGCCCCACAACATAAGTTGAGTGGTCGGATAAGCAATATATTGGTGTCAATCTAGTGAATTGAGAGTTCAATCCTTACTCTGCGCAAGGGCCAAAGGCTCAACCTATGATTTATTTCTTTTGAAGTAATCGAAGTCACGAATACCGGGAGTCGCGCAAAACGATCATCCCAAAAATAAAGAAATATAGCATCAAAGCAAATACAAAAAATTAACAACTATATATACATAGCATCAATTACAAAAACTGCAAGAAATACTATGACAAAAGAGGAAAATATCACTTCATAATATAAACATATTTGAGTTGAACGAATTATGTAGAAAACAACAAATCATAATAAATCAAAATATTGAATAATTCGTTAGAGTATATGTACAAAATGACTTAAAAATCACATGATAAAAGATTGAATTTATCCCATAAGTAAAATTGTAATTCCAGGGTAAGACCAATGCTTATCAAATTAGGACAAAACTAACTGCTACAATTGGAGAAAATCAACAATCCATTGCTAGTTTGGTCTTGACAAATAATAATAATAATAATAATAATAATGAAAAATATTAGCCAAATTTTGATTGAATTTGAATGGAGAAGTTGAATGGCAAATTAGATAAAGTATCTTCATTCAACCTATCACTTGCGAGTGGAAATACCTACAAAATCAAGAGTTCGTGAAATGATCAAATCTTAATTAGAATATCAAAATTATACAAAGTAAATCAAATAACTCATTTAGCCAATGAATGAGAGTCACAAAGGTTATAGATCAAGACTTAGATTTGAATATCCAATACTACTTAGGTAACACCAAGAATAGGATTATCAATCTACCAACGAGCCCAGCCCCAAATTGCCCATTTCTCGGTTGAATCGACCCTCTTACCTTTTCCAACCCCTATTGCCAAAATAAATCGAATACTCTGCACGAAGTAGAGTTCACAAATGAGCAAGAGTTATAAAGATATTGGATTGCAGAATATAAGCTAAGAACTTCCGGCTAAAGAGAGTCATTGAAGCGATTTAAATAGGTAACGCAAGAGACTTCATCAGATCGCCCAAAATGTCAAAAAGAGATCTAAGAGATGGGGCTTAAGATAGCAAAGAGATGTCGCAAACAATCGGAAAGGAGGCTGTTGAGTCAATTGGCTCATATTAATTAAGTTTTAATGATTAACAAAAATATTTTTATAATATAAATGTTTTCTCTTACTCATGTAAAAAGTAAATTTATTTTGAATTAAAATAGAATTGCTTTTAGATAAGTTTTTTTATTTTAATCATTTATGTCTTAAAAGATTATATTTGAATTTTCAAATTTTGAATTAACGAAAAAATATTTTTAAATATGTTTTCTCTTACTCATACAAAAAGTAAATTTATTTTGAATTAAAGGAGAATGCTTTTAAACATATTTTCTTGTTTTAATCACTTGTGTCTCAAAAACTTATATTTGAATTTTCAAATATTGATTTTTCATGCAAAAAGTAATTTTATTTTAAATTAAAGGTGAGACATGTTTTCTTATTGTTTGAGAAAACTTAAATATTTTTTGAATTCAAACTTTATATTAATCCTTTATTTAGTGGCTAAAATGCTTATAAATATCCCTCAAACTCATTTTTTGAGTATCCAAGTACTTTCATTGCATATCTAAAGTATTCAAAAGCTCTTAAACGCTCTCAAGCAAATCATCAAAGCAATCAAAGACTCTCGAAATATTATTACACATCCACCGAAGAGCCATAAGAAAATAGGAGAAAAGTTCTTCAAGTTTTTTACGACAAATCCGAACTTCTCCATTTGAGGTTACAAATTTATTTATTTACTTAAATATTATTATCTTGTATAATTTGTTCTTATTTGTTTATTTGTGTCAAAGTGTGGACAAAATATTTGTAAACATTTAAATTATTATTGAGTATTGTATAGGTTTCTTAGATCCGTTAAAATCTAGGTGAATATAGTTTTCAATGTAAGTTAGGGAGAAAAATCTTGGTGTAGTAGTTGCCTAAAACTCGTTGTAATTTAGGCGTGTATCTAGTTTTCAATGTGAGCTAGTGTGGAAACTTTGGTGAAATTATTTTAGTGGAACTCTAAGGGTGGTTAGACCATGGGAGAGTGGACTACGTGTATATGAAGATATCAAACTATTATAAATTGTCTTGTACCTCATTTGTATTTATTTTTATTATATCTTGTGGTTTACATTTATTATTAATCTTAAATATAATTTATTATATTTATCAAATATATATATTTCAATAAAATCATTAATCGAGATATTTATTAAAATTGAAAAAAATTTTAATCACTCAATTCACCATCTCTTGAGTGGCCATACCCTAAAGGACCAACATAGGCGAGGCACATGGTGTCGCCAACAACAAGAAGGGGGGGGTGATTTGACTATCATACTTGAGAAGAAGAGAGAAAACAACACTTATATATGATAAAGTTAAGACATGAGAGGCAATGGGTTGAACTTACTTGAGCAAATGGACTTAGGCCCCATTTCTCCTCCAAAGTAAAGGTTAATGAGGTTATGACTCAATTTCTATTTTTAAGCTATCAATAAATAGAGTTGGCAAATAGACTCGGCGGCCCATGAGCCTGCCTCTCAGCCCTGCTTGGTATTGTAGCTAACGGGTTCGGCCCCAAAAATGTAGGTCGTGCTTGCACGATGCTTTGTGGCCCACGACCAAGCCCGCCTTGGCCGATTTATTAAGGGCCATAGGGTAGGATAATAAAAAATGGGGACTCAGCAGGCCCACGTCTCAGCCAATTTGTTACGGGTCATAGGGCCGTGTCGGCCCCCCCCCCCCCATTTCTCATTGTCCGGTCCGAGCCCATTTTTTAACTCTAACAATAAGTAGTGTTAGAATTAATTGATACTTTATTCACATATCAAAGCCTATAAAATTTAAACCTATCCAAAAAATCGTCACCATCTAAGCCTTTATTAGAAACACGGACCCAACAAGACCAACCAACCATCTCCTCCATTAGACTAAAGAATTTTCAACGTATAAGAATGCTCATTTTATAGATTCCGGCTGCCTGGGGTAGGGACAAATGGCCGCCTAGGGTAAAAACGTCGTCGTTTGTTCCCACACCTTGCTGCAGCTTCGCACAGCGGAGACCTAAGACCCGAAACGGACAAATCCCCTGTAAGCAAAGAGGGGGCGAGCGAGACAGAGAGAGCACCACCGCCACCACCACAGCGAAGCGAAGATGTCGTCGACGCTGCTGGAAGTTACAAGGGCGGGGCACGAGGAGGTGGAGCGGCTGGAGAGGCTAATAGTGAAAGACCTCCAGAACGAGCCTCCCACCGCCAAGGACCGCCTTTTCCAGAGCCACCGCGTCCGCAACATGATTCACCAAATCTCCTCCACCACTCTCAAGCTCGTAATCTTCCTCTCCCTCTCTCGCTGCTTCGTTCTGTTTTCCCTTTCATTTTTTCTTACGCTTTCTGCTCGCACGTACTTTGCAGGTCGAGACTTACGAGGACAAGGACAATGGCAGGAGGGACGAGATTGCCGCTCTCGGTGGCCAGACCGCCACCGGAACCAATGTCTTCAGCGCATTTTATGACAGATTGAAAGAGGTTTTCTTTTTTCTAGGGTTTTTCTCACTCTTTCTCGAATTCGGCTAGGGTTTTGGCAAGCAATGTACAGAAGTTAAGGGATTGGCTTGGAATTTTATTTGTTTGTTTTCTTGTTTATTTTATGGAATGAGAATGTAGTAAATAAATGTGCATGGGATATATGGTGAAGCTGAGGTGATTAGGCTACTTGAAAACAATCTGAGTTGTTTCTAATTTGTAATTCTTATTGCAATGTCCACACCTTGAGCAGATTCGGGAGTACCATAGACGTCATCCTGCCGCACGTGTAATCGATGCAAATGAAGAGTTTGAGGAGTTACTCAAGGAGGAACCACGGATTGAATTCGCTGGGGAGGTAGATTCTGTCTTGATCTGTGTGTGTATTGGTGGGCGTCCGTGCAATTTTGTACTTGTGCTTGTATGAGATTCAGATTGAATAGTTGAGAGACTGGGACATCATGGCCTATAAAAGTCTTTAACAAAACTTAATTTCCTTAATCTTATGGAGAAGTTACTTATGGAAATGAGGTTGTTGAGTTAAAAATAGAATAATCAACATGAACACAGAAGTTTTGTAGTGGTTCTGCTTAAAATGGGCCTATATCCAATAGAGGTTTTCTAGGCATTCCTCAAACCTTTTACACCAAGTGGCTTTCCAAAGGTTCACCACTTCAACCTATATGACAAATTGTGGTTTTCTTGGCTCAGTACACAACCAGTCCAATCCTTGATAGTAGATACAATGGATTTGATACACTTGTTCAAGGGTATATCAATACAATACATGAACTCTTTGAAGGTCTAAATGAGCAATAGTTACAACCCAAAGAAAGCAATCCAAAGGAAAGTTCCTACAAAATATACCAAAGAAAGCAAAACATGAAAATGATCACTTGAAGCCTCTTGAATGCTTGTATAACTTGTGAACCTTTGTTAGCTTGCAATGCTTACTGTGCCACTGTGTCTTGTTCTAAATTTTGAAACTTTGAGCCTCATTTGAAGCTTCAAAGTTTAGAACAAGGCATAGTGACATGCATAGCGAGCTCAAATGAGGCTCTACTTATAGGCAAAGGAGAGTTGGTTTAGAATTGTGGCCATTGGAAATTGGCAATTAAAAATTATCCTTCCAGCACAATGTTTCAAAACCTTGATTTGGGTGTTTGAAACTTGTCTCCTGCTCAAACAAAAATCTGAGAAAATTGAATGTGCATAAGAAAACTAATCATTTCTAAATTCAAAATTTTCTAATAATAAGCCAAAAATTTCTCTTGTACGCTTACAATATTCCAAATACAGTTGATCCAAATTTTATTGATTCTTCAATGATGTTTCAAAATTTGTTGAGATTAGCTGGTTAGGATATGAAACTCTGGAATTTCGCAATCCTTTGTTCAAAAGTGTCCAATTAGATTTTGAATCATTGATGGGAAGGTTTGAAAACATTGGAATTTTACAAACTCTCTGCTTGAATGTTTTGAAACACAGAAAGATGTGTTTTGAAACTTTACACTTGTTTTGCAAAATCTGAAGAGTTTTGAGCATGTATCAAGATATAAACCAATTCATCATTACAATAGACCACAGAATACATGAATAATTTAACTGTACTTTAAAGCACACGCTAATAATACATCAACTATTCATCAAGAACATAACCATCTCATAGTTAGCATTTAGGCAAAATGAACATACCAAAATATGGACATCCCATTTAAAAATTAATCAATTCTCATTTTTATAAATTTATTAAAACAAATTTATCCAAAATTTTTGTTAAAACACAACATTCAACATTGTGTTTTACCTTAAATGAAGATTGTCAGTTGTTTCCTTAGTCTCAAAATCATAGCATTTTGAAAATCATAGATTGTTAGTTCTTAGTTTTTTCTTTGGTAAGTATTTTACACTTAGCTAACTTTGGTTGATTCTATATTCAGGAAGCCTATGGGAGGTACCTAGACTTGCATGAATTATACAATGATTACATCAACTCTAAATTTGGGGAGCCCATTGAATATTCTGCTTATCTTGAAGTTTTCTCACAACCACATAAGATTCCTCGCAAAATGAAGCTGACAAGGTAAATACTCATTCCTTGCAAGACTCACCCTCAAAAAAAGAAAAGAAAAAAAGAGAGAGGAAATGTTCACCTTTACAATTTCTAAGTTGGAGGTGTCTGAGTGGTAGGAAGGAGCATTCACGTTTTATCTTTTTGCAGGCAGTATGGAGAGTATTTGGAGAAACTACTGGAGTATCTAATGTATTTCTTCGAGAGGACTGAGCCTTTGCAAGATCTTGATAGAATATTTTCAAAGGTTCACTTCCAATTACCACTCTTTCTCTCTATCTCCCTCATCTTCTAAGAAAGGAACAATTTGTTTTTTTTTTTCATATTTCATAAGGTATTGTTTATTAAAATATATAAAATTTATGGCCTATAGAAATGAAAATTATATGTAAAAACAGAAAAATGCATCTGATCAACTGAGTTTGGTGGCCTATGGAATCCTGGTAAGCTGTTTTAGAGTTTTTTCCCCTGTAGATGTGTGACTGCTGTATGGCAGGTAACAGCTGAATTTGAGGAGCAATGGGCTAATGGCAATGTGCAAGGATGGGAGAAAGGTCAAGAAAATGGTCATGTTTCAGCTCAGCCTAATGTGATTGATCTTGATTATTATAGTACAGCTGAAGAGTTGATGGAAGTGGGTCCTGAGAGATTAAAGGAGGTAAGTTGGGTCCTTGTAGCTTGTTTCAAATCCATGGAGATCATTACTTGTATTGAAACTTAAACCTGTTCCATTTTCTCATGTGTCATGTGGGAATGAAGTTTTGTAGTAACTGTAATCCTATATAAAAAAAGTGAAATGTCTATAGAGTCAAAATTCACGTATTAGGCTTCTTAAACAGTGTTATCTTTAACATTTTCCATTACTTTTGTATTTTAGTATAAACAATAGCAGTTTAATTTCAAGCTTGTGAACAGTTTTCTATGCAAAGCAAACTCTTCTATAGATTTCTATACTAAATGATGTAACATGCTGTGATCTTATCATTTT
This sequence comes from Diospyros lotus, assembly GCF_014633365.1. Taxonomy (NCBI): domain Eukaryota; kingdom Viridiplantae; phylum Streptophyta; class Magnoliopsida; order Ericales; family Ebenaceae; genus Diospyros; species Diospyros lotus. Next base: position 45,365,482 of record NC_068338.1, on the reverse strand, counting down.
GAAAGAAAATCTCTGTTACTTTTGTATTTGAGGATGGCTTCAAGTCATACTAGAAAAGAAAACATCTGAATTGATCAATCCCCCCTGCCCCAAACACACACTTGATTCCTGAACATTTATAAATTATGTGAAAATGGATGGCAAACTCATGCGTGTGTGACTTTCTGGAGCTTGATCCTGTTGAATTTAAAAATTGGCTATAATCAATCTGGACTGTTTGGCTGCTGCCAAAATATCATCATTCAAGTAGTTTAAAAGAATACAGTACAACATGGATGCAGTCACAACTTTATTTAGGTTCTAAAGTGACTTTAGATAGAGCCAAATTTTGAAGGTAGAAGTTAAAACAAAATTTGAGACATTAACTTTGTGTGATTTGTGTATTGGTGCTTTATCAGTATCTCCAAATAGGAGAGACTTGTGAAAAGGAATTTTGAAGAGAATAGAAATCCTTAACTTCCATTCCGTGTGTAAGCTAAGATATACAAGAAATCTCCTAATAATTCTCCTAAAAACTAGGAATAGATTACAATCCTAATTAGTAGGACTAGATATCTTCATAATTTACAGATTTACATAAGAGATTAAAAAACTTAAGACAAATAAGGATTTATCTTCTCAACTCCTTATCCTCTTCTATTCAATTGCCAATCATTCTACTTTAAACTTCAATCGTTGACACTCCCCCTGAAGATTGAGAATGGATATCATCCATTCCAAGCTTGCTAGTCATCTTCTAATAAATGGCTGTGGGTAACCTTTTACTTAGAATATCTGCAAGCTATTCACAAGATGATATTTATGGGGTACAAATCAAACCACTACCCAATTTTTTTTGGATAAAATATCTGTCCACTTCAACATGCTAAGTTATGTCATGTTGGACTGGATTGTGAGCAATACTTATTGCTGATTTGTTGTTAGACTAGAGTATCATAGGTGCTGCCAAAGTGATTTTCAAGTCATCTAGTAATATTTTCAACCAAAGTGACTCACAAACTCCAAGAGCCATGGATCTGAATTCTGCCTCCGCACTTGACTGGGCCGCTACACCTTGTTTCTTACTCCTCGAAGTCACAAGGTTACCCTCTAGGAAGGTACAATACCTAGATGTAGATCTCTTGTCCACCATTGATCTTGCATAGTCTGCATTAGTATAGGCTTCAAGTGTCATGCATTCTTCCCTTTTGAACATAATGCTTTTTTTTGGTGTTCATTTCAAATAATGCAATATTCTATAAATTGCCATTTGGTGAGTTTCTTTTGAATTATGCATGAATTGGCTAACCTCCCCCACTGCATATACAATATCTGGCTGAGTATGAGCTAATTTGTCTTCCCACCAGCCTTTGGTAGGACCCTTTATCAACTTCATTATCCTCTGGAACTTCCCCCAATTTATGATTTGGTTCAATTGGAGTTTCAGCTTCCTTATAACCTAGTAGTTTGATTTCTGTTAGCAAATCCACAATATATTTCTATTGTGAAATAAAGATGCCTTCTTTTGAGTGGGCAACTTCTATGCCTAAGAAGTATTTCAATCTCCCCAATTCTTTAATTTCAAACTTCTTGATTAGGCATTCCCTGAGTTTATTCCTATATTCTTCATCATTTCTGGTCACAACAATATTATCCACATATACAAGTAAAGCTATCACCCCCCCCCCCCCCCCCACGGTGGCCGAGTGATGTATGAAGAGGGTATGGTCTCCTTGATTTTGTTTATACCCTATAGTAAGCATTACTTTCGTAAACAGGCCAAACCAAGCCCTAAGAGATTGTTTAAGGCTGTATGAAGCCTTCTTCAATTTGCACACTACATTATCTTGGTTAGTTGGACTATATCTAGGTGGTAAATTCATGTAAACTTCCTCTTCTAGGTCTCCATGTAAGAAAGCATTTTTTACATCATATTGCAGTAATGGCCAGGCTAGATTAGCATCTAGAGATAGGAGTACCCAAACTGTGTTTAGCTTTGCAATAGGGGCAAATGTGTCTAGGTAATCTATGCCATATACTTGAGTGTATCTCTTGGCCACTAGTCTTGCTTTATATCTGTCTAATGTCCCATCAAAATTATATTTGATTGTGTAAACCCATTTATATCCCATCGGATATTTTCCTTTAGGTAATTGAACCAGCTCCCAAGTTTGGTTTTTTTCAAGGGCTGCTATCTCGACTTCCATGGCATTCCTCCAATTCTCATCCCCTATAGCTTTGGTAAAATGCTTGGGAATAGGTATGGTATGCAGGCTGGTCAGGAAGGTTTTATGTGGGTTAGATAATTTGGAATAGGATAGAAATAGATGCAATGAATGCTTGGTATGGGTCCTAGTGCCTTTTCTAAGGGCAATAGGCCATTCAAGGTCACTTTGAGAGATTTTAGGCTCACTCGAAGGTTCAATAGGTTCGGTTATAGATCTAGAGGGATTAATAGGGGATTTACCTGATGAGATTTCAAGGAGAGTGTCAGTGCTCTTATCAGCAGTAGGTTCGATATATGAATTGGATTCTTGGACATGCATAGGGCTAGAAACCAACCGCTTTCGTCTTGAATAGACTTGTAGAGGAGGAGTACTTGGAGTAAGGTTTCTCCTAAGTTATATTTGATGAATCCTTAGAATTAACCG